>NC_091437.1:76239618-76547348 GCF_964237555.1 Oryctolagus cuniculus | reverse complement strand
TGTACCATATCACTGAACAAGGACCACCATCTCTCTTACTATGCAAAGGTCCAAAACTTCGAAAACTGCCAGATATATATATATTTTTTTTATTTTTGACAGGCAGAGTGGACAGTGAGAGAGACAGAGAGAAAGGTCTTCCTTTAACGTTGGTTCACCCTCCAATGGCCGCTGCGGCTGGTACACTGCGGCTGGCGCTGCGCTGATCCAAAGCCAGGAGCCAGGTGCTTCTCCTGGTCTCCCATGCAGGTGCAGGGCCCAAGCACCTGGGCCATCCTCCACTCCACTCCCGGGCCACAGCAGAGAACTACTGCCAGATATATTTCAAGGTTATGATCGGTTACTAATAACATCTTTGGGTCATTATCCTGAAGTAATTCCTACATCAAATGTTCTCACAATGTTGAATGATGGTTTAATTCACTCTGTGGTTTTAATTCAGGGACATGATTTGCATGGAGTAGGAGAAACCGTCCATATACCATTTCCATTTGATGAAACATAACTACAAAGCGAGTTCACTCATGTCAGTATGGGTGTTTGTAAAGCACTGCAAATATTAAGGAACAAGGTGGACTTGCAGCATATCTGTGGATATGTCACCATGTTGAATGCTTCTGGCCAACTTGCAGATAGAAAACTCAGGGATGCTTATGATGAGAGAGGATGACTCAGATGTGAATGGGAGTACAGAGTCATTTGAGACGGTCATTGAGGAAGCAACTATAGATTCAGCCACAAAGCAAAACTCCAGTGTTACAACAGAGGTAGACTGGGTTCCTCTTTAACTGTGCTTTGGAATTCCACTGTTCAGTTTGGAATTAAACCGGAAAGTTTGTAGGAAAATTGCAACACGAGGCTTTTGCAGAGAAGAGAGCCTTCAGAACCTCTTACATTCCAGTAGTAAACTCTCTTTACAAGTCCTTAGCTTCGTTCACTCTTTCCAGGAGCTGCTTCAACATTGGATATTCAAACAGAGCCCAGTTTTTTGAGTTTGATTTCACAGTCATCCTGTGCTGAGTTCCACTCCTGAAAAAAAAAAAAAAAAAAAAAAAAACTTTGTATTTCAAGATGGCATCCTATCAGAATGGAGTGGGCTGTCACCTTCCTCACTTCTTGTTGCTAATCTCCATTTGCAGTAATCTGGTTACACCATTTGTTGCTTACACTTTCTGTGTTACTTTTTCTTTCTTAATGTTAGCTTTATAGTGTCAGCTACTAAAACATTCTGCTGCTGCAGTGCAGTTCTTGCCTTCCTCATATTAAAAGTTCGGGGGATACGTTCGTGTTTTCTGAAGTTTTGTTCATTATTGCACCTCTTGTTGCAACAAAGCACTTTTCAGTGGCCAGCACTGTATTTTTAACCATGGGAAAATCTGAATTTCTTTAATAAAGCTATGAATATACTTTGTAGACTTTATCATGACTGTTATGTTTTAAGCAGTCATATGAATATTGCAATGGTAACTTTATATGGTAGTTTATCAAATATAAATTTTGTTTAATTTTATGTTTTGTTACCTACACTTTAGGGCGTCAAAAGAAAAGATGGAACTCTTCCTCCAAAAAGGCTTCTTGGGAGGCCAGCACTGTGGCTTAGCAGATAAAGCTGCCACCTGCAGTGCCAGCATCCCATATAGGTGCCAGTTCGAGTACCAGCTGCTCCACTTCTAATCCAGCTCTCTGTTTTGGCCTGGGAATGTAGCTGAAGATGGCCCAGGTCCTTGGGCCCCTGCACCCCCATGGTAGACCTGGAGAAAGCTCCTGGCTTCTGGCTTTGGATTGGCCCAGCTCCAGCCATTGGGGCCATTTGGAAAGTGAGCCAGCAGGTGGAAGACCTCTCTCTCTTCCTCTGCCTCTCTGTAATTCTCTACCTCTCAAATGAATAAGTAAATATTAAAATAGAAAGAAAGAAAACCCTCTTGGCAGTTGTAGTAGTAAAACTATAAAATAATCAACATCCAGCACTGAGAGAGGAGAGGACAGGGCATTGAAAATTCCTGTGGCTGTCTGTGAATTCTGTATGCTGTCTGCGAATTCTGTATGCTGTCTGTGAATTCTGTATGATGTCTGTGAATTCTGTATGATGTCTGTGAATTCTGTATGCTGGCTGACCATTGTTGAAGGTGTGTCAATCAGCAAAGTTATGTATAACGCAGCCTTGGTTTCTGAGGTCTTAACTCAGACTATGACTTCATTGATGTCTCATGAGAAGTTTTGGAAAACATTCTATGTTTTAAACAATGTTTATATGTGGACTTCTGTTGTCACTCACTTTGGGCCTTATATTTTCATAGAGGCTTTATGGAAAAATGGAATTCATTTTCCTGTCTTGTAGCTGCAGCTGTTGTGCGTTTCCACCCTGATTTGTTTGTATCCCTACCAATGAATTGTTATAGAAATTGAATCTGATGTTTTGAAAACAAGCATTGTGATTTTAGGTTAGAATTACACATTGGAAGCATTAAGGCTATGTCTCTGGATCATAACACTTTAGTGTAAAATCTACTTTAAAGACATATTTTTCAACAGTCTGGATCTTAAATTTATTTGGAGGAACTGAGGAAGAAAAAGTGAGTTTCTTTCAAAGCATTTCTTAAGTCATTGATTCTTTTAATATCTCAAATGTTAATTAAAATAATTGGAATCACTTTTTCTACTTTTCAAGTTACCTTCCTTGTGAAGTTTGTGCAGTGTTCCAGTTTAGCTCCTCTTGTAGAGTAATGTTTGCTTGTTTAAAACTGTAACTAAACTAACTGATCAAACAGCATTGCATCTAAAATACCTAAAGCACTAAAGAACCTAGGAATGTTATAACCTAGCCATTTTTGCTGACAACTTTAGTTATTTATAGAACTGACATTTGTGTATTTAACATACTTCTGGAAATATATGCCTTTCTTTCTTTTTTTCTCTCTTTTTTTTTTTTTTTTTTTTTTGAACAGGCAGAGTTAGACAGTGAGAGAGAAAGAGAGACAGAGAGAAAGGTCTCCCTTCCATTGGTTCACCCCCCAAATGGCCGCTATGGCCGGTGCGCTGTGCCGATCCGAAGCCAGGAGCCAGGTGCTTCCTCCTGGTCTCCCATGTGGGTGCAGGGCCCAAGCACTTGGGCCATCCTCCACTGCACTCCCGGGCCACAGCAGAGAGCTGGCCTGGAAGAGGAGCAACTGGGACAGAATCCGGCACCCCGACCGGGACTAGAACCCGGGGTGCTGGCGCCACAGCCAGAGGATTAGTCAAGTGAGCCATGGTGCTGGCCATGGAAATATATACCTTTCTTAAAGCTGTTACCATAATCATGCATTCAGTGGCCTGTAATTTCTGTATAATTTAGTATTATGGACCAGGTTACCTGTGGCACAGTCAGTGCTGTGTTGGGGGTTGAGTACAGTAATGTTTACTTTTCTACTTTATCTCATATAAGGTAGAAACCATGTACATGTTTTTTGTCTATAAAAGGATAAATTCATTATTAATATTAAAATATTTTCTTATGACTGTGGACAAAAATGGAGAGACAAAGAGAGATCTTCCATCTACTGCCTCACTCCCCAGATGGCCACAACAAGGTCCAGCACAAGCTGAAGCCAGGAACCAAGGACTCCATCCAGACTTCTCACATGGGTGGCAGGGGCTCAAGTACTTGAGCCATCATCTGCTACCTTCCCAGTTGCATTAGCAGGAAACTGAATCTTAAGTGGAGCAGCTGGGACTCAAACCAGCTCTCTGATGTGGAATGCGAGCATTGCAAGCAACAGCTTACCTCCTGCACCATCATGCCTGCTGTCTAATATTTTTGATTCCTGGATGCAGAAGCCAGAATAACGAAGGTCAACTGTACAAGTGTTCTTTTCTTTTCAGTCTTATTAATTGGCTCTCTCTTATTTTTTTTTTGTTTGTTTGTTTTTTGACAGGCAGAGTGGACAGTGAGAGAGAAAGACAGAGAAAAAGGTTGTCCTTTCGCCATTGGTTCACCCTCCAATGGCCGCCGCAGCCGGCGCACTGCAGCTGGTGCACAGCGCTGATCCGATGGCAGGAGCCAGGTACTTATCCTGGTCTCCCATGGGGTGCAGGGCCCAAGCACCTGGGCCATCCTCCACTGCACTCCCTGGCCACAGCAGAGAGCTGGCCTGGAAGAGGGGCAACCGGGACAGAATCCGGCGCCCCGACCGGGACTAGAACCCGGTGTGCCAGTGCCACAAGGCGGAGGATTAGCCTAGTGAGCCCCAGCGCCGGCTGGCTTTCTTTTTTTCACTATGATTTTCTATGTCCCTATTAACAATTCTTGTTACATTTCCCACCAATCTCATTTAAACTTTCCAGAACACAGTCTTGCACAGAGTCCACACCTGCAGTGATTGCCAGGGCCAGTTCTCTTTTTCCCCAGGAAGCCCCCACGCTCAAGCTCCCATGGCCCCGGTCACTCTTCTGGCCCTGCTGCCCAGCTGGGCCGTGAAATTCTAATTTCCCTCTTTTCTGCATCACATCGCTTGCCCTCTATAATCTGCTTGTTACTCTATTCTGATGTGTACCTTGAGATTGAAGGAAAACTCTTTTCTATAGAACCATATTTGCCTGGCACACTTTTGGAGAATTGTTTGATATAGAGTCGTTGGTCTACTCTCACAGGATAGAATTATTTTCCCTTATAATTTGAAGATCTGTTTCCATTGTTCTTCTCAAACCCAGTGCTGATACGGAGACAGAATGCAGCATCCTGACCTTCTGTCGTTGGCCTTTAACATTTACAACCTTGCAGTGTATTTAGGCTCTTTTCTTTTGTGAAAGGAATACAAACTGGCAGAATCAAGATGAAGTTGATTGTGTCAACCTTAACAAAAAGAAAATCAAGTCAGGAGGTTACGTGGAAAGGGTTCTCACACAGGATTGCCTGCGGGGTTCAGCTGGAACGCAGAGGCCACCACAGCCTCTTACAAAAAGCTTCTAGTTCTGCAAGAACATCTGCCCATCTGACCCTCAGACTGACGTCACCCTTGTAATTAATCACTGCAGGCAAAGGTCATTGTTTCAGAGTTCTGTGTAGCCCTCCTCATTATTGCCTTGAAAAACTCCCCTTGCCTCATCTGACTACATTCATAGCTCTCTGTGGAGCCTGCATTCCTATCCCTATGCTTTGCTGTTCCCCAGTGAGCTCCAACTGTTTCTTTATTCAGGTTGAGATATTTTGCGCTACATTTTTTTTGGTAAGATTTATTTATCTCATTGAAAAGCAGAGTTTTACAGAAAGAGAGGGAGAGATCCGGAGAGACCCGAGAGAGAGATCTTTCATCCACTGATTCACTCCTCAAATATCCACAACAGCCAAGGCTGGGCCAGACTGAAGCCAGGAGCTGCATCTGGATCTCCTCGTGGGTGCAGAGAACCCAGCACCATCCTCTGCTGCTTTTTCAAGCCATTAACAAGGAGTTGGATCAGAAGTGGAGCAGCCAGGACATGAACCCACATACATATGTGATGCAGAGTCAGAGACAGCAACTTAATCCACTGCCACGATGCCGGAGCCGCTTCTCATTGTGACGAGTCTGGTTAGGGGAGGGAGACGCATTTAACTGGGATATCCAAGGTCTTCAGATTGGAAAAAAAAAAAAAAAAAAAAAAGACTTCATTTAAAAATACTTTTTTGCTCTTCCATTTCTTTTCTTTTTTCATGAAATTCTTAATTACTTTGGAATTCACAGATTTTCAAAATGTTCTTATCATTCCTACCTGTCATTGTTATACCTTTTTATTTTAATTTCTCTAGTAGACTTTCTCCACCTCTGTCCTCTAAATCTTCAAATGATTCTTTTCATTTCGATCAGTTCTCTCCTATTTCATCATCTAGAGTTCCCTCTGGTTCTATTCTGCTACCTTTTACTTAGTCTTCCATTTTTTTTTTTTTTTTTTTATTTTTGACAGGCAGAGTGGACAGTGAGAGAGAGAGACAGAGAGAAAGGTCTTCCTTTGCCGTTGGTTCACCCTCCAATGGCCGCCGCTGCAGCCGGCGCACCGCGCTGATCCGATAGCAGGAGCCAGGATCCAGGTGCTTTTCCTGGTCTCCCATGGGGTGCAGGGCCCAAGCACCTGGGCCATCCTCCACTGCACTCCCTGGCCACAGCAGAGAGCTGGCCTGGAAGAGGGGCAACCGGGACAGAATCCAGTGCCCCGACCGGGACTAGAACCCGGTGTGCCGGCACCGCAAGGTGGAGGATTAGCCTATTGAGCCACGGCGCCGGCCTCCATTTTTTTTTTTAATTGAATAAACTGTCCTCTCATTTCTCCAAGGGCATTAAATATAATTTTCATTAAGTTTTATTCCAAGACTTTTATTATCATTTGTTTCTGGTGGTCTTCTTTTCCTATTTGGTCTTGTCTGTTTATTTTTGCATCATTGACTTTCCTCAAATAGTGACTGTTAACTGTTAATTCATAACAAAGGAGGAAATTTTTTTTTTTTATTTTTGACAGGCAGAGTGGACAGTGAGAGAGAGAGAGAGAGAGAGAGAGAGAGAGAAAGGTCTTCCTTTACCGTTGGTTCACCCTCCAGTGGCTGCTGCAGCCGGAGCACCACACTGATCCGAAGGCAGGAGCCAGGTGCTTCTCCTGGTCTCCCATGGGGTGCAGGGCCCAAGGAATTGGGCCATCCTCCACTGCACTCCCTGGCCACAGCAGAGAGCTGGCCTGGAAGAGGGGCAACCGGGACAGAATCCAAAGGAGGAAATTTTAAAAAACATGAGAACCTCTTTACATCCTGGCAAGACCTGTGGGTGGTGGGCTTTCTCCAAGGTAGGGAGTGGGAGCCGCACATCCTTAATCTCTGGCCCTGTTCTCTGAGGCTGCTCAGCTTCCCCCAGACAGGAGTGTCCTGCCTTCTACCTGCAAGGAGATGCCAGAAGCAACCAGGGAAGGAGTGCAAATGTTTCACCACTCACTGGCAAAACTCCCCTTCATCCCCTGATTTGTTCATCTCACCCTATCCTTTGCCAAGCCTGGTGGTTGAGTCCGAACACAATGTGGTTCCTTACTACCAGGGACCATGCCCCTGGTGCCCTTGTGGGTAAGAGGTGTGTGTGTGGAGTGCAGAGAGAGGAGAGCATCTGGGGCCCAGCTATGCTCTGGTTCCAGATGCTCCTCCCAACCCCCGCCCTGCCTCTGCCCTCACCTGATGCCCCGTCTGAGACCTTTCCAGGGATGCCATGGGGACATCAGCTTCCTTCCAGACACACCTAACCCACTGTGTGCTCTTGCCGCTCCATTCCCGCTCCACTGCTCTCTGCGGTACCCAGATACGTTTTCACCACACATCACTCATTCTCTTTATAAAGAGTAGACTAAAGGAGACTACAGTCACTTTAACTGGTGGATTTACACCTCTCTAAGTCTCTCATCTTGGATTTGGGGAAGAAGACAAAAAGCACAGTTACTCCTGGTAGCAGCTGAGCTGCAGGGATATCACAGGTGAGCATGATACACCCTTAGAAGCTTTGCCTTTGTGTTTCAAACTTTTCCTTTTATTTCTCTACAAAGAGAAAGAACCATGAATCCTATCTTCAAATGAAAATATTAGAATTCAATGTGGCTCCTATGGAGATGTTTCTTGGACAGTCTTTTAAAAATTATTCTCAGGGGTTAAATCATTATTTTCTCTTTTTTGTTTCATAGAACATTCAGCAGTGAGCTATTCTTCAAGATAGTGGAGGAAAAGCATCCAGAGAGAAAACTGTGCTTAGCCAAAGGATAATACTCAATATTTCGACTGGACACACAGGAGAGACCCTGTGGAGAGGCCTGCACAAAGGAGAGCCAAAGCTGGCAGTCGTGGTAAATAAAAGTTCTATGTTTATATCTGAATATGAATAGCACTGCCAGTTCCCCAGCGAAGGATTTCCCTGGGCCCTGGGCTGTTACACACGTGTGGAACTCTATTCACCAAGATATGCCTGGCTTGACTGACATGCTTCCTATTAGCTGCTTGAGTGACAGAGAGCTCAGGGTCCCTAAAAGACCCTGGAAATTTATCAAGGAATTATTCATCCCTCACTTGAAGCTGATGGGGGAAAGTCCCAAAACACAACCAAGTGATCAAACAAAACAGAAAGCCTGGTTTCTTAACTTCTCAACTTTTATTTATGTCCTTTTCTTCTACAAAATGCATGGACATTTTTGAAAAAAACACATTCATATTGTAAACAGACATGTGACTGAATTTTGTTTTTAATTATTGTTTTAGAGACAGAAACAGAAACAGATAGGCAGAGAGAGACAGAGAGAACTCTCACCCAGTCGTTCACTCTCCAAATGCCCACAGTGACTGGGACCTCATAGAGGCTGGAGACAGAGCTGGAATTTAGGATAGGTCTCCCATGTCGGTAGCAGAGACCCAAGTACTTGAGCCATTACAGCAGCCTCCAAAGGTTCTGCATTGACAGGACGCCGGAATCCAGAGCCAGAGCTGAGAATCAAGCCTAGGCTCTCCAATATGGCAGGCAGGCTTCATAACAGGTGCCTGAACTGCTAGGCCAAACATCCACCCCACTGTCTCTCAGACTCTCCAGGGTAAAATGTAAGTTGAAAACTCTGGGTTGTAGAAAACCACCTGCAAAATTTCAATACGACCTAAAAAATCTGATCTACCTTTCTATAGTGGCTAGAACACAGTCAGTGCTTTATTTCTTCATTTAATAAAAATATACCATTGGCCTTTTATGTGGCTGTCCCCATCCCAGGTTCTAGGGAAATGCCAACTGGCTGGATTTGCACTGTGATGGGGAGCAGGGAGCATTTGGTGGGTTTGGAGTAGCAGAGTGGTATTTTCTTTTTTGGTTTTCTTAGGCTGCCCATGAATATTAGATCAGGAAGGCTTGTTTAGCTGAAAGCAATACAGAGGTGGCTGAAATGTGAGTAGTATTGGGACCAGCATTGTAGCATAGAGAGCTAAGCCATCACCTGTGCTGACAGCATCCCATTTCAGAGATGCAGTTCAAGTCCTTGCTGCTTCACTTCTGATCCATTCCTTGTTAACATACCTGGGAAAGCAGCAGAAGATGGGCCAGGTGCTTGGACTCCTGCCACCCACATTGGAGACTCAGACGGAGTTTTAGGCTCCTGGCTTTGGCCTGGCCCAGCCCCATTCTCTGTAGTTTAGAGAGTGAACCAGTGGATGAAAGATCTCTCTCTTTCCCTGTCTCTCCTTCCAGCTCTCTCTCTGACTCTGCCTTTCAAATAAATAAATCTTTTTTTAAAAGAAATGTGAGTACTGTTAAGTAAATATTTAATTACAAGCAAACAATAATTCCTGTTGGATGAATATTAAGTTATTAATTAATTAACTGTATTTTGATAGTGCCTTGCACTTCTGAAAGAATGTATGATCTCATTTTATTCTTACTACTTGGGTAGGTTAGGTGTACCTGGCAGGTGAGGAAAAGGTATAGGGAGGTAAATGACAACCTTGTTGTAAATGACAAGATTGTATTTTAACATGGACAATTATGGGTCAACCAAAATTTCTGATCATATAGTCTAAGATAAAATTCCATTTTTTCTATACAATGCTATTCTAGTTTATTTCAAGTATCTCTTAAACATATACCCTTTATTAATCTATACCCATTAAAACACAATAATAGCCATGTAAGAGGTCATTGCAAACCAAAGTAAAGCAAGGAACTCTCATTGTACTGCTTAGGACATGATCAGCATTCAGATTCATGGATCCCACACTTTTGGAAACAGTTGACCATTTCTCTGAAATATTCTGTGCAGGACGAACACTAAAATATCCCCCACGGTGATGCGTGTATGTGTGTGTGTGTGTGTGTGTGTGTGTGTGTTTGGAACAGTTGGTATTGTAGGAAATATTTGTTAAAAGAATGAATGACATATAAATACCTTACTATTTCATGTACTTTGTGATTTTTCATTTTTTTTAATTTGCTGTCACAGCAAGCCTGTAAAAAATGTGTCTAGTAGTTTTATAATTGTCGTTTTACAGATGAGAAAGCTGAGGCTCAGGAGGGCTGGCAGACTGCTCCCAGTTGCATAGGAGCCATCTGTTGTTAGGCATTCATTATTGTACAGTGGATGGGGGTACAGTCACTTGACATTGCTTAAGATAATGCTGAGATTAAAATAATTTCCCTGCTAAACAAATTCTCCTATCTGTGTTAGGATTTATTGGTTATAAGCAACAGGAACCCACTCTCCATAACAAGTGAAAAGGGCCTCACTTTGAGGCCCTTGGATGGTTCCCAGGAGGGTTTGGGTGAACTGGAACTGAGGGCATCTCTGGAGAGCTGGGGAGTAGGAATGAACAGACACCTGGCATCTTGGGTAGATAGAGTACATCTAGTCTGCCCAGGGAGGGCACCATTCATTGCACAGGAAGCAAGAAATCACCATAGTTTGCAGTCCTAGCAAGACTGAAAGAGTGTGGAGAGTTAACTCCCTGGTGCAAAATGATGGCTCTATGGCCAGAAGGAGGAACAGACACTGGGCAGGCAAAGTGACATCTGTCCACTCTTCCTGGTTTGCAGCCCTGGCTTATTCTTGATGATACTGAATGCAAAGTAGCCGAAGCTAATCTGTGCAATTTCCCAATGTACCTTCTTCCTAACAAGTGGGAAAATAGGGTTTAATAAATGTAGAGTTGGGTAAAATCCCAAAGAAGTTGAAATTTCCAAGCCAACAGGAATTACTGTTTTATAATTGTTGCCGTTTTCTTCCAGAGAATATAGCCATCAGAGCTGAATAGAACATTAAGGGCTCTGTAATTAATGGTCTGAATTAGGTTTGATTTTGTATATAACCAAATTTCAAATGATTGAGGACCTCTGAGTTACAAAATCTGAGTTAGAAGGATAGAAGCCAGTTGTTTCAGCCTGAAAATTATTTTGCAAAAGGACATCAAGGAAGTAGAGTTTAGATTTCTGGTTTGTCTCCATAACCAGATGTCAAATTGAAAATATACTATTATGAAATGACAAGAGATCTTCTCACTGTTTTTGCTACAGTTTATATACTTGATGTTAAGAGAGTATATAATAAATATTTTAGATGAATTCTTTCAAGGCCTACATTTAATTCCTGTATATACATTCTATCTTTCACTCAATAATTATTTGAGAGTTTACTACATGTTAAACTTGCTAGCTACTAGAATAGAAAGATGCAAAGACAATAGAACCTTAAAGAGATCATAATCTACTCAGTATGAATGGAGAACAAACTGCACCCATTGATTGCCTCTTATATAAAAGCACCCAAGCTAAACATGATTATTTCCATTGTGTAAAATAAGTGGTTGTACCTAAAGTCTATAAAGTTTAAATGGCAATGATAGAATTCAAATTCTTTTCTCCAAAGCTTGTGCTATTTTAGAAAGACAAGGCTTTCTCCAAGGATTTAGATATGTACACAAGTACACATGCTTTCACGAATGCTGTAAAACTATACACACAGAGGTAGGGCCATAGGATAATCCATTATCCATCTTCCAGGAGAGATGGTGACATTTGACTTAAGAATATGTAACATTGTGCCAAGTACAAAAAGGAGGAAAAGGCTAGGCCAGGCTGAAGTCAGGAGCCTGGAGCTTCTTCCAGGTCTCCCACACGGGTGCAGAGGCCCAAACAGCCATCATCACTGCTTTCCCAGATGCATTAGCAGGGAGCCAGATTGGAAGTGGAGCAGCCAAGTCTCAAGCTGGTGCCCATATGGGATGCTATTATCACAGGATGTGGCTTAACCTGCTCCGCGACAATGCTGGCCCTGACTAGTCTTTTTTAAACACAAATCAAAATTATATTAATGATTTTAAAAATGTTCAAACCCTGGAATGGCTTGCTAGCTCTTCAGAGGAAATGCCAGATTCTGGGGAAGAGGAACACACTCAATCTTGGATAGTCTCATGGTCTTGGGTGCTCTAAAATGGAGTCCCTACTGTCAGGATGTCACTTCAATGTGAACTGAAAGAATGCTAAATACCAACATGACATCACTGGTAAAGGTAAACACATAAACAAATATGAAACTCGATTGTTTTAAGGGCCATCACTGTGGTGTAGTAGGTTAAGCCTCTGCCTACAATGCTAGTATTCTATATGGGCCCTGGTTTGAGAACCAGCTTCTCCATTTCCAATCCTGCTCCCTGCTAATGGCCTGAGAAAGCACAGGAAGATGTACCACATGGATGGTTGAGTATCTGAGTCCCTGCCACCCACATAGTAGTTCTGGATGGAGCTCTTGGTTTCTGGCTATGGCCTAGCCCAGCCTTTGTGGGAATTTGGGCAGTGAACAGTAGATGGAAGACCTCTCTCCTTCTTTGCCTCTCTCTCTCTCTCTCTCTCTCCCTGCTTTCAAATATATTAAATAAATAAACAAAATTTTTAAATTAGACTCAAAATTAATAATATAGCTTTATAACATAAGGAGGTTAAAAATAAGCCCAAGTTAACTGAAGGAAGGAAATAGCAAATATCAGAGTAAAAATAAACAAAATAGATAACACAGCAACAGGAGAAAAAAATCAATGATAATGAGTTGTTTTTTTAGCATTAACACAATTGACAAACTCTTAAAGTAATGAAGAAAAAAATTAGAGGACCCCTAAATAAATGAAATACAAAATGAAAGAAGATATAACTAATGACACATAAATGATATGGATTGTAAGACATAGGCATTTGGCCTAACAGGTAAGACACCATTTAAGATGCCTGTGTCCCATAGCAGAGTAGTTGAGTTAACATCCTGGTTCTGGTTTCTGATTCCAGCTTCCTGTTTATGTAGACCCTGGAAGGCAACAAGTGATGGCTCAAGTATCTGGATCCCTGCCACCATTGTGAAAAACCTGTCATAGCCCCAGCTGTTGCATATTTGGGGAGTAAACCAGTGGATTGGAATGTTGTTCCTCTCTCTTCCTCTCTCTCCCTCTCAAATTAAAAAAAAAAAAAGATAAATAATTAAATTCACAAGGTATTATAAGATACTACTATAAACAATTATATGCCAACAAGCTGGATAATCTAGGGGAAAAAAACTGATAAATTTGTAGAAACACAAAAAGCATAAACAGACCCAAAACTACAAAGGACATTGAATCAGTAGTCAAAATTCTCCCAAAAGGCTGATGCTGTGGCACAGCAGGTTAAAGCCCTGGCCTACAGCACCTGCATCCCATATGGGCGCCAGTTTGAGACCTGGCTGCTCCTCTTCCAATCCAGCTCTGGGCTAATGTGCCTGAGAAGGCAGGGGAGGATGGCCCAAGTCCTTGGGTCTGGCACCAGAAGAAGCTCCTGGCTCCTGGCTTTGGATCAGCTCAGCTCTGGCTATCGTAGCCATTTTGGAGGTGAACCAGTAGTTGAAAAATTCTCTCTCTCTCCCTCTCTGTAACTCTGTCTTTCAAATAAATAAATAAATCACCTAAAAGAGAGAGAGAGAGAGAACAGGTCAGGGCTTCCTAAAGCAAAAACAAAAACAAATTCTCCCAATAAAATGACAGGACTACATGGCTTCAGTTGTGAATTCTACCAAATACTTAAAGATGAATTAGTGTTAATCTTCCTCAAATTCTCTCAAAAAACTAGAGATAAGAAAATATTTCCAAATCAATTTGTAAAGCCAACATTACCCTGATACCAAAGCCAGACAAAGATACCACAAGAGAATAACACTACAGGTCAGTATCCCATGATAAATGTAACTACAAAAATCCTCAACAAAATACTAATAGGCTGAATCCCTAGGCATATGACCACATGGAATTCATCTCTGAAATACAACAATGGTTCAATATGCAAAACTCAGTTAATATGTCATGCCAAGTCAACAGAATAAGGGATAAAATCACATGATCATTTCAATGGACGCAGGAAAATGTTTGATAAAAATTCAATATAGCCAGTAAAAAAAAAAAAAAAAAAAAAAAAAAAAAACTCAACAAACGAGGAGTAGAAGGAAAACGTCTCAGTATAATAAGGAAATCCCACAGTTAACATCACCCTCCAGAGTGAAAAATTGAAAGTTTTTCCTCTGAAATCAGAAGCAAGGCAAGGATGCCCACTCCAGCTACTTTTACTCATCTTAGTACTTGAGATCCTCTACAGGGAAATTAGATAAGAAAAAGAAATAAAGACATCTCAACTGGAAAAGAAGAAATAAAATTATCATATGTGTGTGTGTCTATATGATTCTCCAAAGACTTCTTTAAAAAAAAAAAAACTTAGAACTAATAAATTAATTAAGTAAAGTTGCAGGATAAAAAAATCAATATACAAAAATCAATTGTTTATGTGCACCAACAACAAATTATTTGAAAAGAAAATTAAGAAAACAATACATTTATAATACCATCAAAAGGAATAAAATATCTAGGAACAAATTTTGCTAAGAATGCAGAAAATTTATATCCTGAAAACTGCAAAACATTTATAAAAGAAATTAAATAAGATTAAATTTAATTTGTTAAAATGTCCATAATACCCAAAGTGATCAACAGATTCAGTGTAATTCTTTTCAAAATCCCAAAGGCATTTTTTAAAATAGAAAGAATAAAATAAAAATCCTGATGTTCACATGGAACCACAAAAACTACAAGTAGGCAAATCAATCCTGTGGAAGAAAAAAGCTAAAGACATCACACTTCTTAATTTCAAAATATATCAGAAGTTACAGAAATCAAAACAGTGTGGTACCAGCGCAGAGACAGACATGTAGGGGCCAGTGTTGTAACATAGCAGATTAGGCTGCAGACAGTGATGCATCTCACATGAGTGCCAGCTCAAATTCTAGCTTCTCCACCTCTGATCCAGATGATGGCCCAAGTACTTGGTCCCTTGACACCCACATGGGAGACCCAGATGGAGTTCCAGCTCCTGTCTTCTGCCAGACCCAACCCCTGCAGCTGGAGCCATTTGAGGAGTGAACCAGCAGATGGAAGATCTCTGTCTCTCCCTCTCTCTAGCTCTGCTTTTCAGATAAATAAATGTGTAGTTTTTTTAAAAAGAAAAAAAAGACATACAGACCAATTGAAGAGAATACACAGCTCAGAAATAAAGCAAACAAAGCTGCTCGTTCTTAAAAAAGGATTTATTTATTTATTTGAAAGGCAGAGTTACAGAGGGAGAAGGAGAGAGTTCTTCCATCCACTGGCTCACTCTCCAAATGACTGCAAAAGCAAGGGTTGGACCATGCTGAAGCCTGGAAGCTTCAGAGGCTTCATCCATGGGGCCGACACTGTGGCGCAGCAGGTTAAAGCCCGGGCCTGAAGTGCCAGCATCCCATATGGGCACCAGTTCTAGTCCTGGCTGCTCCTCTTACAATCCAGCTCTCTACTATGGCCTGGGATAGCAGTAGAAGATAGCCCAAGTTCCTTGGGCCCCTGCACCCATGTGGGAGACCGGGAAGAAGCTCCTGGCTCCTGGCTTCGGATCAGCACAGCTCTGGCCATTGTGGCCATCTAGGGAGTGAACTAGTGGATGGAAGACCTCTCTCTCTGTCTCTACCTCTCTCTGTAACTCTGTCTTTCAAATAAATAAAATAAATATTTTTTAAAAAGGGGGGGGAGGAAGCAAAGAAATTCCTCTAAATTGAAAGCTTTGGGGAGACTTAAACCAAATCTAATGTGTTGACCTTGTTTGGATCTTCATTCTATTTTTTTTTTTTTTTTGACAGGCAGAGTTAGACAGTGAGAGAGAGAGAGACAGAGAGAAAGGTCTTCCTTCCATTGGTTCACTCCCCAAATGGCCGCTACAGCCAGCGCGCTGCACCAATCTGAAGCCAGGAGCCAGGTGCTTCCTCCTGGTCTCCCACGCGGGTGCAGGGCCCAAGCACTTGAGCCATCCTCCACCACCTTCCCAAGCCACAGCAGAGAGCTGGACTGGAAGAGGAGCAACCGGGACAGAATCCGGCGCCTCAACCGGGACTAGAACGCAGGGTGCTGGTGCTGCAGGGGGAGGATTAGCCTAGTGAGCCAGGGCGCCGGCTTCTATTTAAAAAAAAAAAAAAAGAAGAAGACAAAGCTTCATCCAGGCAGCTCACTTGAGTAACAGGGGCCCAAGTACTTAGACCGTCTTCTGCTTTCCCAAGTCATTAGCAGGGAACTGGATCAGAAGTGGAGTATATAGGATGCTTGCATCATGGCTAGTGGCTTAACTCACTGCACCACAATGCAGACTCCTGCCATACATTTTTTTAAAGTGTTTTTCCTGAAGGGTATCAAGATGACACAGTGGGAAAAAGATAGGCTCTTCAACAAATGGTTTTGTTAGAAGTAGATGTGTACATATGAAATAATAAAACTGGATTTTATACCACACCCAAAAATGAAGTCAAATGAATTAAAACCTTACACATATGATCTGAAACTTTAAACCCTCCTAAGAAAACAGAGAGAAAGTTTCATCAGATTGGTCATAGCAATGATTCAATGAATATGACACCAAAAGCACAAAAAATAAAGCAAAACAAAAAACAGGCAGGACTACACCTCCAGCTATAAAGCTTCTGCATGGCAAAGGAAAGGGTCAGCAGAGTGAACTGCCAACCTACAGAATGAGGGAATATATTACAAACCACGTATCTGATAAGGGATTGATAAAATATATAAGAATCTCATACAACTCAACAACTAAAATATCAACAACCTCATGGATAAACAGTCTATAAGACTTGAATAGACATTTCTCCAAAGAAGGTATATAAAGGCCAGTAGGTAAATGAAAAATTACTCATCATCCCTAATCATTAAGGAAAGGCATGTCTAAACTACAATAAGGTGTTAGCCCATACCTGTCAGGATGGCTATTATCTAAAAAGGGAGGGAGGGACATTGTGGCACAGCAAGTTAAGCTACAGCTTGTGTCCCGTATCAAAGTACTGATTAGTGTCCCAGCACCTCTGCTTCCTGCTTCCTGCTAATGCATCTGGAAGGCAGCAGATGATGGCTCAAGTGCTTGACCCCTGCCACCCACACAGAGGATGGATAGATTCCCAGGCCCCTGGCTTTGGCCTTGCATAGACCTGGCTGTTGCAGAGTAAATCAGCATATGGTAGAGATCTCTTCCCCCGCCCCACCCAGACTCTTCCTCTCTTACCTCTCTGTCTATCTCTCTCCTTTTCTAGCAGATGAAATTAAACATTATTTTTAAATAGACGGATATAAGAAGTGCATGACAAAAAAGTGAAGAAATTGGAACACTTGCATGTGGAAATGAAAAATAGTGTAGGTGCTTTGGAAAACAGTATTTTTAATTTACAAATGTTCAGTAAACCTACTCTGTGGTACAGAAATCCCACTTCTGGATATATACCCAAAAGAAATGAAATTAGGTTTCTAAGAAGTATCTATCTGTCCTGTACATTCCTTGCAGCATTCTTCAGAATAACTAAAATGTAAAAACAACTTAAATTTCAATTAATGGGTGAGTAAACAAAATGTGGCATATATGTAACATGGGATGATTTTACCCATTTAAAAAGACAGTCTGGGGGCTGGCAGAGTGGCTCACTTGGTTAATCCTCTACCTGCGGCACCAGCATCCCATATGGGCACTGGGTTCTAGTCCTGGTTGCTCCTCTTCCAGTCCAGCTCTCTGCTGTGGCCTGGGAAGGCAGTGGAGGATGACTCAAGTGCTTTGGCCCTGCACCTGCATGAGAGACCAGGAGGAAGCACCTGGCTCCTGGCTTCAGATTGGTGCAACACCAGCCGTGTCGGCCATTTGGGGAGTGAACCAATGAAAGGAAGACCTTTCTCTCTGTCTCTCTCTCACTGTCTATAACTCTACCTGTAAAAACAGACAAACAAACAAACAAAAAAACAGTCTGAGTTATGCAATAACATGC
Organism: Oryctolagus cuniculus; assembly: GCF_964237555.1. Classification (NCBI taxonomy): domain Eukaryota; kingdom Metazoa; phylum Chordata; class Mammalia; order Lagomorpha; family Leporidae; genus Oryctolagus; species Oryctolagus cuniculus. Next base: position 76,529,507 of record NC_091437.1, on the reverse strand, counting down.
TGAGTAAAAATACTGCAGATATGGAAAGACAAGGGCTGCATGATGCTACTTCTACCTAAAATAGATAAATTCCTCAAATCATTGGTAAAATGCTAGTTACTAGTAGCTGGAGACAAGTGAGAATTGGGAAGCTATTTATCACAGGCATAAAGTTTCACTTAAGATGAGTGAGTTCTGGATAACTAGTACAGCACCGTATCTGCAACCAACACTAACGTATTATACACTGGAAATCTGTTGAAAGGATAGATTTCATGTTAAAGATTCCTTCTACAAAAAAATATTTTTTTAATTTTGAACCAACATTTTACAAACCACAAAATGACCAAACATCCCCCTCTCCTGGCTAGTATGAGTAACTGCTGCTTCTTTATAAATCATAGCTTTACCCTTGCTTCTCATCTTTAAAAAAAGAATTTATTAAGTCATTAATCATAAAGTTGTCTCTGCTCTCTGGCAGCGCTGATCCTTAGCAAAATTCCATTTCCTCAAAGCTGCCCCCCAAAATGCTTGCTTTAAACCCAAGTCTTATAACAGTTTCTCTGCCACACACGCTTCCTGAGATGCTCACGAGGTTGCCCATGGTACTCATTTTTCTTGGCTGCAACAAACAACAATCTACCTTCTTCACCCCAGCAATGCTCCTGAAGGTCTTGGTATTTCCTCAAGGTAATGTGGATTTTTTCCTTTTGCTATTAAGTTAATTTTAAAAATTTTGTAAAGTATTGAATTGAAATAAGTATTATTGAAGTATAAGTACATTGACATCTAAGTATATTGAAATATAAATGTTATTGAAAATAAGACCAGGAGCCACTATTGTGGGGCAGTGAGTTAAGCAGCTGCCTGGGGTGCTGGCATCTGTGCATTGGTTTGAATCCCAATTGTTCCACTTTCGATCTAGCTTCCTGCTAATGGCCTGGGACAGCAGTGAAAGATGACCCAAATGCTTGGGTCCCTGCAACCAAGTGGTAAACCAGGAAGAGGCTCCAGGCTCCTGGCTTCATTCTGGCCCAGCTCCACCACTCTATTTGGGGAATGAACCAGCAGATAGAAGATTCTCTCTCTCTCTCTCTCTCTCTCTCCCTCTCCCTCTTCCTCTCCCTCTCCCTCTCCCTCTCCCTCTCCCCCTCTTTGTGTAACTTTGCCTTTCAAAGAAATAAATAAATGTCTTTAAAAAAAACTTCTCTTAAAAAGAAATTTACATTTAAAGTATAGCATTAGAGATGGGTATTTTGTACAGTGGTTAAAACAATACTTGAGACACCTGTATCCAATGTCAGAGTGCCTGGGTTCAAGTTCTAGCTCTACCCCTAATTTCAACTTTCTGCTAACATGCACCCTAGGAGGCAGTAGAAATGATAGCTCAAAAAACCTGGGAACTTGCTGCATATGCAGGAGATCTGGACTGAGTTCTGGCTCCTGACTTTGGCCTGGGCCATCCCATGATGTTTCAGGCACTTGGGGAGTGAACCAGCAGGTGGAAAATCTGCTTTTCAAATAAATAAAATTAATAAATAATTTTTAAAAATAATGCCACCATTCACTGAGAAATGCATTATAGGAAAAAAGAGATCATTCACTAACAGGAAATTGAGTGATCTCTTTATTGGCTTAAACTCAGGCAAGCTCACAAAACTGAGGCCAGCTCTGAGCATTGTGAGGGCCGCTGGTCCTCAGGAGAGAAGAAAAGCATGTGCCTTGTAATTAAAGTGACACATTGACAGTAGGGACTCCATTTTAGAGCACCCAAGACTCCATCTTTTTTTTTTTAACTTTTATTTAGTAAATATAAATTTCCAAAGTACAGCTTATGGATTACAATGGCTTCCCCCCCTTAGCTTCCCTCCCACCCACAACCCTCCCCTCTCCCGCTCCCTCTCCCTTTCCATTCACATTAAGATTCATTTTCAATTATCTTTATATACAGAAGATCAATTTAGTATATGTTAAGTAAAGATTTAAACAGTTTGCACCCACACAGAAACACAAAGTGAAAAATACTGTTTGAGTACTAGTTATAGCATTAAATTACAATGTACAGCACATTAAGGACAGAGATCCTACATGAGGAGTAAGTGCACAGTGACTCCTGTTGTTGACTTAACAAATTGACACTCTTGTTTATGGCATCAGTAATCACCCTGGGCTCTTGTTATGAGTTGCCAAGGCTATGGAAGCCTTTTGAGTTCACCGACTCTGATCATATTTAGACAAGATCATAGTCAAAGTGGAAGTTCTCTCCTCCCTTCAGAGAAAGGTATCTCCTTCTTTGATGACCTGTTCTTTCCACTGGGATCTCACTCGTGGAGATCTTTCATTTAGGTCTTTTTTTTGGCCAGAGTGTCTTGGCTTTCCACGCCTGAAATGCCCTCATGGGCTTTTCAGCCGGATCCACATGCCTTAAAGGCTGATTCTGAGGTCAGAGTGCTGTTTAGGACATCCGCCATTCTATGAGTCTGCTGTGTATCCTGCTTCCCATGTTGGATTGTTCTCTCCCTTTTTTATTCTATCGGTTAGTATTTTCAGACACTAGTCTTGTTTATGTGATCCCTTTGACTCTTAAACCTATCATTATGATCAATTGTGAACAGAAATTGATCACTTGGACTAGTGAGATGGCATTGGTACATGCCACCTTGATGGGACTGAATTGGAATCCCCTGGTATGTTTCTAACTCTACCATTTGGGGCAAGTCCGATTGCCAAGATGCCACCTTGAGAAAGCACCCTCTACCATGAGATTCTGGTCTGAAAGCATGATCTAAAACTCAGAAAATAACAGTAATCATACAGTAACACTACTGCATCCCACTTGGCAGAGCATAGAAACTCCCTAGCTTGATCACTCAAGCTTAAAACAGATAGGCTGTACCTGGATTAATGTGAAGATTGTAATTTGTCTATTATCAAAATTGTCATTGATATTAGTTTCACATAGCCCTTAGGTCAACTTAACCCTAGCAACCATGTATTTCCTCCAATCCTAGCAACCATGTATTCCCCCTCCTGTCCTCATGGTTTTTGCCATTACAAACCCTGATGCTTTGGGCTTTGGGGTCAAGAGTTCTTTAGGACATGAGCCTGCTCTCCACCATCAACTTTTTTTTTTAATACTTTTATTTTAATTTTTTTTGACAGGCAGAGTGGACAGTGAGAGAGAGACAGAGAGAAAGGTCTTCCTTTGCCGTTGGTTCACCCTCCAATGGCCGCCGCAGCCGGCACGCTGCAACCCGTGCACCATGCTGATCCGATGGCAGGAGCCAGGTGCTTCTCCTGGTCTCCCATGGGGTGCAAGGCCCAAGTACTTGGGCCATCCTCCACTGCACTCCCTGGCCACAGCAGAGAGCTGGCCTGGAAGAGGGGCAACCGGGACAGAATCCGGCGCCCCGACTGGAACTAGAACCCGGTGTGCCGGCGCCACAAGGCGGAGGATTAGCCTAGTAAGCCGCGGTGCCGGCCTCCACCATCAACTTTTATCAGTGTGTGGTACTCCTCTGTTTGCACTCACTCAAGTACAACATGATCAGACTAGTGAGCTTCATTGAGGCCATTCAGAGAGGATCACAATGTTTGTCCAGAAAACATCATATTGAAGATATCATCAGTTTGTTGGGATTTCAACCTTCTTTTCTAACAACAAGCATGCCACAGGGGGTGGTTATGGGATACCTTCTGTCCTGGCTAACAGAGAGTTGTCTTTGTGTCCTGGATGTGTGCTTTGTAGACACTTGGCTCTCTCATGGCTTTATAATATTCATAACATATCTCCAAAGACATTAGGGTGAGGCTCATTATTACTGGTTATTGATACATCTTTCAAAATTTTCTTATTGACAATTTCAATGTCTGTATGATTTACTGACAGATCTAATCAGGCTTTTTCTGCCCCATAGCGAGACTGATGATGAGCTTATTTTAGGTGGAAGAGTAACAATTTTGTCATTTTCTTACTTTTTAAAAAAGTTCACTTTATTTATTTGAAAGGCAGTTACAGAAAGAGAGAGAGCTAGAGAGATCGCTCATCCATCCACTGGTTCACTCCCCCAAGTGGCCATAATGGCCTAGACTGCACCAGGCTGAAGCCAGGAAGCAAGAACTATGTCTGAATCCCCTGTGTGTGTGGCAGGGGCCCAAGTAGTTGGGCTGTGTTCTGCTGCATTCCCAGGCACATTAGTAGCGAGCTGGATTGGAAATGCAGTAGTGAGGACTGGAATGGGTGCTCACATGAGATATCAGCATTGCAAGCAATGGCTTAGTCCACCGCACCACAGTGTCAGCCCCCATTTTCTTATTTTAGCTTGTGTGTATGTGAGTGCCATTGTCTTCAATTCATGATTTCTTGTTGATATCTTTTAGTCTCTTGTTCATTTTGTGGCACTGGTTTAGTTAATGCCAGAGAGTGTCATTTGAAGACATATTTATCTAGGCTCAATCACACTGTGACACATTCCACTATGCTGAGGACACTGTAGCCTTGATCCTGGGTGTGTGGACCCCACCATTCCCTTGGGAGAGTGTCCAGCTGTTTGTGAAAAATGCCTGTGCACATGGGCCGTGGGAGGGTGAAGTTTTGTCTGAAACAAATACTATGGAACCTCAGTTGCCTTACTTGTGATACATGAATACATGTGAAAGTTCTAGTAGTCTCTTCCTGAACCCAAATAGAACAGAGTATTGCTTCTCAATCTAGCTTTAGTGAAGAATCATTAATTTTCCCACTTCTTGGACAAATTAATAAAAACAAGAAAAATGAACTCCTAGGAAAATATTTTAATTTTTTCCTTTTTTTAAAAAGATTGATTTATTTATTTTGAAAAGTTACAAAGAGAGAGAGAGATTTTCCATCTACTGGTTCATTCCCCAGATGGCCACAATGGCCAGCGCTGGCCAGGCTGAAGCCAGGAGCCAAGAGCTTCCGGAAGTCTCCAACATGAGTGACAGGGGCCCAAACAATTGGGCCATCTTCTGCTGCTTTCCCAGGCCACCAGCAGGAACTGGATTGGAACTGGAGAAGTTAGGACATGAACCAGTACCCATAAGGGAAGCAGACATCACAGGCACTGGCTTCACCCACTATGCCACAATGCCAGCCCTGGAAGATTTTTTTAAAAACCATACAATACACAACTCAATGTTTTGTTGTTATGATATCACAAAACATATAGAGAGAGCTTGGCTCAAGCCTGGCTGTCATGGGCCTTTGGGGAGTGAACTAGCAAATGGAAGATGCGCTCTTTCTCTCTCTCTCTCTCTTCCCTCTCTGTTACTCTTTCAAATAAATAAATAAATATTTTTTAAAAAGTTCATGCTTTTGGATCTCATAATTTAATTTTGGGAAATATATTCTAAATATATATACACATAAAAGGTATGTATTATTCTATACCTATTATAAAGACATGTAGACATATACATATAATATGCACAGAAAATAATTTATGTTCCGTAATGAAAGTTTGTAAAAGTTTGTAATCTACCACCTAAATATCTGGCAGTTAACAAAAAAATATTTACCTACAAGTTTATAAAATCTGTAACCAAGGGGCTGGCACTCTGGCATAGTGGGTAAAGCTGCTACCTGCAGTGCCAACATCCCATATGCGTGCCGGTTCAAGTCCTGGCTGCTCCACTACCGATCCAACTCTCTGCCATGGGAAAGCAGTAGAAGATGACCCAAGTCCTCCCTGAACCCCTGTGGAAGACCCAGAAGAAGGTCCTGGATCCTGGCTTTGGATCAGCCCAGCTCAGGCTATTGTGACTATTTGGGGAGTGAACCAGCAAATGAAGACCCCCCGCAAAAAAAAAAAAAAAAAAAAAAAAAAAAAAAAAACCTTTGCCTCCCTGCAACTCTGACTTTCAAATAAATAAATAAATTTTAACAAAAAAAAATCTGTAACCAAAAGTATAACTTAGGCAAGGGGGGGGGGAGGGTACAAGAGCAAGGACAGAGAATCTGAAACCGTTCCCTCATCAGAGCTTGTTTCTCAGAGGATGTTCCAGGAAAGCTATCCTGCAAGCTTGTGGGCAAACGCACCACACTACCAAGCCGGGAAAGCTGGGAGAAAACAGCCGAGTCTGAAACTTGCGTGTGTGAGGGTGTAGATGACGAGGAGGAAGGGCCCTCCCACCCCGCTTTTTCTACATTGTGGACACTCCCCTACCCCTGCAATGAGCCTGCCTCCTGGAGAGGCAGTTTCTTCAGGGAACTCTGCCTCTCCCCTGTCTCCTTTACTCATCCCAAGGCACAGCTTTCCACTGAGCACCCCCTGCTGGAGGCTGATTGGCCACCTCCCTAGTGAACGGACCCCTTGTGTCCACTAACAAATCCACCTGGTAGAATATCACGCAACTGCTAAATTAGATTTCAACCATACAGCAAACGTTGTGGATGAAATGATGTAATGTCTTGAGTTTTCTTTGAAACATTGCAGGAGGGAAGAAAAAAGGAAGAGAGCAAGTGAGGACAGGCGTACAGCCTCCAGCCAAGCAGTAAATCCCTTCTTTTGCATTATGATGACAAATAACAGAATAACAAATACTTACATGGAGCTCAGCACATGCCTAGGGACTGTGCTAAATTCCTCTGTTTTATCATCTTCTCACAATAACATGTTGAGACCCAGTAGTCCCAGTGTTCAAGCTAGGAAAATGGAGCACAGGGCGTTTAGGGAATCAGCCCGTGTCCCACACTCACTGCATGATGGGAGTCACAGGGGGCTCTTCAACTTTCTGGGAGCCCCTGCATCCTATAGGCATGAATCCAGAACCCCCATTGGTGACTCCTCCAGAACAGGCTTGGCTTCAATACAAAGGTGAATTAGAGTCTAACTCCTGGCTGAAAAAGGAAAAAAATGTAGAAAAAGCAGCTTTCAAATTACACCCTCATCTGCCTTTACCCTCCCATCAAATGCTTATTTCACAACCCCTCACAGTCACTGCTGTTCTCAGCTCAAGAGACTCATAGCTCCTTAATCCCTGTCAGGCAGGAATTTGAGAGGCAGAGAGAGAGAGAGAGAGAGAGAGAATGTGTGTGTATGAGTGTGGGTCCCCATCTGCTGATTCATTCCCTTAACATCTGCATTTGCAGGTACTGGGTCATGCTAAGGCTGAGAGCCAGGAATTCAATCCAGATCTCTCATGTGGGTGACAGGAACCCAATTCCTCAAGCCATCATTGCTGCCTCTATAGGTTTGCATTAGCCGGAAGCTGGAGTCAGGAGCCAGAGGCCAGCAGTAAACGCAGGCACTCTGATACAGAGGTGCAGGTGTCTTAACCAGCTCTTCTTTTTTTAACACTTATTTATTTATTTGAAAGTCAGAGTTACACAGAGAGAGGAGAGGCAGAGAGAGAGAGAGAGACAGAGAGAGAGGTCTTCCATCCGCTGATTCACTCCCTAGATAGCCGCAATGACCAGAGCTATGCTGATCGGAAGTTTGGAGCCAGGAGCTTCTTCCTGGTCTCCCACACAGGTGCAGGGGACCAAGGACTTGGGCCATCTTCTACTGCTTTCCCAGGCCATAGGAGAGAGCTGGATTGGTAGTGGAGCAGCCAGGTCTTGAACCAGTGCCCATATGGGATGCCGGCACTTCAGGCCAGGGCGTTAACCTGCTGTGCCACAGCACTGACCCCTTAACCAGCTCTTAACCATAAGGCCAAATGCCTGCCCTGAATCTTTGAATTTCTTTTAAAAAAATTAATGATATACTTGAAAGTCAGAGTTAGAGAGGAAGAGGCAGAGAGAGGCAGAAAAAGAGCTCTTCCTTCTGCTTGTTCACTTCCCAAATGTCCGTGACAGCTGGGACTGGGCCAAGCCAAAGCCAGGAGCCTGGAACTCCATCAGGGCGGCAGGGGCCCAAGCACTTGGGCCATCTGCTTCCACCTCCCCATTCTGTCTCTTCCTGTCTCTGTGTTGTAACTGACTTTCAAAATAAGTAAATAAACCTTAAAACAAAGCACATTAAAATGAGTTAGTAGTAAATCTCACACAGAGAGGAGGAGAGTTACGTCTGCCCTAGAGAACTCGGTTCACTAAGGGCCCCTGGCATTGCTGAAGCTGAGGATCAGGATGCCCTTATAGAAGTGTGGAAGGGAACTGCCATTGGGGCCATCGGTCACACTTTCTATCTCCAGCTTCTGCCTGTGGCCTGGTCTTTTCCAGAAGCAACATGAGCTCAGATTACTTATGCCTCCCTTTCATGGACACTTGCAAGCATTTGTGGATCAAACAAAAAGCATTCAGACTCTCACATGTTTACAAATACTCGTGCGTTCTGACAGCTGCAGCTGTCGATAGGGACAACACTGTCACTGGTGTAGACACAACTTGAATTACATCCACGCTGTGATCAAATTCAACTTGTTTTTGTTTTATAGTCTTCTTAACTTAGTAAGATCACCATTTTTTTTTTTTTTTTTTTGGACAGGCAGAGTGGAGAGTGAGAGAGAGAGAGAGAGAGAGAGAGAGAGAGAGAGAGAAAGGTCTTCCTTTTGCCATTGGTTCACCCCCCAATGGCTGCTACAGCCGACGCACTATGCCGATCTGAAGCCAGGAGCCAGGTGCTTCTCCTGGTCTCCCATGGGGTGCAGGGCCCAAGCACTTGGGCCATCCTCCACTGCACTCCCTGGCCACAGCAGAGAGCTGGCCTGGAAGAGGGGCAACTGGGATAGAATCCGGCACCTCGACCGGGACTAGAACCCGGTGTGCTGGCACCACAAGACAGAGGATTAGCCTATTGAGCCAGGGTGCCGGCCAAGATCACCATTTTTACCATGCCTCTGCACCCCACCAAAAACGTTTTACATTATTATCCTCAGCCAAATTATGCTCTGCTTAGCAAATTTTGCTCTGCTTAGCAAATTTTGCTCTCTGCTTACAAAGTGCTTCAACAGCTGGAGAGCGTTTTCTCAATTAACAGTAAGTCAGGGTGGGTGTTGTGGATCAGTGGGTTAAAACCACTGCTTGTGAAGCCTGCAGCCCATATCAGAGCACGAGTTCAAGTCCAGCTGCTCTGCTTCTGAGCCAGTTCCCTGCTGATGTGTTTGGGAAACCCGCAGATGACCACACTCAAGTATTTGGGCCACCGCCCCCTGGTGGGAGACCCAGATGGAGTTTCTGGCTCCTGACTTAAGCCTGACCCATCCCTGGCTTTTGTTGCCATTTGGGAAGTGAACCAGAGAATAGAAACTCTCTCTCTCTCTCTCTCTCTCTTTCATCTTCCTTTCAAATAAATTTTAAATATCTAAAGAAATAAAGTAAGTCAGTGAAAAGTATGAATAATTTGAATTATACTAGCTCCAAATACAACTCTGAAAAAGACTGCAAACAATTTTGTTTTTAAAAACTTAAAATAATAGCTACACTGGGAGTTTCAAAAAAAAACAAAGATATGCTATTTTTAAGTCTAAAAAATTGATTAAAGCATTTGAATATATGTCAAAAATAATGATCAGATAAGGCAATTTAAATTTTCTATGCTTTTTTAAAAAGATTTATTTATATATGAGCCACACACAGAGAGAGAGAGAGAGAGAGAGAGAGAGAAAGTCTTCCATCCACTGGTTCACCTGCCGAATGGCCACAATGGCCAGGGCTGGGTCCAAGGGAAGCCAGGAGCCAGGAGCTTTCTCCATGTCTTCCACATGGATAGCCAGCACCCAAACACCAGGTCATCTTCTGCTGCTTTTCCCAGGCCATTAGCAGGTAGCTGGATCAGAAATGGAGCAGCCAGGACATGAACCAGCTCCTGCATGGCATGCCAGCACTGCAGGCAGAGGCTTTACCCATTACACTACAATGCCAGCCCCCAATTTTTAATTTCTATTTTTAATATGCACAAATATATGTTTTTAGGTTTTAGAAGAACTTTATATTTGAAAATAATTTTAAATGTAATTATCTTTCAGGTCTGTCACTAGAAAAGCACCAGTGTGTTGGTTAAGCAACACTTATTTCAGGGTGAATGTTTGCCACAGTGGTTATGATGCCACTTGGGATGCCCACATTCCATATTGGAGTGCCTGGGTTCAAGTCCCAGCTTCACTTCTGATTCCAGCTTTCTGCTAATGCGTACCCTGGAAGCCAGCAGGTAATGACCCAGGTTCTTGGGTCTCTGCCACCCTTGTGGAAGACTTTATTGAATTCCAAGCTCTTGGCTTTGGCCTGGCCCAACCCTGGCTGTGGCCGGCATTTGGTGAGTGAAGCAGCGATGGGCAAGTTCTCTCTCTCTTCCTCCATCTATTTCCAAAAAAACATTAAAAATAACTTGATGTTCATAGCACTCTGGCCTCAGAATCAGCCCTTAAGGCATGTGGATCCGGCTGAAAAGCCCATGAGAGTATTTCAGGCATGGAAAGCCAAGACACTCTGGGGGAAAAAAAGAAAAAACTAAATGAAAGATCTCTGCGAGTGAGATCCCAGTGGAAAGAACGGGTCATCAAAGAAGGAGGGACCTTTCTCTGAAGGGAGGAGAGAATTTCCACTTTGACCATGGCCTTGTCTAAATATGATCAGAGTCGGTGAACTCAGGGGGCTTCCATAGCCTTGGCAGCTCATGACAAGAACCTAGGGTGATTACTGATGCCATAAACAAGAGTGTCAATTTGTTAAGTCAACAACAGGAGTCACTGTGCACTTACTCCTCATGTAGGATCTCTGTCCTTAGTGTGCTGTACATTGAGATTTAATGCTATAACTACTACTCAAACAGTATTTTTCACTTTATGTTTCTGTGTGGGAGCAAACTGTTGAAATCTTTACTTAATGTATGCTAAACTGATCTTCTGTATGTAAAGAGAATCGAAAATGAATCTTGATGTGAATGGAAGGGGAGAGGGAGTGGGAAAGGGGAGGGTTGTGGGTGGGAGGGACGTTATGGGGGGAAGCCATTGTAATCCGTAAGCTGTACTTTGAAAATTTATATTCATTAAATAAAAGTTTAAAAAAATAACTTGATGTTTCAAAAATCATACTAAAAAAAAGAAAATTTAGGGGCCCCATTCCTTTCTCAGAAATGTCCCAGGCCAGCTGGTCTATCATATCACTGGGTCACCCAAGCCTAAGAACAGCCATACCCCTCACACACACCCCGAAGTTCTGTTCTGATTGGATGCTGAGCACACCCCCCAGTTTGCTGGTGCGGTGAGGGACATTACACACCCACAACCTTCCAACTCTGTCAATCCCCCATGGCTCCCTGCCCCTGGGACTTCCTGCCCCATCCCTCAGTCCTTCAACTCCATTTACTGCGTCTCTAAATGTTTCAACGATCAGTCTCAGAATTATTACACTTTATTGCCACGCGAAAGTCATCTATAAGACCTGAATTGTTAGCACATAAAATTTCTTTCTCAACTTGCCTTTTTGTAACTGCACGCCTTTTAGGGACTTCATGATAAGGGTGTGAGACCAAAGGCAGTTTGCTTTCCTTTGACTCAGTGGGGGCGGGTGTTTGGTAGTTGGTTTGCCGGTATCCTATAACTGAATGCCTGGGTTTGAGGCCTGGCTCTGCACCTGATTCCAGCTCCCTGCTAATGTGTTCCCTGGGAGGTTCATGTACTTCCAGTGACTGCATTCCCGCCACCTACATGGGAGACCTGGGTTGTGTTCCTGGATCTCGGGCTTCAGCCTGGCCCAGCCCTGGCTGTTGTGGGCATTTGGGAAGTAAAACAGTAGATGGGAGAGCTCTATATATCCCTGTGTGTGTGTGTGCATGTGTGTCTCACTCTCCAATATATATTTTTTAAATTATGAAATGCCTAAATAATCTGAATTTATAATTTGTATTACTTAGCAACTGTACCTTTCAAGAGACTACTAATTAAATCAAAGCCTTAATGGTATAATTTTTAATCATTACTTAACTCACTAATGTATTTTTAAGTGTTAAGCAAAATGGAGGGTTTAATTTATTGGGATATAATTATGTTAATTATACTAATTTATTAATTATTAAGTATTGTAAAATATCTAACATAGATGAAACATAAGCATGTAAATGAAAAAGATCATTGTGTACTCCAGAATGCTGAAATTAAATTTCTCTTTATCATTTTGTGTTAGATTTGTGTTTTCTGATAGGTTGTATATACCAGATTAGTTACTTAGGCTTTATTATTTAAAATATAAAATAACATATAGTATATATAATAATATAAGTATAAATTTATAAGTATAAAATATACATTAAATAGAAATATAAATTATGATTTATGGTATGTAATATATAATATATACCATATTATATAACATATATTATATCATATTATGTCAAAAATATATCCTACCTGAAACTCCAAAGGTGAAAGAACAATCAGATGAATTTAGAGAAAAGGAATTGCAATGCTTCCCCACCACTTAGGTTTTAACTTACTCAGCCTGTGCGGTGAGGCCTCGGCCCATTCCCCAGCCGATCCCTAGAGGGCAGCACCGAGGCCGCCAGCCCACTGTGCCTCAGCAAGCAGCCGCAGGGCTCCGGTAACAGGTCCCAGGGCGGCAGCCTGATTCAAAAAGCTTGGAATTCCTGGGCCTCTGCACACCTGTGCCGTCATGGAAAGCTTGTTACTGAAGGAGCTCACTGCTGAGACTGAGAGAGACGCGCTAGTTTTAAAAATCGAGGCAGTCTGTAATCTAGATAATCATGTAAAATTTAAAGAAGAAAAGTTGTCTTATTCTGATCCTGATTTAAAGTACCAGCAATTTTTTGTCAACTCGTTTAAGTACCATACATTTGTCCCTTGGAATTATTAAAGGTGAGCTGAATCAATGTGCTGAAATAACTTGGCATCAATGTATTATGTTGTTTAAATAGATATTTATTTGTATATTTGAAATGCAGAGTTACAGGGAGTGACAGGGAAAGAGAGAGAGATCTTCCATCCACTAGTTCACTCCACAAATGACCACAATGGCCAGGGCTGGTTCAGGCCAAAGCCAGGAATCCAGAACTCCATCCAGGTCTCCTATGTGAGTAGCAGGGGCTCAAGTATTTGGGCAGTTTTCAGCTGCTTTCCCAGGCACGTTAACAGGGAGCTGTATCAGAAACAAAGCACCAGGGACTCAAACCAGCCCTCATATATGGGATGCTGACATGGCAGGCAGCAGCTTAACCCTTGTGCAGCAACACTGGCCTCTGTATTATGGATTATGATTCTCTATCACATAATATTTTATGAGATACAGAGGAAGCCTGTATATTAGCTTTAATTTTTTAAGATTTTTATTTATTTATTTATTTATTTGAAAGGCAGAGTTACAGAGAGGCAGAGAGGCAGAGAGAGAGAGAGAGAGAGGTCTTCCATCTGCTGGTTCACTCCCCACATGGCCACAACTGCCAGAGCTGGGCCAATCCAAAGCCAGGAGCCAGGAGCCAGGAGCTTCCTCCAGGTCTCCCATGTGGATGCAGGGACCCCAATGACTTGGGCCATCCTCTACTGCTTTCCCAGGCCATAGCAGAGAGCTGGATTGGAAGTGGAGCAGCCAGAACTCAAATCAGCACCCATATGGAATGCCAGCACTGAAGGAGATGGCGTTACCCACTATGCCACAGTGCTGGCCCCTATATCTTAACTTTAAGCCCTGGTCTGCTGCTTACATGACTTGAGGCATGATCCGAGGCAATTTATTTAGTCACTCTAGAACCTTCTATCAGCAAGGGTCATATTCAGTTCCTTATAAAGGAAAACTCCAAATGACAGTGACTGAACTTTTAACATGCTCAGTTATTTGGGATCTTGATCCTTTCTCTTCCCACTTTGGTCCTCAAGTTATGAGACCAGAAGCTTCTGTCTTTATCTTTACCTCAACTGTGACTTTCTTAAAATTTTTTTAAATTTTTTTTTGACAGAGTGGACAGTGAGAGAGAGAGACGAAGAGAAAGGTTTTCCTTTTCTGTTGGTTCACCCTCCAGTGGCCGCTGCAGCCGGAGCACTGCACTTATCCGAAGCCAGGAGCCAGGTGCCTCTCCTGGTCTCCCATGAGGGTGCAGGGCCCAAGCACTTGGGCCCATCGGGCCATCCTCCACTGCACTCCCAGGCCACGGCAGAGAGCAGGACTGGAAGAGGAGCAACTGGGACAGAATCTGGCACCCCAACTGGGACTAGAATCTGGGGTGCCGGCGCCGCAGGTGGAGGATTAGCCTATTGAGCAGCGGCGCCGGCCTCAACTGTGACTTTCACAGTCTAGGAGGCAGGAAGAATAGAGGAAAGGGAGATGTTTGGCTCAGCAGTTGGGACACCATTTAGAACTCCCTCATCCCCTGTCAGAAGTTTCTACATTCAAATCCCAGCTCCACTTCCCATCCAGCTTCCACTAATGCACACCCTGGGGCAACAGGCACCTGCTCCGGTAGTTGGCTCCCTGATACTCATATGGGAGAACCGGATTGAATTCTGGGCTCCTAGCTTCAGCCTGACCCAGCCCTAGTTGTACAGGGCATTTAGGGAGCAAACCAGTAGAAGGAAATCTCCCTCTGTCTCTGTATTTCAAGTTTTTAAAAGATAATTAAAAAAAAAGAATATGACGAAGACCCAACTAAGGTAGGTCGGACTCTTTAACAGACTTCCCAGGAGTTCCAGCCACCACTGTTCCCATTGACATCTCAGTGAGATTGTGGTCACACAGCCTCATGTAACGCTAACAGGCAGCAATTTAAGCTTTAACTGGACACACTGTTCCTTAGAATTACAAAAGAACCATGCTCCTAAGGAAGAAGAGAATGGATACTGGGCAGCAACTATCTCTAAAACTGTATTTACATGGTGGTACTTCAAAACAGTCTCGGAAGAATGAAATTAAAATATAAATTTATTTTGGTGCAAAAGATCTGAAATCCGGGTTTTTCATATGACACATTTCCATGAACTTTTTGAAGACCCCCTCCTACATAAAATGGGATGATTAGTGCCTCCTGAATTATTTTGAGTGCAGAGGACATAATGTATGTGGAGCACCTAGCTCAGCACCTACAATAATGATCATTATTCTACTCTATTTTGGAAATTGACAGTGTTTAGTAGCCATCACGTCTGTAGATAATTTTGATAAACAAAGAACCATTGCTTGAATGAAAAATATACAGCATTGTCTATTTGATATTTTCCCCTAAATTTTTAACCTGAATTCAATCATGAGGAATCAATGGACAAATCCAGAAACTGGGACATTCAGTTGAAAAACTGACCTGGACATTTCAAAAAGTCAGTGTTGCAAAAGATGAAGGAAGGATTAAAGGAAAGAAGGAAGGAAGGGAGAAAGGGAGGGAAGAAGGCAGGCAGGCAGGAAATAATGCCACCCTAGATTAGAGACAAGACAACCAAACCCAAGAACTGACATTTTGGATCCTGATTATTAGTATATATTATATTATATATAAAATACTATTATATTATAAATTAAAGGACATTCATGGACAGTTGGAAAAATTTGAGGGGCTGGTGTTGAGGCATAGCAGGTTAAGCCTCTACCTGCAATACCAGCATTCTTTATGGGCACCAGTTTGAGACCTGGCTGCACCACTTCCAATCCAGTTCTCTGCTAATGTACCTGTACTGGCGTAACTGAAGCCAGGAACCAGAAGCTTCTTCCAGGTCTCCCACGTGAGTGCAGGTGCCCAAGCACTTGGGCCATCTTCCACTGCTTTCCCAGGCCATCAGAAGGGAGCTGGATTGGAAGTGGAGCAGCTGGGACTCAAACCAACATTCATAAGTGATGCTGCTGCCACCAGTAGATGCTTAACCAATATGTCGCAGCACTGGCCCCACATGCTGAAGTATTTATCATGTTGTGATGTCTGATATTTATTCTAAAATGGTTCAGAAAATGGGTCTATTAAGTACATACGCACACATACGTATGTACATGATATATACACACATACATATATATTTGTACATAATTGTGAGTATGTGTACAGAGAGAAATTAAGATAAAACTGCCAGTGTCTGTGCTGTGGCGCAGTAATTTAATCCTCCACCTGCAGCACCGGCATCCTATATGGGCGCCAGTTCTAGTCCCAGCTGCTCTTCTTCTGATCCAGCTCTCTGCTATTGCCTGGGAAAGCAGTAGAAGATGGCCCACGTACTTGGGCCCCTGCACTGGCATAAGAGACCCGGTAGAAGCTCCTGGCTCCTGGCTTCAGATCAGCGCAGCTCCCACCATTGTGGCAGTTGGGGAGTAAACCAACAGATGAAAGACCTTTCTGTCTGTCTCTCTCTCTCACTGTCTGTAACTCTACCTCTCAAATAAATAAATAAAATCTTTTAAAAAAAATAGAGTTACTAAGGCAGACATTTAGCCTAGAAGTTAATTAACCATTAAAAAAATAGATAAAACCACAGAGCCAGCACCAGATACCACCTGCTCAGAGCCTGGGTTTATACTAGTCTCCATCAGTGTCCATGAGGCAGTATCCCCATACCCGAGCTCTGAGTCTCTGGGCTCTTCAGAACTCTCTCCCAGTTTCTAAATTTTAAAAATCCCAACATCTGTCCCACCAGCCCTAGGGACTTCCTAAAATTGCTGCATCTGTCATGTCTGGTTGTAACCTTTTGAGATTTTTTCAGCTTCAAAAGCTAGTTACTAATCCTTTATATTAAATTGTTTTTAAAATAAGTTATGTGGCCCTGTCTCCTGCCTTGGCTCTTGAAAACATGCAGAAATGTGTTCTCTGAGTATACCCAGTAAGTGTACCTTGAAAGTGGATTACTTTATTGTGACCTTGGGCTTGACTGTGGTGCTGAGCTCCTTACAAATGGGGAGTTGGGGGTGGGGGCTCATCCCAGGCAGGTCAGAGCATCGGAATGAATCATGAACCATTCCCTGAGTTTTGTGGCCAATAAATAACTGCAGTCTCAAGTGGCTGCCACTGGTATTTTGCAGGAATGAATTCCAGAGGTCATTGTCTGAAATGCTGCTTCCAAGTGACCTGGATACTCATAAAAGAAAATAGCCAACTTTGGTGTGTCAATACTCAGCTCAAGTCACAAGCATGGCTGGCACCATGGCTCATTAGGCTAATCCTCTGCCTGTGGCACTGGCACCCTGGGTTCTAGTCCCAGTTGGGGCACTAGATTCTGTCCCAGTTGCTCCTCTTCCAGGCCAGCTCTCTGCTGTGGCCTGGGAAGGCAGTGGAGGATGGCCAAGTGCTTAGGCCCTGCACCCACATGGGAGACCAGGAGGAAGCACCTGGCTCCTGGCTTCGGATTGGTGCAGCACGCCAGCCGTAGCAGCCATTTGGGGGGTGAACCAATGGAAGGAAGACCTTTCACTCTGTCTCTCTCTCTCACTAACTCTGCCTATCAAAAAATAAAATTAAATTAAATTAAAAAGTCACAAGCACAGAACCAGAAAGTTTCTATCACCACCCTAAAAGAGTTTCCTAGTTATTGAAGCTACATAAATTGAAAATTGTGCATAAAACCTAATTGTGAAGGTGGCAGAATTATAGCCTACATTGAATCATGGTATCATCAATCTCTCTCTTTTTTTAAGATTGATTGATTGATTTATAAGATCGCATTAGAGAGAGGAGGGAGAGAGGTGGAGAAAGACAGATATCTTCCATCTGCTAAATGGACCCAACAAGCCAGGACTGGACCAGGGTGAAGTCAGGAGCTAGGAGCTTCAACTGGGTCTCCCATGAGAGTGGCAGGAACCACACTCAACTCTCAAGTCTCTCTGATCTTGTCCCATTAGTAGAAGCAGACTTCCCTTACCCAAAGACATGCAATAAGCTCACCTTGGGCCATCTTCCAGTGCTTTCCCAGGCATATGAGCAGGGAGCTAAATTGGAAGTAGAGTACCTGGGACTCCAACCCATGCTCATATGTGATACCAGCATTACAGGTGGCAGCTTAACCTGCGAAGCCACAATACCATCCCCTCACCAATATCTTGAGCGGCACTTATGGCATTGTTGAGGAAGAATGGAATCCCACACTTTTTAAAGAGACATCGGGATAGACTCAGACAAAACCCAGACTTCAACTCTCAAGTCTCTCTGATCTTGCCCTGCTAGTAGAAGCAGCTTTCCCTAACCCAAAGACATGCAACAAGTTCACCTAAGGTAGATTCCACGTGAAA
The DNA here is from genome assembly GCF_964237555.1 of Oryctolagus cuniculus. Classification (NCBI taxonomy): domain Eukaryota; kingdom Metazoa; phylum Chordata; class Mammalia; order Lagomorpha; family Leporidae; genus Oryctolagus; species Oryctolagus cuniculus. The sequence goes on along the minus strand of NC_091437.1, from coordinate 76,511,428 downwards.
AAAGATCTATTTCCCTTAAGATCCAACACAGCTACATCTTCCTCCCACAAGACCCAGAACTAGCATCCTATACCAGCAACTCCTGAGGGACAGAACCAACTTTAATCCTTGAGGAAATAGTTTAGGCAGCAAAAGAATTGCAAGATTTGGTTAATTTATGTGAGGGAAAACTGTGGGATCTCTGTGCAAATGCAATCTTCAACTAAGGAGAAAATGGTGCTAAATATTTTAAAATGGGTACAATTGTCAGAAATAACAAATTGAATGTGTCTGCCCATACTAGTGTAAGTAGCACTGAGAGTTTATTTAATTGATTGGATGGGTTGTTAGTTGGTTGGGAAGTTGGTTGAAACTTGGGCTCAATGGTAGCTTAAAAAATAAATACATTAAAGTGAATTTATCACACTGTAGTCTGCATACCCACACCCTGTGACCGTCTATCTCCCTTTCTGAGAGGATCTGGAGGACCCTTCCCCTCTATTAGGATGTTGGGATATGCACTAGTGACGGGAGCACTTTTCTATGGAGTATCCATGAAAAGTTCTGTGGTCACTGTAGACCAGATATCATGGGAGGAAATGCTACCATTGAGATAGCCTCCTTAATTTCAAAAGGGTATAACCAAATTCCATAATGGCAAAGGTCAACTGGCAGCGAATGACTTTCAAATACAGAGAAGGCAAGGGATGAAGTAGTCCTCAAAATGCTTTGGCCATGCCTTTTTGATCACAGTGTCCCTATAATCAAAGGGATATGCGGCCTACTGAAAGGTTACTTGAGCTACATAATAGGCCAGAATGTTGATTTAAGTCATCACAATGGAGAGTCATTGACTTGTTTCTCAGTCCCATACTTAGGCACTTCATACACCTACACGTGCTTTCATTAAGTGTAAATAGATCCCATTGAAGAAGGATCCTGCAACACTAGTACAAGTTTATACTCTAAGTCCTTCTCTATAGTTCAACAAAGGGATCTGTTCCTATTTTAAGGAAGTTACTATGCTCTGGGAAAAGGGCCTTTCAGAGAATACTTGGCACTGGCTCTGAGCTGACACTATCTCCTGAGGATCCAAACTGGCATTGTGGAATACCAGTTGAAGCAGGGTGCTATGGTTTGAATATCCCTTCCAAAATTCACGTTCAAATCATTCAAATTTATTGCCAATATTACAGTATTAAGAGGTGTGTCTCTCAAAAAATGTAGGGTCAATGATACCTAAAATATCTCTATTTAATTCTCCTACCTGGCCTATACAGAAGATGACTTTGGATTAACAAACAATCAGACAATGACTCTAAGTGAAGTTGCTATTCCTCATGTGTGATCTTTACTGGAGCAAAATAATACAGCCCCGAACATGCAGCTGTTAATTTGAAAACTGCTCCTCACTATACTAAGGTGTAAGAACGCCCAGAAGCAGGTTGTTTTACCCGGCAGTATCAACAATACATCGTCACAATCTTACCTCAGGGGCTCATCAATTCTCTTGCCCTTTGCCACAACAGGTTTTCAGAGTTACTGATCATCTTGGTATCCCATAAAATATCACCCTGGTCCACTGTGTTGATGACTGCTTGAATGGATCCTCCCAAGTTCATCTACTAGAAACTCAACCCCCAGTACAACAGTGTGAAAGGTAAGAACAACAGGAGAAGATTAGGTCATGAGGGATTTGCTCTCATGAATGGCTTAATGTTGCTGTTCTGGGAGTGGATTCATTATTTCCCGACTGGGTTTGTTGAAAAAGTCGGTATTCCTCGCTTGCTTGCTTTCTCTCTCTCTTTCTCCCTCCCTCCCTCGCTCTCATTACTTCCTTCTTTCAATCTTCCAGTTTATGCCATGGGAAGAGACACTAGGAAGTCCCTCATCAAATGTGGCCTCTTGATCTTGCACTTTCCAGCCTCCAGAACTATAATAAATAAATCTCCATTCTCTTATAAACTACCCAGTCTCAGGTATTCTTTCATAGTAGCAGAAAAAACACGAAGACAATGACCTTTTGCTACTCAGACCCAATTTGCAGGACATAAAAAGTACTTTGGAAATGCTTTAGTAAAATGCAGTCAACCCAGAGTGTGAAATAAACTCCATGGCAATTTAGATAGACCACAATCACTTCAGTCATGTTTCTGAGGACCAATGAGCTAGCACATGTCAAAACAGCCTAGAAAAGGAGAAGGATAAGTTCCCACACCTTACAATGGCTACCCCTACAAGAAATCAAAAGGCTTGAGGAAGAAGGGACACACAATTCCTGTTTCCTGTAAACTCCTGTCTGTCTCTGCTTCTGCTTCCAGAAGGGTCACACAAGCAATGCTCCCGCAGTCCGGCTGTGGTGGTTTGTTCCCACGGCTGTGCTGGATTCACAGACTCAGCTTCCTCATGTGCCCTCCGGGATGCCAGCACCAGTCAAGAAGTGTCCCTCTCTCAGAGACCTTCCACAAGAGTCTGAATTCTAATCATTCCACCCAGCCCAAGATGCAATAGCTGCTTCCTGAAATTACTGCCACTGTGCAAATAAAATGTTCACTTCAGTGAGTTTTCAGTTGTCCAATTCCTGTTCACAACTGTCATGTGAACTCTTTCTGCTGAAGTAATTGATGCCCTGTCTATTTCTTAACTGTCTGCTAATGGATCCAGAGGGGAACATCACTTTGGACTCAACAGTTCTGACACAAAACTCAAATCCATCACTTACTATCTGTATAACATTAAGTAAATTCATCAGTTTAAGCTTTAGTTTTCTTTTTTTTTTTCCCAGAAACATTATATTTAAGGAATACAAACGTCATGCTTTTCACAAATACAATTTTAAGAATATAGTGATTCTTTCTACGGTACCCACCCTCCCACCCCTCTTCCTCCTCCCTCTTCTATTCCCATTTTTATTTTTCACTAATATCTATTTTCAATTAACTTTATACACATATAATTAACTGTATACTAAGTAAAGTGTTCAATGAGTTGTATGAAAAAAAAATCTTCCTCAACAGTAGAGACAAGAACTGTACAAAGGCATCACATCTTGAAGTGTTAATTTCATTTCTATAGATTAACTTTTTTTTTTTTTTTTTTTTTTTTTTTGGACAGGCAGAGTGGACAGTGAGAGAGAGAGACAGAGAGAAAGGTCTTCCTTTACCGTTGGTTCACCCTCCAATGGCCGCCACGGCCCGCGCACTGCGGCCGGCGCACCGCGCTGATCCGATGGCAGGAGCCAGGTACTCATCCTGGTCTCCCATGGGGTACAGGGCCCAAGGACTTGGGCCATCCTCCACTGCACTCCCTGGCCACAGCAGAGAGCCGGCCTGGAAGAGGGGCAACCGGGACAAAATCCGGTGCCCCGACTGGGACTAGAACCCGGTGTGCCTGCGCCGCAGGCGGAGGATTAGCCTGTTGAGCCGCGGCGCCGGCCTGTAGATTAACTTTTAAGTACTATATTAGTTATCACAGATCAAGAAGAACATATGGTATTTGTCCTTTTGGGACTGGCTAATATCACTAAATATGATGTTTTCCAGTTTCATCCATGTTGTTGCAAACAACAGGATTTCATTTTTTACCACTGTGTATGGTGTATATATCCCATAATTTCTTTATCCAGTCTTCAGTTGATGGGCATTTGGGTGGATTCCATGTCATAGCTATTGTGAATTGAGCTGCAGTAAACATGGAGGTACAGAGAACTCTCTCATATGCTGATTTCATTTCCCTTGAGTAAATTCCCAGGAGTGGGATGGCTGGGTCATATGGCATGTTTATATTCAGATTTCTGAGTTATCTCCAAACTGTCTTCCACAGTGGCTTTAGCAGTTTAAAAATTCCCACCAACAGTGGATTAGGGTACCTTTGTCCCCACTTCCTTGCCAGCATTTGTTGTTTGTTGATTTCTGTATGAAAGACATTCTAATGGGGGTGAGGTGAAACCTCATTGTTTTGATTTGCATTTCCCTGATGGCTAGTGATCCTCAGCATTTTTTATGTGTCAGTTGGCCATTTGGATTTCCTCTTTTGAAAAATGTCTGCTTAAGTCCTTTGCACATTTCCTAACTGGATTTTTTTTTGTTGTTGAATATCTTGATCTCTATATATTCTGGTTGTTAATCTTTATCGGTTGTATAGTTTGCAAATAATTTATCCCATTCTGTCAGTTCCTCTTCACTTTCCTGAGTGTTTCTTTTACAGTCCACAAGTTTCTCAATGTGATGTAATCCCATTTATCAATTTTGGTTTTGATTGCCTGTGCCTCTGAAGTCTTCCAAGAACTCTTTGCCACCAGGCCAAGTCTGCATCAAGTCTCATGGGCTTTCCTGAGGTCTTTCATCCAGCAACTCACCAGGCCTATGGCTCTGTCTTTGGTCTGTACTTCAGAGTTCTAGCTGGATCAATCACTCCTCTTTTTTTTTTTTTTTTTTTTTGACAGGCAGAGTGGACAGTGAGAGAGAGAGACAGAGAGAGAAAGGTCTTCCTTTGCCGCTGGTTCACCCTCCAATGGCCGCCGCTGCAGCCGGCGCACCGCGCTGATCCTGGCAGGAGCCAGGAGCCAGGTGCTTTTCCTGGTCTCCCATGGGGTGCAGGGCCCAAGCACCTGGGCCATCCTCCACTGCACTCCCTGGCCATAGCAGAGAGCTGGCCTGGAAGAGGGGCAACCGGGACAGAATCCGGCGCCCCAACCGGGACTAGAACCCGGTGTGCCGGCGCCGCAAGGTGGAGGATTAGCCTATTGAGCCACGGCGCCGGCTAATCACTCCTCTTTTTAAAAGATTCACTTACTTATTTGAAAATCAGAGTTACATAGAGAGGAACACAAACACACACACACACACACACACAAAGGGATAGGGAGAGAGAGATCTTCCATTCGCTGGTTCACTTCCCAAATGGCAGCAATGGCCAGGGCTGTGCCAGGCAGAAGCCAGGAGCCAGGAGCTCCCATGTGGGTGCAAGGGCCCAGGATTCACTTGGGTAATCTTCCACTGCCTTCCCAGGTGCATTAGCAGGGAGCTAGATGGGAAGAGGAACAGCCAGGTCTTGAACCAGTACATGTTGGAGTCCTTTGCCCATTTCCTAACTGGATTAGTTGTGGGTGATCCTGTGTCTGGCTGGAAGACTGCCTGCCTAGCCTATGCAGGAGGTCAAGAGGGATGGTTGAGGACTCAGCACACTGGGACCCACATATGACCTGACTGCTGGCAGGTGGCAAGGGACCAGGCACATTTCCCCCACCCCCGCTTCCTGTTGAGTGGCCATGTAATTGTCAGCTAGATAAATAGCTTCCGGATGTGGCCTAGACCCATAAGACCACCTGGAAGGCTACGTGGGCTATGTGACCTTCAAGCAGATTGGAGAAGCATAGCAGCACCAGCATCGGCTTTATCCTATAGGATTAGTGTTGCTACCCTGAGCTGGCTATTCCCCTTTGCCTGCCCTATAAAAACTTCTGCCTAACTGCTAATAAATGGACATATTCACCAAAACTGTCTCTGGAGCTTCCTGTCAAAGAATGCCATCGTCCCACCATCCTGACAGTGTAAGCCTCGCAGGACGAGCCCACAGCCTGTTTTATTGTTGAATTTCTTGATATCTTTATATATTCTGGTTATTGATCCTTTACTGGTTGCATAGTTTGCCCCCTTTACACACACACACACACACACACACAACCATCCACTTCCTCAAGTCCAACCTCTCCAATTCCCAGTTCTACTCACCAGACCCTCTGCATCCCCCACCCATAGCTCTAGGAGATCAGGGTGCTTGACCTGCTGGCCCTTGACCCCCAATATCCTAGAGGTATCCATACCCCCTCTCCACAGGGGAGATGGAGGAAATTTCTGGAAAGGCCTCAAGATATTGTGTCTTTGTAGAAAAAGAATGAGGTGGAAAAGAAATCAAAGGATTTTTTCTTTACTTCAAGGTTGTCCTGTCTGAATTCTCCATGATTTGTGTATTATTTGTATTTTATTTTTAAAATAGCACAGCACCCTGCTAGAGTGCAGGGCCCGGGTCTTGCAGCGGGAACTGGCTGGGAGTTTGTATCTTCTGCGTCTTACTACAGAAACCATACATTGAAGACAATGTCTGGAACCTTCTGCTTTGTGGTTGGCCACCATGATAATCCAGTTTTTGAAATGGAGTTTTTGCCAGCTGGGAAAGCGGAATCCAAGGATGATCATCGTCATCTGAACCAGTTCACAGCACACGCAGCCCTTGATCTGCTAGATGAGAACGTGTGGCTGTCGAACAACATGTACTTGAAAACTGTGGACAAGGTTAATGAGTGGTTTGTGTCGGCATTTGTCACTGCAGGGCATATGAGATTTATTATGCTTCATGATATAAGGCAAGAAGATGAATAAAGAACTTCTTGGAGGTACCTTTCTCTGAAGGGAGGAGAGAACTTCCACTTTGACTATGACCTTGTCTAAATAAGATAGGAGTTGGCGAACTCAAAAGGCTTCCATAGCCTTGGCAACTCATGACAAGAGCCTAGGGCGATTACTGATGCCATAAACAAGAGTGTCAATTGTTAAGTCAGCAACAGGAGTCACTGTGCACTTACTCCTCATGTAGGATCTCTGTCCTTAATGTGTTGTACAATGTTAACTAATGCTATAACTACTCAAATAGTACTTTATACTTTGTGTTTCTGTGTGGGTGCAAACTGTTGAAATCTTTACTTAATATATACTAAATTGATCTTCTGTATATAAAGAGAATTGAAAATGAATCTTGATGTGAATGGAATGGGCGAGGGAGCGGGAGATGGGAGGGTTGCAGGTGGGAGGGAAGTTATGGGGTGGGGGGAGCCATTGTAATCCATAAGCTGTACTTTGGAAATTTATATTCATTAAATAGAAGTTAAAAAAAGAACTTCTTTACTGATGTCTATGATTTATATATAAAGTTTGCAATGAATCCATTTTATGAACCCAATTCTCCTATTCAATCAAGTGCATTTGAGAGAAAAGTTCAGTTTCTTGGGAAGAAACACCTTGTAAGCTGAAGGCAGAAAAATTCCGAAATAAACAGTGTTGCCACAATGGGGTATACTCAGGAATGTGTTCATTGTAAGTAACTTGATTAAATAGCCTGAAAAAACTTCTACTTGCAGTCTCAGTTTATCTAAACATAATGTAATGGAATTCCTTTTATATTTAAAAATAGTACATTCTGTTTCATGTCACTTATCAATGTATTAGTGTTGGCATGTGAACAAAATTATATATAAAAGAGCTCTTTATCAATAATCTGGATATATTTTTATTTTAGATTTGAGAATAAGCATTTATCTTTCCCAATTTGGATAGGTTGATCTGGATGTAACAATCCGAAAACAAATGTCATAATCTAGATTTGGTAGACAAATTTATTTTTTATTTTTTTTTTTTACCTAAATGTATGCATTTTATTGGTGCATTTGAGCAACGTAGGGGCTACTCCTCATACAGGAAGGAGGAATCTAAATTCCAGGAATAGTTTCACTCCATACCCTTAGGCCTGTCTTTTCTGGCTTAAAATAAAGCCTTTCATGGAGGAATGGCGGTTCTTGCGACAGGTCCTGAAAGCTTTTTTTTTTTTTTTTTTTTTAACTTTTATTTACTGCATATAAATTTCCAAAGTACAACTTATGGATTACAATGGCTTCCCCCCCATACCGTCCCTCCCACCCACAACCCTCCCCTTTCCCACTCCCTCTCCCCTTCCATTCACATCAAGATTCATTTTCGATTATCTTAATATACAGAAGATCAGCTTAGTATACATTAAGTAAGGATTTCAACAGTTTGCTCCCACACAGAAACATAAAGTGAAAAATAATAGATGATTTTTTTTAAATGATGATGAAATCAGAGCAGACCTATTGTCATGTTTAATCCCAGTGAGAGTCAAGTTGGGAATTGATAATTTCTTTTTGTTTTTTTTCTTTTTTTCTTTTTTTTTTTTTTTTTACAGAGGATCAGTTTAGTATGCATTAAGTAAGGATTTCAACAGTTTGCACCCCCATAGAAACACAAAGTGAAATATATTGTTTGAGTACTCATTATAGCATTAAATCTCAATGTACAGCACATTAAGGATAGAGATCCTACATGAGGAGTAAGTGCACAGTGACTCCTGTTGTTGACTTTACCAATTGACACTCCTGTCTATGGCATCAGTTATCTCCCCATGCTCCAGTCATGAGTTTCCAAGGCTATGGAAGCCCTCTGAGTTCTCCGACTCTTATCTTGTTTAGACAAGGTCATAGTCAAAGTGGAGGTTCTCTCCTCCCTTCAGAGAAAGGTACCTCCTTCTTCGATGACCTGTTCTTTCCACTGGGATCTCACTCGCAGAGATCTTTTGCCAGAGTGTCTTGGCTTTCCATGCCTGAAATACTCTCATGAGCTTTTCAGCCAGATCCGAATGCCTTTAGGGCTGATTCTGAGGCCAGAGTGCTATTTAGGACATCCGCCATTCTATGAGTCTGCTGAGTATCTCACTTCCCATGTTGGATCACTCTCCCCTTTATTTACTCCATCAGTTAGCGTTAGCAGGTACTAGACTTGTCTATGTGCTCCCTTTGACTCCCAGTCCCTTCACCATGACCAACTGTGAACTGAAACTGATCACCTGGAACAGTGAGATGGCATTGGTACATGCCACCTCGATGGGATTGAATTGGAATCCCCTGGTATGCTTCCAACTCCACCACTTGGGGCAAGTCAGCCTGAGCATGTCCCAAATTATACATCTCTTCCCTCTCCCATTCCCACCACCATGTTCAACAGGGATCACATTTCAGTTAATTTTCAACACTTAAGAATAACTGTGCATCAATTACAGATCTAAACCAGTCATATTAAGTAGAACAGATAAAAAAAACTACTAAGAGGGATAATGTATTTAGTTGTTCATTAACAGTCAGGGCTATGCTGATCAAGCCACCATTTCCCATAGTGTCCACCTCACTCCAACAGGTTTCCCTCTTGGTGTTCAGTCAGTCGTCACCGATCAGGGAGAACATATGGTATTTGTCCCTTTGGGACTGGCTTATTTCACTCAGCATGATGTGTTCCAGATTCCTCCATTAAAAGACTACACAGTAGGGAATGAAATTGATAGCATGTACATTGACTTACTTTTATAGTTATAAATGTTATAAGCATTTACAGGCAATATGTACCAAACTACCCAAGAAGCTGAAGAAAAAAGCTTTTGTAGTACTAAATGTCACCTCCCTGCCCTTGTCAGGCTGGGAACAGTGATCCTACTATAATTTTAGTGTCTTGTTTGGAAAATAGGAGGTTGGGACTAGAGTTCAGGTCACCATGAAATGTGCTGCTTCTTCCTTTTATGTTCTTGTATTTTCACTCAGATACTAAACTAGGGATTAAGTGAATCTGGGTTCATAAAAAATTGTAAGGCGTTGTAGAATTGTTATCAAAGAGAAGTTTGGATTACATTAATATTTGTACTCTTAGCCTTTTTACATCAGAGGGGCCTGGGAGCAGTTTCTTCTATTCTGAAATAAGTTGTAATCTTACTGTAAAACAGTATATATCCATCGAAAAGCAAGTAATATAATCAGATTGTTTTCTGGGCTAATTGTAAGCACTTGAAGAATTTTGTTGTTTGGATTAACTTTTAAATAATTCTGAGCTTAGTCTTATCCTTGTGTAAAGTTGCTACCATCCTTTTTTACCTTATTTATTTGATTTATTAAATAAAATAAAGATTTCCAAAAAAATGATAAAACATAAGTAAAATAGTGCAGCAGTTTTCTCAGAAGTGGAATTATGAGTCATTTTTTCTACTAAAATGGATATATGTTTTCTTATTGGAGAGACATATTAGAAATTTTCAACAGTGTCTGTAGATCTTAAAGGGTCTTGTAGCAGGGCCTCCTTGTCCCATTCTACAAAAACCTTTCCCACCTGCTAGCCTACTTAAGCCAGGTGGCCTCAGCACCAGAAGGAAAGATGTACTTTAGAAAGAGCAAAGCAGAGCTCTGCTCCAGTCATTGCAATTGTTATTCATGCAAAGACTTGCAGGTTCATGCTAGATAAGACTGGCTTCCAATTTATTATACACAATTCTTTGAAACATTACTCATTATTCCATATTGTGTGAAAGATACTGCCTTCAGTAGGCAAGAAGCAGAATGTGGCTAGGGAGTTAACCAAAAAGAATTGATTCAAACCCAGGCTCACTGATTATTATCCTTATTGGAGCAGGGACAGAAAAAGAAGTGGTTATGTATTAGCAAAAATCAAATTGTGATTTAAAAGCATTAATTTAGTTAACCAAATGTATGCATGTGATTAAAATGCAATATTGCTGTGATTATAATGCAATCAGCAAATTATTAAACTGCAATCAAAATGTAAACAAGTCCTATGTGTCTGCCAGGAGTCTCCTCGTCTCATTATTTTTGCTCAATCTGTAAACAAGTTTTTAGTAAATAGACTCTTTCACATTTCTCAGCTGTCACATTTCATTTTTTTCCTTTTAATTTGTTAACTGAAAGAAAATATCAGAGGGACATTAGTAAGGAATGTGTCTTTCCAAATGTAAATTTTAAAGGTATTCACATCAGGTTTATCTGTATTTCTATATAAAGTTTGATGTGATAAAAGGAAAAAATTAAAATTCAATATCATATTTTTATGTTTAAAACACAAAGGTTAAGAAGCATGTCGATGATTGATAAGCTTATTTTCATGATTGATAAATTAGTCTAGAAATCAATTTTTAAAAGATAACAGTATATAAATGTTTTTCTTTTCAACACTAGCATTGGACACAATCATATTTTTAAAAATAGTTTAATTGCAGCTGATCTTTAGATGTCAAAATTATAAAATTTCTAAAAAATAGATAGGCCAAAGTCTTGGGCCCCTGCCACCCATGTGGGAGACCCAGATGGAATTCCAGGCTCCTGGCTTTGGCTTGGCCCAATCCTAGCCATTGCAGCTATTTGGGGGATGAACCAGTAGATGGAAGATACATATCTCTCTTTCTCTCTGTGTGAAACTCTGCCTTTCAAATAAATAAATAAATTTCTTAAAACTAAATAAATAAAATCTCCAAAAATGTAACTGGCCAACAGTGTATTTTAAGGATATCATACTTGCGAGCCCTCTTTGCTTTTCCCACCTTTTTAAAAATACCTTGCTGGATTTCTGATCTAAACCATGCAAGAAGGAAAGAAACACTCTTTAAAACATTTCACCCATTCTATCTTAAGAAATTCCTGAAATATTTTTTACTGACAATATCCTAATTCCCATTTCAATTTAATGTTATAGTGCCTGTTATTTCAAAATACCCATCTTCACCGAGCTTCTTTGGAGTCCTATAATCTAAGCTTCAGTAGAGCTTTGTTCTTCACTGGAAACTTCTTGCCAAGAACACTGACTCTAGTTATGGTGTAATACAGGTGGATCGGGCTGCCTTCAAAAGGCTGAAACACAAAGAACTGCTTCACTTAGGCAGAATAGCATGTCCTAGAATTGTTTTTGTAGACTAGGGTGGGTCCTACTGGCCATTATATTTGAGGCTTTTTTCCAGACTGCTGATTCTGAGCAAGCATTGTTTGTCTGCAGAATGAGAAGCAATCAGAGAAATCTTAAAACTGATACAGCTGTTAACTGTGATTTCTCTTTATTCTACTTTTGCCATCAAAATCATAATCTACCAAGTTAAGAGATGAGAAAGTCTAACTTTCAATTCTAACTTTTAGACACTCAGAATTGTAAAAGTATGAAGGGACTTCAAAAATTCCATGAAAAGATGATACTAAAAGATGAAAATTTAAAAATACATAAACTTTGGCCGGCACTGCTGTTCACTAGGCTAATCCTCTGCCTGCGGCACCAGCACTTTGGGTTCTAGTCCGGGTTGGGGTGCTGGATTTTGTCCCGGTTGCTCCTCTTCCAGTCCAGGTCTCTGCTGTGGCCCGGGAGTGCAGTGGAGGATGGCCCAAGTGCTTGGGCCCTGCACCCCATGGGAGACCAGGAAGAAGCACCTGGCTCCCGGCTTCAGATAGGCGGATCGGCATAGTGCGCCAGCTAGCATAGCGGCCATGGAAAAAGGAAGACCAATGGAAAAAGGAAAACCTTTCTCTCTTTCTCTCTCTCACTGTCTAACTCTGCCTGTCAAAAAAATAAAATAATATATATATATATATATAAGCTTTGTTTCTCAACATAAGGGCCATCAAGTTCAGGACACTTTTGTAACCAAAAAAAGAGCTGGTGTAGCCATCCTAACATAAGACAAAATAGACTATACCACAAAAAACTGTTAGAAGGTATAAACAATGGCATTATATAATGATTAAGGAATCAATTCAACATGAAGATATGACTATTGTAAATGTATATGCACCTGATTACAGGACATTTGGCTATTTGAAAGAAATGTTGAAGGTATAAACAATGGCATTATATAATGATTAAGGAATCAATTCAACATGAAGATATGACTATTGTAAATGTATACGCACCTGATTACAGGACATTTGGCTATTTGAAAGAAATGTTAAAGGATTTAAAGGGAGATATAGACTCCAATACAATAGTAATGCGGAATTTCAACACCCCACTTTCAGCAACGGACAGATCAACAAGACAGAAAATCAGCAAGGAAAAAATAAAAGTTAATCAACACCATAGACCAAATTGACCTAACAGATATGTATAGATCTTTCCATCCTACAACCATAGAATACACATTCTTCTCACCAGTGCATGGAACTTTCTCTAGGAATAGCCACATGTTAGGTCTTAAAACAAGTCTCAGCAAATTAAAAAAAAAAAATCAATATCATACCATGCATCTACTTTGATCACAATGCAATGAAGTCAGAAATCAACAACTCAGGAATCTCTGGAACATATGAAAATACATGAAGATTGAATACCATGCTCTTGAGTGAATAGTAGGTCATTCAAGAAATCAAAAGAGAAACCAAAAAGTTCTGGAAACAAATGAAGATGACAATACAGCATATCAAAAATTATAGGATACAGCAAAAGCAGTGTTAAGAGGAAAGTTTATACCAATTGGTGCCTATATAAATAAATTGCAATGGCACCAAATAAATGAGTTATCAATGCATCTCAAGGATCTTAAAAAAAAAAGCAGGAAACCAAATCCCAAACTAGTAAAAGAAAATAAATAATTAAAATTAGAGAAGAAACTTTAAAAAATCAAATGAACAAACAAACAAACAAAAAAAAAACAATACAAGAGACCAGCAACACAGAGCTGGTTTTTTGAAAAAATAAAAAAAAAATGACACACCGTTAGCCAACTAAGCCATAAAAAGGAGGGAGATGACCCAAATTAATAAAGTTAGAGATCAAAATGGGAATGTAACAACAGACACCACAGAAATAAAAAGAATCATCAGAAATTACTACAAAGAGTGAATGCCAAAAAACTGAGAAACCTCAAAGAAATGGATAGATTCCTGGATACATACAACCTACCTAAATTGAGACAGGAAGACATAGAAAAATTAAAAAGACCCATAACCAAGATGGAAATTGAATCAGTAATAAAAACCCTCCCAACAAAGAAAAGTCTAGGACCAGATGGCTTCACTGCTGAATTCCACCAGACATCTAAATAAGAACTAACTCCAAAAAAAAAAAAAAAATAACTATATAGCAAACAAATAAAAAGGAAAAAAAAAGAACTTAATACTTTAATACTTTACCCTTTTAGTATTTTTTATGTTCTACTTAAAACTATTGGTTGAACTCTGTAATTAATACACAATTACTCTTAGGTGTTTAATTAATGCTATAACTAGTACTCATATAGTATTTTACACTTTGTGTTTCTGTGTGGGTGCAAACTGTTGAAATCTTTACTTAATATATGCTAAATTGATCTTCTGTATATAAAGATAATTGAAAATTAATCTTGATGTGAATGGAATGGGAGAGGGAGTGGGAGAGGGGAGTATTGTGGGTGGGAGGGAAGTTATGGGGGGGGGGGGAGCTATTGTAATCCATAAGCTGTACTTTGGAAATTTATGTTCATTAAATAAAATAAAAAAAGAACTAACTCCAATTCTCAAGCTGTTCAAAATAATTGAAAGGGAGGAAATTCTCCCAAATTTTTCTATGAATCCAATATCACCTTAATTCCTAAACCTGAAAAACACACAACAGAGAAAGAGAACAATAGACCCATTTCCCCAATAAACATAGACACAAAAATGTTCCACAAAATACTAGCCAATCCAATCCAACAAAACATCAGAAAGATCATTCACCCAGACCAAGTGGAATTTATCCATGGTATGCAGGGATGGTTCAACATTCACAAATAAATGTGATGATATTAACAAACTGAAGAACAAAAACCATAAGATTCTCTCAATAGATGCAGAGAAAGCATTTGATAAAATACAACACATTTTCATGATGAAAACTCTAAGTAAATTGGGTATAGAAGGAACACAACACAATCAAGGCAATTTATGACAAACCCATGGCCAGCATCCGATTGAAAGGGGAAAAGTTGGAAGCATTCCCACTGAGATCTGGAACCAGGCAAGGTTATCCACTCTCACCATTGCTATTCAATACAGTCCTTGAAGCTTTAGACAGAGCCATTAGGCAAGAAAAAGAAATCAAAGGGATGCAAATTAGGAAAGAGGAAGTTAAACTATCCCTATTTGCAGGTGACATGATTCTATATAAAGGGGATCCAAAAGACTCCACTAAGAGACTATTGGAACTCATAGAAGAGTTTGGTAAAGTAGCTGGATATAAAGTCATCAGCCTTTGCATACACAGAAAATTCCATGGCTGAGAAAACAGCATCTACATCAATCCCATTCACAATAGCTACCAAAAAATCAAATACCTTGGAATAAATTTAACCAAGGGCGGCAAAGATTTCTATGATGAGAATTGCAAAATTAAAGAAAAAAAAAGAAGATACCAAAAAAAGGGAAAAATCTTCCATGTCCGTGGATTGGAAGAATCAATATCATCAAAATGTCCATACTTCTGAAAGCAATTTACAGGTTCAATGTAGTAACAATCAAAATACCAAGGACATTCTTCTCAGATCTAAAAAAATGATGCTGAAATTCATATGGAAACATAGGAGACCCCAAATAGCTAAAGCAATCTTACACAACAAAACAAAGCCAGAGGCATCAAAATACCAGATTTTGAGATATACCACAGGGAAGTTATAATCAAAACAACCTGGCACTGGTACAAAAACAGAGGGATAGACCATGGAACAGAGTGGAAACACCAGATATCCAATCCAAGCATCTACAACCAACTTTTCTTTGACAAAGGAGCTAAAATCAACCCCTGGTTCAAGGACAATCTCTTCAACAAATGGTTCTGGGAAAACTGGATCTCCACATGCAAAAGTATGAAGCAAGATCCCTACCTTACATCTTATACAAAAATGCACACAAAATGGATTAAAGACCTAAATCTCTGACACAATACCATCAAGTAATCAGAGAATATCAGGGAAACTCTGCAAGATGTTGGCATAAGCAGAGTTCTTGGAAAAGACCCCAGAGGCACAGGCAATCAAAGCCAAAATTGATAAATGGGATTACATCAAATTGAGAAGTATCTTCCCCTCAAAAGAATCACTCAGCAAAATGAAGAGGCAACCAACAGAATGAGAGAAAATATTTGCAAACTATGGAACTAATAAAGGATTAATAACCAGAATATATAAAGAGATCAAGAAATTCAACAACAAAAAAACAAACAACCCAGTTAAGAAACGTGCAGAGGACTTAAACAGACATTATTCAAAAAAGGAACTCAAATTACCAACAGACACATGAAAAATGCTGAGGATCACTAGTCATCAGGGAAATGCAAATCAAAACCACAATGAGGTTTCACTTCACCCCCATTAGAATGGCTTTCTTTTATTTATTTATTTATTTACTTATTTATTTAATTTTTTGACAGGCAGAGTGGACAGTGAGAGAGAGAGACAGAGAGAAATGTCTTCCTTTACCGTTGGTTCACCATGCAATGGCCGCCACGGCCGGCGCGCTGTGGCTGGCGCACCACGATGATCCGATGGCAGGAGCCAGGTACTTATCCTGGTCTCCCATGGGGTGCAGGGCCCAAGTACTTGGGCCATCCTCCACTGCACTCCCTGGCCACAGCAGAGAGCTGGCCTGGAAGGGGGGCAACCAGGACAGAATCCGGCGCCCGGCTGGGGCTAGAACCCGGTGTACTGGCACCGCAAGGCGGAAGATTAGCCTAGTGAGCCGCGGCGCTGGCTCAGAATGTCTTTCATACAGAAATCAACAAACAACAAATGCTGGCAAGGAAGTGGGGACAAAGGTACCCTAATCCACTGTTGGTGGGAATTTTTAAACTGCTAAAGCCACTGTGGAAGACAGTTTGGAGATAACTCAGAAATCTGAATATAAACATGCCATATGACCCAGCCATCCCACTCCTGGGAATTTACTCAAGGGAAATGAAATCAGCATATGAGAGAGTTCTCTGTACCTCCATGTTTACTGCAGCTCAATTCACAATAGCTATGACATGGAATCCACCCAAATGCCCATCAACTGAAGACTGGATAAAGAAATTATGGGATATATACACCATACACAGTGGTAAAAAATGAAATCCTGTTGTTTGCAACAACATGGATGAAACTGGAAAACATCATACTTAGTGATATTAGCCAGTCCCAAAAGGACAAATATCATATGTTCTCTCTAGCCTATGATAACTAATAGAGCATATAAAAAGCAGTCTGTAGAAGTGAAATTGACATTTTGGGAAGCAGACTTTGAACAGCCCTTGTCTTGACTATTGAGGAACAGTTTTTGTTTTTTCATACTATTTTTTGAACTCTTTATTTAACCTAGAGTTAATCATATGTTTATAATGTTAATTATAAAATAAATCCTAGTAAAAATAAGAGTGGGAATAAAAGAGGGAAGGGTGGGAGTGTTGGTGAGATGGTGGAAATAGTGGGAAGAATCACCATGTTCCTAAAATTGTAGTTATGAAATGTATGAAGTTTGTAGCTATAAAGCTGTGTAGTTCTTCATACATTCCTTTGGACTTACTTCTAAGGATATAGTTTAAAAACTTGCCATTGGACCCCAAATCCCCTTAAGCAGGGTGATAAAAATAGCATTTCAACTGTTAAAGTGATCAGATGGGTAGGATTAAATGTTAAAGTGATCACATAAATAGGACTAAGTGTTTGGTAATAATAACAGTTAGAATAAAAAATAATGAATGCTTCAACATGGGTATCAGTCCACACAGCAGACTCATAGAACGGCAATCACTTTAAACACTCTGGCCTCAGAATCAGCCTTTAAGGCATTCTGTTCTTGCTGAAAAGCCCATGAGAATATTTCTGGCTTGGAAAGCCAAGACACTGTGACAAAAAGTGTCCACATGAGGGACCTCTGTGGGTGAGACATCAGTGGAAAAAGTGGTCATCAAAGAAGGAAATACTTTTCTCTGAAAGGAGGAGAGAACTTCCACTTTGCTTATGACCTTATCTAAATACTTCTAGAGTCTGTGGATTCAAAAAGCCTTCAATAGGGGCTGGCACTGTGGCACAGTAGGTTAATCCTCTGCCTGCAGCACTGGCACCCCATATGGGCACTGATTCTAGTTCCAGCTGCTCCTCTTCCAATTCAGCTCTCTGCTATGGCCTTGGAAAGTAGTAGAAGATGGCTCAAGTCCTTGGGCCCCTGCACCCAAGTGGGAGACTGGAAGAGGCTCCTGGCTCCTGGCTTCAGTTCAGTGCAATGCCAGCCATTGCAGCCATTTGGGGAGTGAACTCTCACTATTTGTAACTCTACCTCTCAAATAAACAAATAAAATCTTTAAAAAAAAAAAAAGGTGGGGGGGCCTCCATAGCCTCAGCAGCTCATGTCAATAGCCTTAGGTATTCACTGATGTCATACATAAGAGTGTTAATTATTAAATTAACAACAGGCATCATTGTGCACTGACTTCCCATGCAGGAACTCTGTCCTCAAAGAGTTGTGTTATGAGAGTTAATAGTAAAACCTGTTCTTAAAGATTTACTTTGTTTTGAAGGAGGTATCTTTCTCTGAAGGGAGGAGAGAACTTCCACTTTGATTATGGCCTTGTCTAAATAAGGTCAGAGTCTGTGAACTCAAGAGGCTTCCATAGCCTTGGTAGCTCATGACAAGAGCCTTGGGTGATTACTGACGTCATAAATAAGAATCCAATTGTTAAATCTACAACGGGAGTCACTGTGCACTTGCTCCCCATGTAGGACCTCTGTTCTTAATGTGTTGTACTATGAAAATTAACGGTAAAACTAGTCTTCAAACAGTACTTTATACTTTGTGTGTCTGTGTGGGTGCAAACTGTTGAAATCTTTACTCAGTATAGAGTTGATCTTCTGTATATAAAGATAATTAAAAATGAATCTTAATGAAGAATGGGATGGGAGAGGGAGTAGGAGGTGGGATGGTTTGGGTGTGTGAGGGTGGTTTTGAGGGGAAGAAATGCTATAATCCAAAAGTTGTACTTTTGAAATTTATATTTATTAAAAAAATTTTCCATTAAACATATTTACTTTGTTTTAGTGTATGAAGTGGAGGATATTCTTATTTCTCATAAGTTATAGGTATGTCTAAGTGCCCACAAAAGATGTGATGTATCATTCTTGGGTTCTTCTTTAAAGATAATTAAATTTCTCAAAACAAGAATGCCTAAGAAAAGTGAAACTTCAAGATGCAATGATTGGCCAGTGCCGCGGCTCACTAGGCTAATCCTCCACCTTGAGCGCCGGCACACCGGGTTCTAGTCCCGGTCAGGGTGCTGGATTCTGTCCCAGTTGCCCCTCTTCAGGCCAGCTCTCTGCTGTGGCCAGGGAGTGCAGTGGAGGATGGCCCAAGTGCTTGGGCCCTGCACCCCATGGGAGACCAGGATAAGTACTTGGCTCCTGCCATCGGATCAGCGCAGTGCGCCGGCCGCAGCGCGCCGACAACGGTGGCCACTGGAGGGTGAACCAACGGCAAAGGAAGACCTTTCTCTCTGTCTCTCTCTCTCACTGTCCACTCTGCCTGTCAAAAAAAAAAAAAAAAAAAAAGATGCAATGACTTTGAACAGCACTTGTCTCAACTATTGAGGAACAGGGTTTTTTTTTTTTTTTTCATTCAATTTGTTCAACTTTTTATATAGTGTAGAGTTAACCTTCTGCGTGTAAAGTTAATTCAAAATAGATCTTAGTTAAAAATAAGCCTGGGAATAGGAGAGGGAGGAGGAAGATGGGTGGGAGTGTGGTTAACAGGGCGGGTATGGTGAGAAGAATCACTATGTTCCTAAAGTTGTATTTATGAAATGCATGAAGTTTGTATTCCTTAAATAGAAGGTTTCTTTGGGGAATAAAAAGATAATTTTGTAAATGGTGATACTAGTTGTATAGTCTACCCTTAACCATGTCAGTGTGGTCTTTTTTACATTATTATTTGAAGAAAAAAATAAATGTCTTTCTATGATTGTTTAAGATTACAAAACAAAAAGAAGTTAGAAGAAACCAAATCAGAAAAGCAAAGTGGGTGACTAAATTAAAATTTTTGCAAAATCACCCTTTGGATGAGAGAAATGAACAGGAGTATTGTGGTGGTGGAAAAGGACTCTCTAGTAATGTGTTCCTGGAACATTTTTTTTACTACAGCTTCAAGAAACTTTCTCAAAACACTACTAATAAGCAGATGTTATCATTCTTTGGCTCACCAGAAAGTCAACAAGGAAAACACCTTGATCGTTCCAAAAAAATTGTTGCTGTGACTTTTGCTTTTGACTGGACCACTTCCACCTCTTGGAAGACACTGCTTTGTCTTCAGGGCATTACTCTTAAAGCCATGTCTGTGTTTTACCTCTTGCTCCAATTCTCCAAAGAGACACTTTGGGATCCTTTAAGATGTCCATCAAAAGCTGTGCTCTTGTCTGCAGCTGACCTGGCACAATAGTTTTGGCACCCTCAAACACAATGTTAGCTTCACTTTAATTTTTCAGTTAAAGCCATGTACACTGAACCAGTTGAGATGTCTGTGCTGTTTGGCTATTGTTTCTGCTGTTATCATTGGTCTGAATTAGGGCACTGAAAAGATTAAGTTTTTCCTCACAAATGATACGGATAGACCACCACTGTGTACTTCCACATCAGCGCATCCCTTCTGAAAATAAGTCGTCTATTTGCAAAGTGGTTATTTCTTCGAGGCATCATCTCCACGAATGTTTTGTAAAGCATCAGTGATTTCACCTTTCTTCCACCCAAGCTGAACCACCAGTTTGGTGTTTGTTCCTGATTCAATTTTTGTAGCACTCTTTCCAAACTAATGTCTCATCCATCTCAGTGCCTCAAGCTAGATCCTGTTCAAACATGTGGCAACAAGATACTGTGAGTTTCTTTGGTGCAGAGAAGTTTGAACTTCATACATGTTTTTTTCATAATGTGCATTTTCCACTAACTTTTTTAAGGCTTTTCAGATATAAAAGCAATAGACAGGCCGGCGCCATAGCTTAATAGGCTAATCCTCCACCTAGCGGCGCCGGCACACCGGGTTCTAGTCCCGGTCGGGGCGCCGGATTCTGTCCCAGTTGCCCCTCTTCCAGGCCAGCTCTCTGCTGTGGCCCAGGAAGGCAGTGGAGGATGGCCCAAATGCTTGGGCCCTGCACCCCATGGGAGACCAGGAGAAGCACCTGGCTCCTGCCATCGGATCAGCATGGTGCGCCAGCCGTGGCAGCCATTGGGGGGTGAACCAACGGCAAAAGGAAGACCTTTCTCTCTGTCTCTCACTATCCACTCTGCCTGTCAAAAAAAAAAAAAAAAAAGCAATAGACAAATACTAGTATGTGTTATATTTTTTCTTGTCATTTTTAATGCAAAAATTTTAATGAATCCACTTTTTCCATGTTTGTCTCATAATTCACAATAGAATAGTCCATGGTTAGCTTATTTATTCTGTAATTATTTCATTTGCTTCTAGTTATTAATAATACATTATACAATTATATTTATCCAAATAATGCTTTTTTACCTTTGGAATATGAAAATAAAATGAATTTTGGCTGTAACCCATAAACACAAAAGTTAAAAAATTATAATATTAAAGAGAGAATTCACTGAATTCTTTTTATTTGTTTTGTTTAAAGAATACAACCTCATGCATTTAATATATACAGATTTGGGAACATGATACTTCTTCCCCCTCTACCTCCCTCCCACCTATTCTCCTACCTTTTTTCCTCCTCTCTCTTCATTTCCCTTTCTTATTTTTTACAGAGATCAACTTTCAGTAAATTTTTATACTCATAAGATTAACCCTACACGAAGTAGAGAGTTCATTGATTAGTATGGAGAAAAAAAGAAGTAAAGAATAAAAATAAACAAACAAGAAAAATATTGTTCCCCAACAGTAAAGGCAAGGGCTGTTCAAAATCTTCGCATCTCAAATAAGCTCGCTGAATTTTAAGAACATACTACATGAAACAATAAGAACACATGCCAAGCAATGTTCTAAATGATATACATGTATTAACTTTTAGTGCTTAGAACCGTTCACAGAAGCAAATGCTGTTCTTGTATGATTTTACAGATAAGGAAACTGAAGCACAAAGAAATGAAACAAGTTTTCCAAAGTCATACAGACAATAAGGAGGAAAATCTTCCATTCTAATTCAATCTGTCTAGCATAAGAGCTCAGGCTCCCAAACATTGTACCACACTGCCTCTCCAATGCATATACAGCTAGAGGGTCAAATAAATAAGAAAGTTTGG
Source organism: Oryctolagus cuniculus (assembly GCF_964237555.1). Taxonomy (NCBI): domain Eukaryota; kingdom Metazoa; phylum Chordata; class Mammalia; order Lagomorpha; family Leporidae; genus Oryctolagus; species Oryctolagus cuniculus. The sequence continues at coordinate 76,489,627 of NC_091437.1, read as the reverse complement.
ATTGATAGAAGACCAAAAATAAGGGTCTAATCTCTCTCCAAATGCAACTCCTTCAGAAATAACATAAAACATGAGAATAAGAGGGAAGCAAAGCACAAAGAAAGGAAAGGAGAAGACAGATGGCGAGGGACAAAGGGGAAGGGGGAGGGAGGAAAAGGAGATAGAAGGAAAGATGGAAAATAGAACCTACAGCAGTTCTGGGACACAGGAGATGCGCCTGGGTGGGAGAGAACCAGGGAAGGGTCCCAGAGGACAGACTGGGACAGGTGAAGGGTACCATGGCCAAAGCCCAGGACAAAAGAAAAGAGGGAGAGGAGTGCACAGCAGGGAACCTTGAACCCAGATGGCCAGCGGTGCAGGGTGACTATAGAGAACCACTCCCTGCAGAGTACGGTCACGGCCCCACATTCTCCCACACACAGAGACTTGTCTACAAATCATGCTCTCAGAAGAAAGTGAAAGAGGAGTGGGTGTTTGCCACAGTGCTTTAGGTGCCACTTCGGATGTTTGCATCCCATATTGGAGTGCCTGAGTGAGTGTTCTGCTTCCGATTCCAGCTTCTTGATGATTTGCACTCTGGGAGGCAACAGTGATGGTTCAAGTTGTTGGGTCCCTGTCATTCATTTGAAGCTGGATTGAGTTCCCTGCTCCCACCTTCATTCCCAACCCAATTCCAGCTATTATGGGCATTTGGGAAGTGAACCAGCACATGGAAGATTCTGTGTGTGAGTGTGTGTGTGTGTGTGTGTGCCTGCCTTTAAATTTTGTTTTTTTTTTAATTTTTTTAAAAAAGGAAATGATCCCATCTCAAACGAAGTGAACTATCCACAGTGGGGAGATTTCCAGAAGGGAGAGGAGGGAGCACACACCCGAAAGGAGACACGGCTCTCAAGAACCTCTGGTCTTTTGTGACAGAATAGAAAAAGGAAAGGGTCTTTTATCCCGAAGAGGAGTGCCCAGCCAAAGTGAACATGACTTTCCTCGGCCCGCCTGACTGCATTGTGCCCACCAGCCCTAGAGTGCAGCCTGCCATCGGCACACCTGGCCCCTTGCAGGAAGCCTGCCCCTCCTCAGACTCCATGTGCAGTCAGCTCTCACTCAAGGGAGAGGCCTCTTGGGAAAAGGACCTAAACATTGCAAAGAAGGCCATACCAGCCCCTTGCAGGAGGCACAAGCAGACTCACAGGTGAAACATCTAATCCTAAAAATCTAAAGGGATTCGGGAAACAGAAACTACTTTAGGAGAAAATTAAGTACTGACTTGTGTGAAGAATGCATGAATGAAGAAGAGCTTTCTGGAGCCAGCATCGGCGGTCAGCAGGTTATGTTGCCATTTGCCCTGTCAGCATCCCATATCAGAGCGCCGGTTCAATCTCAGCTGCTCTGCTTCGGAATCAGCTTCCTGCTAATGCATCTAAGAAGCTATTGATGATGGCTCATGTATTTGGGCCCCTGCCACCCATGTGGGAGACCTGGATGGAGTTCCTGGCTCCTGACTTCAGCCTGACCCTTCCCTGCCTGTTGCAACCATTTGGGGAGTGAATAAGCAAATGGAATCAATCTCTCTCTCTCTCTCTCTCTCTCACTCACACTCTGCCATTCAAATAAATAAGTAAATAAATAAATAATTTCTTTAAAGATTTTTTTTCTATGGAAAAAAGAACAGAAAGAAGCATATAAAATGTGAATGTGATTTGGGGTAGTGGAAAATTTCCATATCTTAATTGTGCTGATGTTTCCATGATTGAATGCTATTGTCAAAAATCAAAAAAGGGCAAGTTTTATTCTATGCAACTTACACTTAATAAACACAACTTTTAAGGTGGTTCTAAATGCAATTACAAACACTTAAAAAAATTTCAACAGTCCAGTGGAAAATAATTGACACAACGGAAATAAATTAGTGATCTGAAAGAAAGGATTAAAGGGCACAGCCAAAACGTCTCCAAGAGCATAAAATAAAAGAGCAAAGAAGCAATAGGAGAAAGCATTTTACAAAGCAGGGGGTTTAAATCCACAGACTCTATCATGCTTTTAGTGGAGTTTCAGAAGGGAAAAACAAGCCTCCAAAAAAATGGAAAGAAGAAAAAAAATCCAGAGTAATATTTCCTGCAGCCAAAGAAAGGCACACAACTTTAAGTTCAAACAGCTCATCAAATACCAAATGGGATAAGTTGTCAAAGACCACCACCTGTACATATTTTGATGCAATGAAAGAACTCAGAAGACAAATAAAACTGCTAACAGCTTTCAAATAAAAGACGAGGGAACAAGGATTGGATTGGCAGATCCCTACTGGTAATTAGGTTGCTAGGAAACAAAGAGTATTCAAAGTTCTCAAGGGAAATGCCAGGTGTTTCCTTTGCAAATAAATGTTTTTTTCTTTTCCATACACAAGGGGAGAAGTATCAAACAACGTGGGGACATATGTCAGAAGTCCACAGGAAAAATAAATATTTTGGAGGCTATGTAAATATCTTGTTTCTCCTTAAGTTTCTCCCTTGGCCTGTTCCACTTCCGATCCAACACCCTGCTAATGCACCTGGGAAAGCATCAGAAAATAGTCCAAGTACTTAGGTCCCTGCACCCATGTGGGAGATCAAGATGGACATCCTGCCTCCTGGCTATTGCAGCCATTTAGGGAGTAAATCAGTGGATGGAAGATTTCTCTCCATCTCTCTCTCTTGCTCTGCCTTTCAAATAAATTTTAAGTAAATAAATCCTTTTTAAAAACACATGTCCTGGGGCCAGCATTGTGTGGTACAGTGGGTTAAGCCACCACTTCCATTGTCACCACCCCATATGAGTGCCAGTTGGAGTCCTGGATACTCCACTTCTAATCCAGCTCCCTGATAATGTGCCTGGGAAGGCTGTAGAAAATGGCCCAAATGGTTGGGCCCTTCCACCTACATGAGAGACCCAGATGGAATTCCTGGTTCCTGGCTTCTGGCCTAGCCTCAGACTTTCTGTGCATTTGGAAAGTGAACCAGCAAATGGAAGATCTCTAAAGCTCTACACTTCCTTCTCTCTGTGTGATAACTCTGCTTTTCAAATAAATAAATCTTTAAACACACATACACACACATGATTTATAATACATGTTGTAAGTGATAATGGTCATCATGGCAAAATTCCATGTGCTATTGAGACAAAAGAAAACCAACTAGTGTGTATACCTGCATAAATCAGGAAAGATCTCTGGGGTAGAACCACCATTTTACTTTGGCTTTTTAAGATTTATTTGAAAGAGTTAGAGAAAGAAGAGGAAGAGTCAGATAAAGAAAGATCTTCATCTGCTGGTTCACTCCCCAGGTGGCAACAAAGACCAGGACTGAGGCAGGATGAAGCCAGGAGCCAGAAGCTTCATCCAGGTCTCCCACATGGGTGGCAGTGGCCCAAACACCTGGCCCATCTTCTGCTGCTTTCCCAGGCCATTAACAGGGAGTAGAATAGGAAGTAGAGCAGCTGGGACAGGAACTGGTGCCCACATGGGATGCTGGCATCACAGTGGGTAGCCTCACCTGCTATACCACAGCACTGGCCCCTGTAGTTTGGTCTTAAAGGATGAACTATTGACTTAGGGAAGGGATCAGAGTGGATTACAAATGGAGGAGAAATACGTCGACAATCGCGGTCAAGTATGGAGTCCTGAAGACCAGTGAATAACTGGGACAATGGAGCAAGAGCTGGCTTCAAGGGCAAGCAACCCATGCAAAGCAGCAATAGCTGAGTGCCTTCGGTGCTGCAGCTTCCACTGTTCTCTCAATAATGAAAGGCTCAGAAGCTAATCAAAAATTAAAATTAAAAAAATTCAAAAGAGTGAAAGGCACAGTGTAGGAGCCACCCCGTAGGAACTGTGTGATTTTGTTTAAATGCTTTTGTATTTGCATTTTTTTTTTTTTTTTTGACAGGCAGAGTGGACAGTGAGAGAGAGAGACAGAGAGAAAGGTCTTCCTTTGCCGCTGGTTCACCCTCCAATGGCTGCTGCGGCTGGTGCACTGCAGCCGGTGCACCGTGCTGATCTGATGGCAGGAGCCAGGTACTTCTCCTGGTCTCCCATGGGGTGCAGGGCCCAAGCACTTGGGCCATCCTTCACTGCACTCCCGGGCCACAGCAGAGAGCTGGCCTGGAAGAGGGGCAACCAGGACAGAATCCAGCGCCCCGACTGGGACTAGAACCTGGTGTGCAGGAGCTGCTAGGCAGAGGATTAGCCTATTAAGCCGCAGCTGTATTTGCATGTGAAAGTGGTGTTCCTCACAATGTAAATATAAACTAGAAAATTCATGCCAGTAATTTAAAATGTTAATTTTTCTTTACTTAGAATGATCTTAAACAGCAAGACAAACAAAATGACAGGTCCAGAAAGAGACTGTCGAAGAAAGGAAAAACTTTATATTTTAGGATCTGTTTTCGCAAAAAGAGTTATTTATTTATTTGAAAGGAAGAGTGACAGAGTGATAGGGAGACACACACACATACAGTAAGAGAGAGAGAGAGAGAGAGAAACACATACTGAGAAAGAGACTTTCTGTCCACTGGTTCAGTCCCCAAATGGGCACAACAGCAGGCAAGGCCAGGCTGAAGCCAGGCACAAGGAACTCTCTCTGGGTCTCCAAGGGGCTGATGAGGACCTGAGTCCTTGGGCCATCATCTGCTTCTTCCCATGTACATTAGCAGACAGCTGGCTCAGAAGTAGAATAGCCAGGACTCAAACCAGCACTTGAACATCAGACCCAATGTCCCGATTGGCAGCGTAACCCCAGTACTCCAGTGCCAGCCCCATATTTCAGCATTTTTAGTAACTGGTAGCTTTGGGATCCGCAAGGAGGGAAGGCCTATACTTCCGGGAATGGAAAGTTCCTACCTGTACTTCCAGGGAAGAAAAGTCCTTGTCAAGGTCTCTGCAGGTGCCTAAAAGACAACCAATGAGGATCAGACCCGCCTCAACCTTTAACCCCCACGCCTTGAATCTGTAAAAGGAGCTCTCCCAATCTCTGACACGTGACTTCCCCAGCCCCGGCTCTGTTGGGACCGGGGAACCTCGCCTGGGAGCAGAACCCCAATAAAAGCCTGTGAATTAATTGATTCGTCTGCCTGGGAAGATTTGTTACACGCCGGACACCTTGCAGATGGCGCCGAAACCCGGGAGCTGAGGTTGGTGCCTCCCTTTTCTGGGTTTGAGGCCCCCTCGATCCTTGAACCTGTCTGGTGCCCTCAGGCTGACTACGGACCACGCTCCACCAACTGTTAGTAACTCCTCCCTTGCTCTCCCTCCCTCCTCTGGGTTGGCCCAGTCTCTGTGATCTCCGGCTAGCTCTCCATCCGGACAGAGACCTCCAAATCATGCGCACGTGGGCTCTGTTCTCCACTGTTTAGCCTCCCAGCAGCTGTGGAGATGTCCTGCCACTGCTTGGCCCCATAGAGGACTGACCTCTAATCCGTCTACTGAAGTCTGGAACAGGGGATGCCTTGACCGAATTTCAGTAGATCCGGGCTACCGGAGAGACCATGGGATCTGGCTAATCCCGAGGGTGGGACTCAAAATGCCCTCTGGCCTGCCTCCTAAAGAACTTGAAGAAACTGGGACTGGCCCAGGAAGTACGGTGTAAACGCCTAATCTTCTACTCCACCCAGGCATGGCCTAATTACCTTGAGAATTTCTGCCACAGGGAGAGAAAATGGTCAGAGGTCCCATACATCCAGGCTTTCTGAAACCTCCGCTCCTGTCCCTTCTCCCTTCTCCTTTACTTCCCTCTCTGCCTACTCCACAGCCCAGGTCTTGCTGGACAAGATCAGGCCCCCACCTCCTAAGGGCGCCTCTTCTGTGTTACAGCCACCTTCCACCTTTTCGGACCCTCCTGAGTTCCTGGGGACCCCATAGCTAGCCAGGAACCTCCTACCCCCATATGCGCATTCTTTTGCCCTGCCCCACCATGTCCTGCCTCTCCCCCACCGCCATTGCTGCAATCCAGGTAGCCACGTGGCCCAACCACCGGTGTCAAGCTCCACCCCCATCCTAATGAGCTTTGCTGCTCCTGCTTCCCTGGCCGCCCTCTGGCAAAGTTTTAAAAGGACTTGTTCCTGACACTCGGCTCTCTAGCCTCCTCCTCTGGTTTCCTTTCTTTGAATCTAGGAAGATCACTACCTTTGAAAATATTGCTTTGTAACTTGCTGAACTTATTTTTGCAATTTATTTTAACAGGTTTCTGGGTAATGAGTACTCCATGAAACAGCAATGGGTAATTAGTACTTGTTTTAGATGAATGCAATTTTAATTTTAATTGAATTCAAGTAGAGATATATCAGCATCTTAAGTCATTTAGGTGTAACTGCTAATTTATTGTAAACTCTTGTATACTCAGCATGTTAAATTTGTGTTAAAAATGTTATGGAAATGTGCATTTGGTAAGGAAGGTTAAAAGGAAAGAGTTATTTTGAATAAAGAAAAGACAAAGTTTGTAAGATTGACTTCATCCTGATGGCTAGTTTACTCCTGACTGGAATGGAAATGATGGAATGTTTCAAGTAAGTTGAAGAGGGTGTGTGGAAGTCACAGAAGGTTACAAAAGAAATCTTGGATCTTAATGAGAAAGCCACAGAGGCCTAAAGAGTTAAATATTCTGTAAAATCCTATAGATGCTTTCAAAAATGCTATGTGAAGTAAGCAAGTGCTTCTTGTTGAGTTTATAATAAGTTTCTAATTTTAAACGTGGCAACTTAAAGTCTTTTGTCGTCCACAGTTTTATATATCAGATTTGCTGCTCATAAAACTAAAGTGTTGTTGGTTCTGTGTTTAGCTGTCCTCTTATAGGTTCTGATGGACTTTTTCCAGCCACATCTATTGCATTCAGTACTTTGGGATGGTGCTGCAAACAGATGAAGCCAATAATGTATTATAGGTAGCAACTGAAAGCATGGTTAGCTGAGGTTACTAAGAGCAGAAAGTAATTCGAATCATTTGGTAATTAAAAAAGTTAAAGAGTTTAAAAAGCTAGTATTGACACTGCTATATTTGTTATCTAATGATTGAAACTGCTTTCTAAATTTTCATTTGATATTACTATTGTCAGTAAGTGATCTGGGACTTGAGCACCCCCTTGACTTGCATCCTCTGGTCTGCTTTAACAAAAACCAGGAGGAAAAGAAAGCTAGGCATCAGAAGCAATGGGTGGCAGGCCTATTAATGGCTATTCTGTACAGTGATCTGCCCTCATGGAGACCCAACAGGCCAGTCCACTGCAGTGGCTTTCAATGTGGTAAGCCTGGGCTTCAGCAGAAGTCAGCTTGTGATGAGCCCTGGCAACTCTGCCAGCCAAGAGTTGGATCACTGGAAATGGACCTGCCCTGGAGTCGAAGGACTTCAGGTCAGAGCCACAGATCTTACTGGCTCTAAGCTGAAGAGCCCTTCACTCGGCCCAGCTTCCAAGGTGACCACCGCTGCTGAGAGGAGACGGCCAAGTAGGGTCAGCAACACTGCAGGCAGAACTGTAAATTTCCTGTTAGAGATGCCACCTGCCTTCACCTGGCCAGCTCTCCCTCCAGGCCAGCTAGGTAATGGAAGTCAACAGGGTGCCTTCCCCAAGGAGGTTCACACCTCCCTTAGGATGTACCCTATGTGAAGAGAGAGGTCTGGGCCTCTTAACTTATAAGGCCTAAAGCCCACCAGATTATTATCAAGCCCCTTCTGTCAGGTTCTATTTGCCTCTCAATCAGAAAACCTTGTTGTGGCTTAGACAGCACCTTTCTTGGGTCCTCTAATAATGACTCTGTCCTTTGTTCTATACCCTGTCTAGCCCACTTGGGTCTCATTCCTTTGTAATCATAGCCTCTACTCTAACATCAGTGGCTCTGCTCCCAACCTGTGTGTACTGATGGTCCTCTCCTCCACTTAATGTTGTATGATTATTCAGAATTTCTCTACAGACAAACCCCTCTACCTGCAAAAGTTGAGTGGCCTTTTTCCCAGTCTTGGCTGGGATCAGATTTAAACCACGTCAATCAAACAATCCTCACAAGGGTCCAGAGACCCCCCCTCATTTCCTCTCCTTTATGAAATCCTTTCATTACCTGGTTAATGCCACTCTTAGGATCATTGGTTGCTATTCTCACCCTGACTTGTATACTGCAGTGTCTAAGTGTTTACAGCAGGTGATAATGGAATGAACCAAGGCCTTCAGCAACCAGGCAGTCAACCAGATGCTTCTCCATCCATACATGCCTGTCCCTGCAGAGCCCCAAGATACCCCCAGCAGGTCCCTGTAGACAACAACCCCAGTCAGCAGGAAGTAGCCAGAGAGACTCATGGTCACCCCCTTTCCTATCATCAAAAGGTTGGGACGGTAGCTTTGGGATCCGCAAGGAGGGAAGGCCTACACTTCCAGGAATGGAAAGTTCCTACCTGTACTTCCAGGGAAGAAAAGTCTTTGTCAAGGTCCCTGCAGGTGCCTAAAGGTCAACCAATGAGGATCAGACCCGCCTCAACCTTTAACTCCCATGCCCTGAATCTGTAAAAGGAACACTCCCAATCTCTGATGCGTGACTTCCCCGGCCCCTGCTCTGTTGCTCTGTTGGGACCGGGGAACCTCGCCCGGGGAGTGGAACCCCAATAAAAGCCTGTGAATTAATTGATTCGTCTGCCTGGGAAGATTTGTTACGCGCTGGACACCTTGCAGTAACATCGTTTCTGTGCTTTGTGAACTAAGGATATTCTGTTATCATTTTACACTGGACCTGGCCTAGATACAAAGCAAGACACTACCAGGATCAGGACAGATTTTAACCAGTAATAACTACTGCAACTGGAAAGAGTATAGCATGAACCAAACTCAACTTGAATTTATGCCAAAGTCCCTGAGCATCTTAATTGAAAAATGAGGCGGTCTGGAGGGTATGAACATTCAATAGAGCCATTTACAAAAATCAGGAGGGGCATGGTCCATGTGACCAGGCCTTGTGGGTTTTGATGGTCCGTGTGACCAGGCCATGTGGGTTTGCTAACTGGTGCCTCTCTTGTAGCCAGGCTCCTACCTTACCACAGGGTGGAGCGGCAACATCCTTACTTCAGGTGTTGGCTGAAAGAAATTATTTTGGAAGTTAAAAGGAACTTCAGGCAGGAACTTAAGGGAATTGGAATTATCAAATTCTAAATGAGCATAACTTTGTTGGTGTTCCCAAAGGAACAATGGCGAATTCCCATGAAAAGTCATCCTTTTTTTCATAGACACCTTTTCTCATAGGACCTGAAAAGATGGGAAATCCTTCCCAGCTTTTATGTCAGGAAGGAGGTAACTAGGCTCTTTAGTGGTCACTTAGCAGGAGTTAAAGGGAAAAACCTAGGACACTTAGCCTGAAGGTGGAGATACAGGTTAAGATGCTGGCACCCTACACCCCAGTTTCTGGGTTCAGTACCAGCTTGAGCCATGGACTCCAGCTTCCTGCTAATGCATCCCAAGGGAGGCAGGAGTGATGAATCAAGTCGTTGGTTCCCTGCTATGCACATGGGGGACCAGTAGGGAGTTTACAGCTCCTGGGTTCAGCACTTTCTACCCTGGCCATCATGGGCATTAGGGGAATGAACCAGTGAATGGAAGCTCTCTGTGTGTCTGTATATAGATAGATAGATAGATGATAGGAAATTTTAGTGTCGACTCCTCTTCACTATCAATATAGTAAGATGTATATTTATTTTTTCTCCTCCCTTCCTCTTTCCTACCTAAAATGGATACGTTCATTTAATTTCCCTCCTTAAGGTGAAAAGGGGAGAATTTTACATAAGAATAGGCAAAATACTTTACGTGGTAGGAGACTTCACATCACATCACTGTTTCACTAGGGCTTCACAGTGTTCCAGATAGTGGGCAGAAAAGATTGCACAATTTCTTCCTAACAGCTGAGCAGTAATGCTCACCAAGAGCCAGGCAGCAGGGGATGGAGGTCTCTGAGCATCCACAACCCTGCTCCAAGTCTACTGTGCCTCCACTGAGCCTCCAGTGAGCTTCCTCTGAGAAGCCCTCCTCTGAGGGAGCATCTTAGTCACCTCGAGCTACTATTGCAAAAGTAACACCGACTGGGAGAGTTAAGCAACAAATATTTGGTCCTCACTGTTCTGGAGGCTGGAATGACCCAGATCCAGGTGCCAGCCCATTCGGTTCCTGTTGGCAGCTCTCTCTGTGCTTTGCAGATGGCTGCTCCCTCCGTGTGTTTCCACCTGATGCTCCCTTCCAAACATCATCATATTAGGTCACGGTACTTCAACATACGAATTTTGTAGGAACACAAACGGACCAAGCAAGATCCTAGCATGATGTCGGTGCTAGCTAAAAAGTTCAGATGAAGTCGATGATTCCCAGCACCCCATCAGTGTGCAGCAATAGGGGAAGGACAAAAGTGAATTTCCCTTGGATGCAGCCTGGTTGTAGTGCTTGCAACCAAGGCTTGTGATATGAAAGATGTCAACCATCTTTGGATCAATACATTTTTAATGTCTCAAGCCTGATTCCTAGCAATCTAAAAATAGTTAGCCCTTATTCCTTTCAGTTTCTGTATTTTAATTCTTTAAAATATCAACTTCTCCATAACCCAGAAAATATGTTGTTCTAAATGCATGCCTATAAATTTAAGATTAGCACATCTTAGGTAATGTCTGAATCTGAATTAAGATGGTTTTCTCCAAAGTCAGTGGTGGAGAAAATGAGCTTCATAAAAATGATTTAGAGTGAAACAGAAATATTTTGGTTCAGTGTTTCAAGAAAGAAAATAATGAGTTCTCTAGGGTCATTAAACTCCAAATTGAAAGTTCCTCTGTGGAAACATTGTTAGTACTACATAGTGAAAATATTGTTAAACTCAATGATATGCCACATAGGTCTGCAAGAAGACAACTCACTTGGGGAGTGTGAACATTACTAAAACATTCTTTTAAGACTTATTTATTGGCTGGCACCGCGGCTCACTTGGCTAATCCTCTGCCTGTGGCGCTGTCACCCCGGGTTCTAGTCCCTGTTGGGGTGCCGGGTTCTGTCCCGGTTGCTACTCTTCCAGTCCAGCTCTCTGCTGTGGCCCAAGTGCTTGGGCCCTCACCCGCATGGGAGACCAAGAGGAAGCACCTGGCTCCTGGCTTCAGATCGACGCAGCGCCGGCCGTAGATGACCTTTCTCTCTGTCTCTCTCTCTCACAGTCTAACTCTGCCTGCCATAAAAAAAAAAAAAAAAAAAAAAGACTATTTATTTGAAAGGCAGAGTGACAGAGACAGAGAAGGATAGGAAAGACCTTCCTTCTTCCCCAGATGCCCACCACAGCCAGGGGTGGACCAAGCCAAAGTCAGGAGTCAGGAACTCAATCCAGTTCTCCCACATGATTGGCAGGGACCCAAGTTCTTAAGCCACCATCTGCTGCCTTCTGGGAAGCTGGATTGGAAACAGACCTGAACTACAGAGCATCCCAAGCTGTGGCTCAGTGCATCATACCATTATACGTACCCACAGACTAAAATATTCAGTGTGTCCCATTCACTACCTAGTGTGGACCAGTTCATGACCGGCATTATGTGTTTGCTGGAACAGAACATCAATGGCCATCTAGCTATTTTAACAATCTCCTATATCACTGAGTGTTTCCTATGGGATAGCTTTTTTTTTTTAACAGAAAGCTTTTATTTAATAAATATAAATTTCATAGATACAACTTTTGCTTTTTTAATTATTTGAAAGACAGTGTTATACAGAGAGAGAAGGAGAGAGAGAGAGAACGAGGTCTTTTTTCATCAAGGTTCATTTTTAATTATGTTTATATACAGAAGATCAACTTAGTAAACTTAGTATACACTAAGTAAAGATTTTAACAGACTGCACCCACACAGACACACAAAGTATAAAGTATTGTTTGAAGACTAGTTTTACCATTAATTTGCATAGTACAACACATTAAGGACAAAGATCCTGCATGGGGAGCAAGTGCACAGTGACTCCTGTTGTTGATTTAACAATTGACTCTCTTATTTATGACGTCAGTGATCACCCGAGGCTCTTGTCATGAGCTGCCAAGGCTATGGAAGCCTCTTGAGTTCACAAACTCTGACCTTATTTAGACAAGGCCATAGTCAAAGTGGAAGTTCTCTCCTCCCTTCAGAGAAAGGTACCAAGAAAGAGGTTTTACCTGATTCACTCCCCATTTGGCTGCAATGGCCGGAACTATGCCGATCCAAAGCCAGGAGCTTCTTCTGGGTCTCCTACATGGGTGCACAGGCCCAAGGACTTGAGCCATCTTCCTGCCTTCCAAGGCCAAAGCAGAGAGCTGGATCAGAAGTGGAACAGCCAGGTCTCGAACTGGCACCCATATGGGATGCTGGCACTGCAGGTGCAGCTTTACCCACTATGCCACAGCATCAGCCCCCCTCCCCCCAGACAACTTTTGGATTATAGCAGTTCTTCCCCTCAAAACCACCCTCCCACACCCAAACCATCCACCTCCTACTCCCTCTCCCATCCCATTCTTCACTAAGATTCATTTTTAATTATCTTTATATACAGAAGATCAACTCTATACTGAGTAAAGATTTCAACAGTTTGCACCCACACAGGCACACAAAGTATAGAGTACTGTTCGAAGATTAGTTTCACCATTAATTATCATAGTACAACTCATTAAGGACAGAGGTCCTACATGAGGAGCAAGTACACAGTGACTCCTGTTACTGATTTAACAATTGACACTCATTTGTAACGTCAGTGATCACCCGAGGCTCTTGTTCATTCACATGTTTCTTCATCTCACAAAGAATCTGTCCAGAGTCAGATCTGGGGCCGGTGCTGCGGTGCAGCAGGTTAAGTTACCACCTGCAATGCCAGCATGCTTTATGGGTGCCAGTTAGAGTCCCAGCTGCTCCAGTTCTGTAACTTTGTCTTTCAAATAGATAGATAAATCTTTTAAAGAGAGAGAGAGCAATAAGTCAACGACCTTTGCCCACCAGTCTGACACATTAAGGTCTATGGTTCAGGGTCATTCCTAAAGTGAGTGATGACAGAGTATAATGTATGCAATCTTAAGTAATTTCAAAATAAATCAAGAACTTTCTTAACTCCCACAGCTAGAAGGGGGTGGGGAAGATATATGGTATATGAGCAGGTGATTGTGGAGTCAATTCCAGGACACATCATCAGTAGAGAAGTGGAGAGGTGAGAGAAGAAGAGAAAGAAGTCAAAAAGGGGACTGAGGGTCCTAGAGGTGAGTCCCATGATGACTGCTGGGAACACCAGCAGGATAGGGCACCAGCAGTGAGCTATGTGGACTTAGCCGACATTTAGTCCTGTTCCATTAGTGCCTGCTCTGAAGTGGATGAAGGGATTGAATCAATCTCAAATGACCCTTTACCCCTAATTTTATTTAATCCAGTAATTGCTATGACCGGGGTACTGATGGTATCATGGAAGCATGGGGCTTGAAGAGGCAGTGGGACCTTACCTGCAGTTGGCAAGGCTTCTGAAGAGGGGAGCCTTAAGGGGCGACAGGTCTGCAAGGTGCGGAGGGGATAAGGTTGTTCCCAGGGGACAGAAGGACACATGGAGGCCCCTGTGTGCCCCGTGGAGGGTTTGTGTCCTTTGTGCCTGGAGTAAAGGGATGCAGGAAATCAGGTCTAGAAATAAACAGGGCCAGCTGGAATGTCGGAGGATTCGGAAGGACAGCTGCCAACACATGTCCCTTCCTCCAAACTTGCTCCTGATGCCAAACCCAAAATCAAAAATCACCCAGGACAAAAAGGAAGTTACAGGTGGGTGACGGCTAAATCTTCATATCCCGTAATGGGAAGTAATATCCAGGAATTGAAAATCACAACAAAATTCATGCAAAGTTCTTTCATAATAAACATTTTTTTACAAACTTTTTGAAAACCCCTTGTATGCTCTGCCACTTGGTCCTGCAAAGCCGCACTGCCGAGAAAGAGCAGGGCGTCGGTGCCTTTTCTCAGAAAGACACCGGGGACAGTCTTCAGTGAACCATTTAATAACAGCCACGTATGCTTTTTAAAGAGCAAAGAGAAGGGCATATCTAACTCTGTGGAATGCTAACTATAGGACAGAACTGACACTGACACCAATATACCTCTCCAATCAGCTTCGTAGCTCTCCAGGTGGGCCTAATGTGCCTCGGCCACACCTGGGAGCAATTTACCTGATCGGCAGAGGTGGGGGTGGGGATAAACGTACCTGGGGCTCCCACCACCTGCCAGCAGTCAGGCTGACTATATGGGCTAGGGATAGGCAGGCAGCCTTACACATCACTTACATTGCACAAATTTCAAAATTTCTTTGCAGTGGGCTAAGTGCCGTGTGCAAAGTCCTCATACCATATCAGAATGCTAATTCAAGTCCCCCTTCTCTGTTTCCAGTCCAGCTTCTTGATAATGCAGTGCTTGGGCCCCTACTACCCACATGGGAGACTCAGATGTAGACCCAGGTTCTTGGCTTTGGCCTTTGCTGTTTGCACATTTGCAGGGTGAATCAGCAAATGGAATCTCTCTCTCTCTCTCTCTCTTTCTCTCCCCCCACCCCATTTCAAGTAGATGAAGTAGTAAAAATAAACATTTGCATCAAAATAAACATTTTTAAAAGGTGTATTTACTTATTTGAAAGGCAGAGTTACAGAGAGAGGAGAGATGTTCTATTAGCTGGTTCACCCCCAAAATGGCTACCACATCCAGGATTGGGCCAGGCTGAAGCCAGGAGCCAAGAAATTCAACCAGGTCTCCCACGTGGGTGGAAGGGATCCAAACATTTGGGCCATCCTTCACTGCTTTCCCAAGCAGGTAGCTAGATTGGAAGTGGAGCAACTGGTACTTGAACAGGCACCCATATGGGATGCAAGCACTGCTGGCTGTGGCTTTAACCCTTTCAAATAATTAAATAAATCCTTAAAAATAAATAAATAAAATTAATACTTAATCTTTCCCTCCTTTTGAAGTCATATTGAATTTTTAATCTGACTGAAATTTGCAAGCTTGAATGCTCAAACCTTAAGGACAAAAGTAACTAGACATATACTCATAGTCTTTTTGTTTGTTACACTGGAAAAAATAACCATTAAAGTTTTTTTCTGCTAAGAAAACATTAGTCAACCACCATATGTAAAATTAATTTTCTAATTAGTTTTATTGCTGATAAGTGAATGTTATTCACTATTTACCTAGCTTCTTATGTGGACAAAACCCTTAACAGCCAAGTGACGGTCCAAGAGTGGGAGAAGCTTAAAAGAAAGCCAGGACATGCTTATGAGATTTCACTTCATTCTATTCTCCACCACATGTCCATGCACCTGTACTGGTGCCTGCAGAAGCACATGAGGATTTCCTGTAATGACTGGAAACAAATGGGTGCTTTGGAGCCCTTTTGTAACACCAATTGTGAATTATATATTTACCAAAAAGTGCTTTATCTGCTTTCACAGGTACCTCTAACAGTCATTTACTGTACAGTAGTAATTTGAAATGCAAAGGTTTCTATGTATCCTGTTCTGTCGTGGATAATAAATAACCATCAATATGTTGTCACATAGTATTTATTACCTTAGATTTAGGATGACAGTGCTTACCAGTTACCAAGGAGATAGTTGCCCAGACCTGTTTTTGCTGTGTGGATCTCTATCATGTGAACTCCTCCCTTACCTAGTCCCCTTAATAACTTGTGGTCCATGTTTTTACAATGGCTGATGGGAGTTGATTAAAGTCACATATGGTGACTATGAGATAATGCAGTTACATGACCTATACAGAAACCATTGGTATCCCAAGTTGTGGCATTGACTACATTTGCTGTTACCAAAACACATGAATGTTCTGTTTCTGCACAACTAGAAAAAAAATGATTATGTCATAAACTCTGGTAGATTAAGAATCCCAAGTAACATATTGTCCTGATGCTCTTGGTTACCACCATTATGGAGAGCAGAGTGGGTGGAAGGGAGGATGAACAGAAAGAAAGGCAAGAGGTGACTTCTACTTTGCAATAAATCTAGTTAACAACTTAGGCAAGGAGCAGATTTACCAACAATGTCATATGTTAATGCCTGCATTAAACGAGTAAAATTTGTAGCTCCTAAAAGCATTGCTCCTTGGGCAGCAATTTGAAATCCACTCCAAAAATACTTTGACTTGGTAATTTTATAGGTATACATTTTTCTTCACTTAATTTTTCTAGTATCTGTCAACTCACAAAATATAAACAGTGTTTTTTAACTGCAATGTGATTTAGAACTATGTCATCTATCATGAACTTTTCATCTTAGGTTTGTAAAATTAACAACCTTATTTCCTTTAGGCACTGGGCCTGGAATTTGCAGCCTGTTCCACCAGGTGGCAATAGATCTTCCCCTTCAAGGAAATGAATACAGTGGTCTTTTGAGATCCAAATTTTAACTAAAGAATTTTCTGGAAACTCTGTGTGTAAACCCAGTATATACATTCACTAAAGCCACTAAGCATAACAGATATGAAGTGTACATAAAGTCTCTTATGAGCAAATGCCAAAAGGAGAGTTGTCTGTCTCTTCATTGATCCTAGACATTCTGACACTAAGTAGCCACTCCACAAACAGTTGCGTAGTGGATGAAGAGTAAAGAGAAGTGTTCCTGAAATGCATATAATTTGATTTTTTTTCTCCATTATCACAACTTTACTATTGTCAGCGTCAAATGGCTGAATTCTAGTCATTGAAGTTTTTTTTTCTTAAAGTATTTATTTATTTGAGAGGCAGACTTACAGATAGAGAGAGGGAGAGAGAAAGAGGATGAGAGAGAGAGGGAGGTCTTCCATCGCTAGTTCATTCTTCAAATGGCTGCAGCGGTGGAGATTGGCTGATCCAAAGCCAAGAGCCTAGAGCTTCTTCCAGGTCTCCCATGCGGATGCAGGGGCCCAAGCATCTGGGCCATCTTCTACTGCTTTCCCAGGCACATTAGCAGAGAGCTGGATGGGAAGTGAAGCAGCCAGGACCCCAGTATCCATATGGGATGCTGGCACCACAGGCAGAGGCTTAACCTATTACACCACAGCACTGGCCCCTCATAGAAGTCTTTCTTGGAGTTGAATATCCAGGAGGTCTTGTATCATTCTGTGACCTGCACTCCTGAGGTCCTCTGGTGTAATGCAATGGGTGACAATTGGTGTATTTCCTTCTTCAAGGAGATTAAGGGAGATTACAGTAGAAATTTTAATTTGTATTTCTAGCAATCTTTAATATCTCAGGTAGAAAAGAAGATAGGAAAAGATAGAAATGGCTATGTGATCATAAATAATAGCATAACTGTGAGATTTCAATCGGCCTGGACACAAGCAGTTTCTGTTTTCCTTATGCCAGACCAAATGCTAAGCGATTGCTGCAGTTCCATGCTACCCTACTGATAGGTCTCAGTTTCCTTACCTCTAAAGTGGGGATAATGTTACCTGTTTCCTAGGATCCTTTTATCAATGAGATGTACATGAAGCTGCTTAGCAAGACTCAACCCGCTTTAACTGATATTCTAGACTTGTAGACTCAACAAGACTCTAGGAGTATCTTAGTCTCTTTGGGCTACTATAACAAAATTCCTTAGATTGTGCAGTTTATAAACAACAGCAATTTAGTGCTCACAGTTCTGGAGGCTGGGCAAACCAAGATCAAGTTACTAGCAGATTCAGTTTCTAATGAAAACTCTGCTTCACTGGCAATGAGTTCTTGTGGGTCCTCACATGGCAGAAGAGGGCAACCAAGCTCCCCCAACCTCTTTTTTTTTTGACAGGCAGAGTGGGCAGTGAGAGAGAGAGAGACAGAAAGGTCTTCCTTTGCCGTTGGTTCACCCTCCAATGGCCGCCGCAGCCGGCACGCTGCAGCTGGCGCACCACGCTGATCCGATGTCAGGATCCAGGTGCTTCTCCTGGTCTCCCATGGGGTGCAGGGCCCAAGTACTTGGGCCATCCTCCACTGCACTCCGGGGCCATAGCAGAGAGCTGGCCTGGAAGAGGGGCAACCGGGACAGAATCCGGCGCCCTGACTGGGACTAGAACCCGGTGTGCCGGCGCCGCAAGGCGGAGGATTAGCCTAGTGAGCCGTGGCACTGGCCCCCCCCCCAACCTCTTTTATAAGGGCACTAATCTCATTTCTGAGGGCTCCATCCTCATGAGTGGATCACTTCTCCCAAATCCTCATCTCTTAATACTATCACAGTGGAATTCAGTTTCAAATGGAGTTTTAGAGGCACACAAACATTTAGACCATGGCAAGGAAGCTGAATA
Source organism: Oryctolagus cuniculus (assembly GCF_964237555.1). Classification (NCBI taxonomy): domain Eukaryota; kingdom Metazoa; phylum Chordata; class Mammalia; order Lagomorpha; family Leporidae; genus Oryctolagus; species Oryctolagus cuniculus. Next base: position 76,471,371 of record NC_091437.1, on the reverse strand, counting down.
ACTTTGTTCATCTCACAGTACTAATGACTCATGGAACTGGATTTTGAATGCAGGTCTGTCCATTTCATTTCAAGGCCCATGCCTTTTTGATTGCCCTGCAATTCTTGCTCTGTGTTGAATTGAGAATACCCTTTATGGTTAATTTTCCCATCTAAAGACACTCGGGAAAAAAAAAAAAAAAAACCTAAATGAAAGATCTCTGTGAGTGAGATCCCCGTGGAAAGAACAGGTCTTCAAAGAAGGAGGTACCTTTCTCTGAAGGGAGGAGAGAACCTCCACTTTGACTATGACCTTGTCTAAACAAGATAAGAGTTGGAGAACTCAAAAGGCTTCCATAGCCTTGGAAACTCATGACTGGAGCATAGGGAGATTACTGATGCCATAAACAGGAGTGTCAATTTGTAAAGTCAACAACAGGAGTCACTGTGCACTTACTCCTCATGTAGGATCTCTGTCCTTAATGTGCTGTACATTGAGATTTAATGCTATAACAAGTACTCAAACAGTATATTTCACTTTGTGTTTCTATGGGGGTGTAAACTGTTGAAATCTTTACTTAATGTATACTAAACTGATCTTCTGTTAAAAAAAAAAAAAAGAAATTATCAATCCCCAACTTGACTCTCACTGGGATTAAACATGACAATAGGTCTGATCTGATTTCATCATCATTTAAAAAATCATCTATTATTTTTCACTTTATGTTTCTGTGTTGGAGCAAACTGTTGAAATCTTTACTTAATGTATGCTAAACTGATCTTCTGTATATAAAGAGAATCGAAAATGAATCTTGATGTGAATGGAAGGGGAGAGGGAGTGGGAAAGGGGAGGGTTGCGGGTGGGGGGGATGTTATGGGCGGGAAGCCATTGTAATCCATAAGCCGTACTTTGGAAATTTATATTCATTAAATAAAAAAAAGGAAAAAAAATTTTCCCATCTAAATACTATTCTTCCCTCTTATGTTTTCAGTTTCATCTGTTACATTCCTTTTCTGAAGTTTCTCTAATGAGTGATGGTTAATCTTTTCATTGACACATCCTTTGAATATTTGCTACAATTCCTGCAGTATCTCCATCCCCAACATCAATGCCTAGACAAGTTTGCACATAATTGTAAGACGACTACATGCCACAAAAGATCTTGCATGAAATGTAGGCCACAAACGTTGGTTATAAATCCTCATTTTCTAAATATCTCAGTTTTTAAAAATTCACTTTTCAGTGGTCACTTGGGATCCCAATAAGAAATATATCAAACCAGGGCCAGTGTTGTGGTATAGAGGGTTAAGCTGCTGCCTGAAATGGTGGCATCCCAAATGGGTGCCAATTCAGGTGCCAGCTGCTAAACTTCTAACCCATCTCCCTGCGGATGTGCCTGAGAAAGCAGTGGAAGATGGTCCGAGTGTTTGGTCCCATGCACCCCACACAAGATACCAGGTAGAATCTCCCAGCTTCCGGATTTGATTTGTCCCAATCCTGGCTGTTGCAGCCATTTGGGGAGTGAACCCATGGATAAAGGATCTCTCTCTCTCTGTGTCTTTATCTTTTAAATAAATAAAATAAATTTTAAAAAGAAATGTATCCAACCACTTATGAACTCATTATTCAAATTAATATTTTTATTTTTAATTTAAATAAAAGCCTCATGCTTATAGAAAATTCATGCTTGGAAATATACTGAAAGTAAAACTGTTAGCAATTTACCTTTTCTACAGATTAAAGACAATGATTTTACAATTTGTAGTATGCCTTCTGAAATAAAATTTTAACCACATCATATACATATATGATGCACTTTGAGACTGAACCCCAATAATGTAAAGGCAGAACCCAGCATCTTGTCTGTCTCCCCTAGCACAAGGTGTCCTTGTCAGTCCTTTGCCAGAAGGAATTCACTGAATTGAGGGACTAATACAGCTAGCCTGACAAAGTTTTAATCACCAGATTCATGAATTCATTTGCTTCTCCAATAGATAAATCCTTGCTGGCTAGTACTGTCGGGGGGGGGGGGGGATTGTTTAGAGGAATTCCAAGTCCAGGCAGGGAAGTTCCAGATCCGGGGCAAAAGGTAAGTATCACTTGCATGTAACCCACTCCCCTCCACTGGAGCCCACCTGGCCATCGTAAGTTCGCTAAAGAACGTGGCATCACTGGCCAAGCAAAGGAAGGTCACAGGCAGCACTGACCAAGTAGGAAGTTGGACATGAGCTGAACATGCACCTCTCAACTCCAATTTCAATCTGTAAAAGCCTTCCCCTCTAACTCCCCGAGGAGCCCTGGAATTAAGCAATAGCTACCCAGCTCCTTGCCCTGCACTTTGCAATAAATTCCTACTTTTTCTACCACCCCAATGTCAATGTTTGCCTTTCTGTGTATCAGGTGAGCAGACCCAGATCCGGGTTGTATAGCAACTCCTCCAATGAGTTTGCAGAATGTTGCTTGGCAACAACTTTTTCAGTTGTCATTACATAAAAAACATTTCTCAATTTTATGGATTAAAATAGCTGCATTAAATACCCTCAAAAGTAAACCTGTTCCAATTTAGATTACTGTCAAGTTTTGTCATACATTTTTAATATATTTGAAGTTACTCTTCAAGTGAGTTACAGTATAAGATAATTTGTTCCAATGTATATTTGAGGCCCTTTGATACATCCTGACAAACGGTTTTCTTAAATAAGAAAACAGCTTTTAAAAAATATATATACTCGGGGCCAGCGCCGTGGCTCACTTGGCTAATCCTCTGCCTGAGGCGCCGGAATCCCATATGGGCACCAGGTTCTAGTCCCGGTTGCTCCTCTTTCATTCCAGCTCTCTGCCGTGGCCCGGGAGGGCAGTGGAGGGTGGCCCAAGTGCTTGGGCCCCTGCACCCACATGGGAGACCAGGAAGAAGCACCTGGCTCCTGGCTTCGGATCGGCATAGTTCCAGCTGTAATGGCCATCTGGGGAGTGAACCAACGGAAGGAAGAGCTTTCTCTCTGTTTCTCTCTCTCACTCTCTGTAACTCTACCTCTCAAATAAATAAAATCTTTAAATATATATACATATATATATATGAAAGGAAGAGAGAAAGAAATCATATAGGACAGCTTAGATAGGTAATATCAAGTTCATGAGCTGGAAGCCACACCTCCTTCACTCTGTGTTGCCATGTTCACCTACCTGTCAATCAGAGGCCCTTCCCCAGGAAGATCCTTCTCTGACCCGGGACCTGGGGTTAGGGTTAGGGTTAGGGTTTTAATCACCAGAATTTCTAAGCTCATAAAAAAGCTAGAAAGAGCTGTTAAGTAGAGGATATTCTTATGTCTCATAAGTTATAGTTATGTCTAAATGTCCAAACTCCATTTTTTTTAACTTTTATTTAATAAATATAAATTTCCAAAGCACGACTTATGGATTACAATGGCTTCCCCCCCATACCGTCCCTCCCACCCGCAACCTTCCCCTTTCCCACTCCCTCTCCTCTTCCATTCACATCAAGATTCATTTTTGATTCTCTTAATATACAGAAGATCAGCTTAGTATACATTAAGTAAAGATTTCAACCAAACTCCATTATTTGTAAGATTTGTTATTCCTAGGTGCTTCTTTAAAGTTAATTAAGTTTCTCAGACATGGACTCTTTTTTTTTTTTTTTTTAATTTATTTGACAGGTAGAGTTGTAGACAGTGAGAAAGAGACAGAGAGAAAGGTCTTCCTTCCGTTGGTTCACTCCCCAAATGGCCGCTTCAGCCAGCACGCTGTGCGGATCCGAAGCCAGGAGCCAGGTGCTTCCTCTTGGACTCCCATGCGGGTGCAGTGTCCCAAGCACTTGGGTCATTCTCCACTATCCTCCCGGGCCACAGCAGAGAGCTGGACTGCAAGAGAAGCAACTGGGACTAGAACCCGGCACCCATATGGGATGCCAGTGCTGCAGGCAGAGTGTTAGCCAAGTGAGCTACGACGCAGGCCCCGACATGGACTCCTGATTCATTGTCATTCTCCCTATAATACTTGCCTATTTTAAAGTCAAGTGGAGAGTAAAAATGGTTAAAGACCTCAGATCTATTGAGGCAGTTATTTCAATACATCCTATTGTGTGTTAAACCCTTGCTTAAGGGATACTTTTTTTTGTATCCCATTAAACCCAGAATCTAGTAAAGCCAGGATACAGATGTTCCCCAACAAAAGCCCAGATTTCTAAACAAGAGATAGATTACCTGGGATATATTCTAGCCCCCAGGAAAGCATGCTCTTTCAGTCAAGAGAAAGGAAGCTATTCTATGTATAGGGTCACTGCAGGCAAAAAGGCAGCTGAGAACATTGCTGGGAATGGCAGGATCTGTAGGATATGGATTCCAGGATTTGGATTAATAGCCAAGCCTTTGTGTGAGGCTTTAAAAGGTCCTGACACTGACCCACTTTGTTGGACAGGGGAGCTACAAAGGCATTCCAAAGAATTAAAGAGCTTTTAATGGAAGCTCCAGCATTAGAAGTCCCTAACCTGAGTAGGACATTCATCTTGTTTGTAGCAGAAAAGCAGGGGGTTGCTCTAGGAGTACTGACTCAGAAATTGGGTCCATTTCCATGACCAGTGGCCTATTTTTCTAAACAGCTAGATTCAGTGGCTACAGGATGTCCTTGGTGGAGAAAGCCACCAAGCTGACTTTAGGCCAGCCACTTGAAGGTCAAACTCCACACCAGGTGCAAGGGCTCTTAGAAATTAAAGGCTATCAATGGCTAACAGGAGGGCATCTCACATATTAGCCTCTGTTGTTAGATTCACCTGAGATAACTCTTAAAGTGTGCCATGTCCTCAACCCAGCAACCATGTTGCCACCTGGGTGTCCTGGAGAGTTAACGCATCATGGTAATAAAACTCTCCCAGTGCCAGATCCTGGTATCATCTTACAATATTCTAAATTATTAATTATTCTAAAATTAATACTTCAGAGGTCCTTGGAGTGTACTTAGACAAGAAATCTAAATACCAGCTCAAATGAAGCAGACAACATGGTAAGGTTTAACATTTATTTAGAGTGAGGAGGGCTTTATTTAATGGAGAGAGGGTTCAGAAAGACGAACCAGGAGTTCCATACCAGGCAGAGAGCACTCAGAGGCCGGAGCTGTGTGGAGAAAACCCGCATGGGTAGGAATGATCACAAATAGCACAGCACATGGGCAAAGAGGGGTGAGAAGCAGCCAATTGGCTGCATGCCCGACTGCTGCATGAAAGAGCAGGAGGGGCCCAGTCTACTCCCCAGCCTCTTATCCACTTCCAAAAGGGGGGTAGTTATGTAGTCTAGTTGGCAGTGGGTGGATACAGGTGGGATCATGTAGGGGGCGTGAGATCATGCAGAGGGCAGGCAGTGTGTGGCCTCAAGTTCATGAGCCTAATCAATTTAATCCTATCTGCCTGCCCATATCATTGCCCCCTCAGAGATTCCATATCCTTAATCTTAAGGGGTTGTTGAAGGACATAGACGCATCATAGCTTCTATAACTACTTCCTGCTGATAAGGGGCTCAGGACCTCCTGTCCTGGGTCTGGAAGTCTTATCCTATCAAATCTAATAAATTAATTTTGTGAGCTGGAGTACTCCCAGTCACTGCCAAAACCTGTGTCTCCTGCAGGGTCATAATTACTCTCAGAAGTCATTGAGTTCTGAAACATAAAAGTTTATCAATCAGCATAAGCAAAACTGCAACAAAACAAGTTGCAAGTGGAGTGCTTCCTATGATGGAAAGAACACATCATATAGACTCGCAGATGGGTAGTCATAGGCTACACTTACGCAGATTATAAAACCATATAGCCTGAGCATAGAGATTTATAATAGAAGAACAGACTAGGGAGTTTTCTTGCCAATAACAGCCCCCAGAGTGAATTAAAAGAAGAGGCAGGTACAACATGTCTGCCTTAAAGTGCAGCAATCTTAATGTGACAAACCCAAAAGCTTTACTTATCTTTTTGGTTTTTGAGGAGATCACAGGAATAAGCAGATGTGTCTTTCAAGTTCACCTGAGAAAACTCATGAAGTAGAAGTTTAGTCCTTGACAAATGCACCCAGCTTGGGATGCCCTGTAATTTCACATGTTTGGTAGCACCTGGTAAGGTCCCTTCCATTTAGCTGCAACTGGTCTGAAGGGGCTCCTTCTATAAACAAGATGAATGGCTTACTCAGGGACTTTTTTTTTTTTTTATTAACAGGCAGAGTTAGACAGGGAGAGAGAGAGAGAGAGAGACAGAGAGAAAGGTCCTCCCTCCACTGGCTCACCCCCAAAATGGCCGCTACAGCCGGAACTATGCCGATCCGAAGCCAGGAGCCAGGTGCTTCCTCCCGGTCGCAGGGCCCAAGGGCCTGGGCCATCCTCCACTGCCCTCCCGGGCCACAGCAGAAAGCCGGACTGGAAGAGGAGCAGCCAGGACCAGAACCCGGTGCCCATATGGAATGCTGGCGCCGCAGGCAGAGGACCAGCCAAGCGAGCCACGGCGCCGGCCCCTACTCAGGGACTTCTAATGCTGGAGTTTCCATTAAAAGCTCTTTAATTCTTTGGAATACCTTTGTAACTCCCCTGTCCAACAAAGTGGGTCAGTGTCAGGACCTTTTAAAGCCTCATACAAAGGCTTGGCTATTAATCCAAATCCTGGAATCCATATCCTACAGATCCTGCCATTCCCAGCAATGTTCTCAGCTGCCTTTTTGCCTGCAGTGACCCTATACATAGAATAGCTTCCTTTCTCTTGACTGAAAGAGCATGCTTTCCTGGGGGCTAGAATATATCCCAGGTAATCTATCTCTTGTTTAGAAATCTGGGCTTCTTTTGGGGAAACTTTGTATACTCACTTAGCTAGAAAGTTCAAAACCTGGATGGGATTTTCATCTGAGTCCTTCTTGGAGGGGATGCAGATGAGAATATCATCTACATATTGTAAAATTGCTCCAGTCTTTAGCTGTAATTCTCTGAGTTGCTTTGCAAGTGCATTACCACACAGGTGCAGGCTGTTCTGGAACCCTTAGGGGAGGACAGTCCATGCATATTGCTGAGTTATACTTGAAACAGGGTCAGTTCATTCAAAAGCAAATAAAAACTGAGATTCTGAACTTCACAGGATACAGAAGAAAGCATCCATTTGGTTTAAACCTGTATACCATGAGGTCCCTTCAGGTATTTGTGTCAATATAGTATAAAGATTTGGCACAGTAGGAAGAATTGGAATAACTGTCTCATTACCTTCCCCAAGGTCTTGAATCATCCTATATTCTCATTCAGCTTTAAAACAGGCAAGATAGGAGTATTACAGGGAGACTGACATAGGACCAAGAGTCCATGTTTGAGAAATTTATCAATTAAAGGGTGGAGTCCCCTTCTAGCTTCTGGCTTTATTGGATGCTGGTGTTGATGAGGAAATACAGTCTTATCCTTTAAGAAAACCTTGACAGGCATAGCATGTATAGTCCACTCAGGAATTCCCTGATCCCAAAGTTGAAGATCTACTCTTTCTTTTTATTATTTCAGCAGAAATATTATCTAAACTAGGACCTCCCTCAGTATTTGCTAACATCATAACAAGGGACTTAAACTTAGGGGGAGTTAACTTTAAGGAAGCACCTAAGGATGATAACAAATCCCTTCCAAGTTGGACATTCTGACATGACTAAAAATTGATGAATAACAAGAACATCTTCTATCTGACACACCAAAGGTAAGGTGGATCTTTGGGACTGAGGTTTCCCATTGACTCCCACAACAGTACAACCCTTAGGGGAAAGTGGTCTAGCATGGGAAGTGCGCAGAGGGTAAGTGGCTCCTGTGTCAATTACAAAATTAACATGCTTGCCTGAAACCTAATTGTCACCCAGGGCTCTTGGTGCGAGATGTTAATGTCCTCACGAGCCTTCAAAATCCTCAGACCCCATCAGTCTTCAAAGGAAGCCATAAGTGGGGTGGCAGACCCTTCCTCCTCTCTAAGAAGGGGACAGTCCATTTTCCAGCGGCCATTCCTTTTGCCCTGGGGGCATGGCTTCAAGGGGAATTTTGGAAGAGGACACTCCTTCTGCCATTCACACCTAAAGCACCTTCCTGAAATGGCAGGATTTTCCTTGGGCTGACTCCAAGGTCACAACAAGCTAGGTTCAGCCATTGCCATCTGATGAGCCTGTGGTCCAGCCTACTCCTCATGTTGGACCACCTTCTCCCCTGACTCATCCCTATTGTTAAACACTTGAAATGCTATTTCTACCAATTGGCTCATGAGGGTTCGAGGTCCCATGGCTAGTTTTCGAAGCTTTTTTATAATATCTGGTGCTGATTGCATAGTAAATTAAGTACCAAGGAAAACTTGCCCTACTGGAGTTTTAGGATCTAAATTGTGTATTTATTGCTTCTACTAATCATCCCTGGAACATAGCTGGATTCTCATCTGGACCCTGTACTATCTCTTTGATCTTTTCATAGTTTACAGGTTTTATAATATATTTCCTCATCCCTGCCAGTAGGCATGAGACTATATGGTCTTGTAGCTGTGAACCTGACTCTTCCATTTGGTAATTCCATTCAGATGCAGTATTTAGGACTGCTAAAGCCCCCAGAGCAAAAGGATACTGAACTGACATCTAATCTGCATATTTCCAAGCATTTATTCAAATATGCTGCTTCTCTTCACCCATAAAACAAGTAGATAAAGTAAGATGCATGTCATTCCAATTAAGTTCATAAGCTAAGGTTAGAGCCTAAAATTTCTCAGAAAATCTAGTAGGATCTTCTGAAAATCACCCCATCTTTTGTTTATAAAGGGTTAAGTCAGATAGACTGAAAGGAACATGTATTCTAATGGTCCCTGTTCTACTAGCAACTGCTCTCGAGGGACAGAGAATCCCTCCTGTCTGTCGATAGGAGGCTCCACTCCTAGTAACCCCAGTTAGGCTACCCTCTGATGAGGGGCAAGAAGAGGTAAAAGGAGGAGGCCTTGGGGCAGTAGGGGAAAGGCCATGCTTAGAAGGCACAGAAGCCTAATCCTCCGCCTACGGTGCTGGCACCGTAGGGTTCTAGTCTTAGTCGGGGCGCCAGATTCTGTCCCGGTTGCCCCTCTTCCAGGACAGCTCTCTGCTGTGGCCCGGGAGTGCAGTGGAGGATGGCCCAAGTCCTTGGCCCCTGCACCTGCCTGGGAGACCAGGAGAAGCACCTGGCTCCTGGCTTCGGATCAGCACAGTGCGCCTGCTGCGGCGGCCATTGGAGGGTGAACCAACGGCAAAAGGAAGACCTTTCTCTCTGTCTCTCTCTCTCTCACTGTCTACTCTGCCTGTCAAAAGAAGAAGAAGAAGAAGAAGAAGAAGAAGAAGAAGAAGAAGAAGAAGAAGAAGAAGAAGAAGAAGAAGAAGACGACGGCACAGAAGGGGATGCAGCACTCTTTCCAGGTGACTCTGGTTCACAGTGGGTTGAGATTGTGATAGCTGAGACCCAGTCAGTAATGGATCATTAGTTATACTTACCGACTGCTTGCTTTCCTTTTGGATAGCAAAGGCAAGGTATAGCCCAACATACTTTTTAGGATTGAAATGTTGATATAATGCCATAAAGGCCTGTACATAAGCAACTTCTGACCATTTTTGTTGTTTTCTGCCATACAAGTCAAGTTCTGAAATGATATTAGAATTAAGAGTCCCATTTATTGGCCATGTTCCACCATTTCCCAACCCATACCTAGGCCACACAGTATTGAAGAGAGAAATCAACTTTTCTTTGGTAATACCATCTAGCTTAAGGGTCTCCCAATTACTAAGTATATATACTAAGGGTGTATCCAAGTGAGCAGATATAGAGCTACCCATAGTTGAATTACCTTGCAACCTGGAGAAAAAAAAGGTAGAAAGGGCTAAGCTTGGGCCCAATTATATCTGAAAATATGCTTAACTAATAATTTTGCATCCCAGTTTACTACACCTGCAATGGAGTTTAAGCAATTTTTTTTGCCAAGAATAAAGCTAAAACCATACCAAAAATAAAATGCCACATCATTCTTGGGGTACCAAATTTCAGGGGGCCAAAAAGAAAGCCACCTGGTCCAAGATGAAATCTCAGAAGGCCCACCGTGCCCAAGATACTGAACTTCTCAGGGGCTCACTTGGTTAATCCTCTGCTTGCAGCACCGGCACCCCATATGGGCACTGGGTTCTAGTCCTAGTTGCTCCTCTTAAAGTCTAGCTCTCTGCTGTGGCCAGGGAAGGCAGTGGAGGATGGCCCAAGTGCTTGGGTGCCTGCACCCGCGTCGAAGACCAGGAAAAAGTACCTGGCTCCTGGCTTTGGATTGGCGTAGCTCTGGCTGTTGCGGTCATTTGGGGGGTGAACCAACAGAAGGAAGACCTTTCTCTCTGCTGCTCTCTCTCACTAACTCTATCTTTCAAATAAATAAATAAATAAATTTAAAAAGATTAAAAAAAGATACTGAACCTCTCTTTAGGCCAAGAGAGCCAGCACAGAGCCAAAACAATAAATTAAAATAATACACCAACATTAAAGTTGCACCAGCGTGGAGCTAAAACAACAAATTAAAATCATAAACCAGTGTTAAATCCAAAATAATAAGCTGTAATGATAAATAAAATAAAATAAAAAGCCATTCCACTAATCAAGCAGGCAGCATGTGGCTGGCCATGGGGGCCACCACCTTGGGGCGAAGTCTGTTGCCCATCTTCCAGTAAGAGTGGAATTTCCCATGGTGGCCACAATCTTTATGACCTCACATCCTTCATGTGGGCCTTTATCTTGGCAACCACGTGTTTCTGATGGAGGCCACCATCTTGGCAGGGAAGTCAGACTTCCACAGTAGGAAGTGGGAGCTCCACCATATTTTAAAGTTCCACCTTACTGATGCTAAAAGGTTTCTAGGCAACCTGCTCCCCCACCAGAAGTTACCAATTGAAAGCATGGCTGATTTGAAAATCAAAAAACCTGGGGCAAGACAATTGGTAACCATAAATCCGTTCCATGAAACAGTTTTGTTTTAACCTCTGTAAATCTTTAAGAACACGTTACAAGCAACTTGGAAACTTTTATATTTCAACAAACTCACAAAGTGGCCCTCTGCTAAAATCTTTCTCCTACCTTTCTGCCCAAATTCCGTTAATGATAACATCAGATTCCCCCAAAGCTACTGAAATGAGAAACAGCAAAAAAAACAAACTTTGCAATTTTTACAGCCTCTTCCGAAACCACGAGCACTGAGAGAAAATGGAAAAACTGCCTGAGCCCTGTTGCTTGTAAAACTGCAGCCACTTGAAGCAAAACTCTACACGTTTGCTAAAAGGGTAAAAGGGGGGAGTGCATTTCCAAAGGGATTAAACTGTGTGTCTGAAATCCCTATCGCTGAGAGAGCTCCACCTGAAACAAAGCCCCACACATTTGCTGAGGAGCTAAACAACGTGTTTGCTACTAAAGCACATTTCTAAGGGAAGCTGGGAATGCTGAGAGGAGAACAGGTGGGATGCAGAAAGATTTTTTTTTTAATTTTTATTTGACAGGTAGAGTTATAGACAGAGAGAGACAGACAGAGAAAGGTCTTCCTGAAGCAGGCAGGCATACAGGTTAAAATTGTTAGATTTGTGAACTGGAAGACCAAGCCTTTGCTATGCCCCTGAGTGGCCGCCTTCCCTTACCTGGCCACACCGGGGTGCCCACCAGCCAATCAGGTTAATTAACCACTCCCCTTTGGAAGTGGGTTAAAAGCCGGGACACGTGGTAGCCTGGCCAGCTCTCTTTCCCTGGCCTCTTGCTAGGAAGGAGCTTGCTGTAGCCCCGCGCCTCCAGGGCACATGGCCTTCGGGCCCTGTGTTTCCAGGCTTCCTGGCCTAGATGCTCATCCACGTGGCTGGTCCCTGGTGCTCGGTATGAACCCCCATTCACTTCTCTCCCCTAAATAAAGCTCTCACTCTCCTATGCATCTTTCTCACTAAATAAAAGCCTAAAATGTACCATGCTGCCTCGTTTATCTGTGCCGGTATTCAGAATTCTTCTCTAAATATTAGGCAAGAACCCTCTTGGGCTTATTAATAACGGGGATTTAGTAATAAGCCCATGGTGAAATCATATGGCACCTCAAATTCCGGTAGCACGTGTGGCACCCCAGATAGCATTTCTAGGGAACTTTAAGGGACCACACTTCAGTGTAAATTTTAGGGGTCTTTTCCAATTTCACTTCCATTGGTTCACTCCCCAAATGGCCAACATGGCAGGCGCTGCACCGATCCGAAGCCGGGAGCCGGGTGCTTCTCCTGGTCTCACCATGAGGGTGCAGGGGCCTGAGCACTTGGGCCATCCTCCACTGCCTTCCCGGGCCACAGCAGAGAGCTGGACTGGAAGAGGAGAAACCGGGACCAGCACCCGGCACCCATATGGGATGCTGGCACCACAGGCGGAGGATTAACCAAGTGAGCCACAGCGCCGGCCCCAAGGATGCAGAAAAATTTTCAGAATTTAGAAGCCACATGAAGCCATTTGAAAGCCCATTACCATGTTGCCAGTTTTTAAATAGACTAAATAAATATTAATAAGTCCCTCTGTGGTCACCATATGATACCAGCTTACAATATTCTAAAATTGTTAATTATTCTAAAATTAATATTTTGGGGGTCCTTGGTATTTACTTAGACAAGAATTCTAAATACCAACTCAAACGAAGCAGACAACGCATTAAGGTTTAACATTTGTGTAGAGAGTGAAGAGGGGCTTTTTTAAGGGAAGGGGATTTGGGAAGGAAAACTGGGAGTTCCATACCGGGCAGAGAGCAGATCAGGGCCATGCGTGGCTGTTCACAGGCCAGAGCCCTGCAGCAAAAAACCAAGCAGGTAGGAATGACCGCAAATAGTGTGGTGAGTGGGCAAACAGGGGCAAGAAACGGCCAAATGTCTGCACACCCAAGAGGGGCACCGGAGAGCAGGAGGGGCCCAGTGGGCTCCCCAACCTTTTATCCACTTCCTAAAGGAGAGTGGTTACATTGTCTAATTGGCAGGTGGGTGGGTACAGGTGGGGTCACATAGGGAGCATGAGATCACACAAGGTGGGGGGCATGCCCTCCAGCTCATGAGCCTAATCAATTTAACCCTATCTGCCTGCCCAAATCATTCCTAAGACTCATGAGCAGCCTATTTCCTCAGGAGATTTAGTCTTATTAAAATCTTGCAAGGGAGGCTCCCATTCCAGTTGCAAACCAGTTGCAGCCTAAATGGAAGGAACCTTACCAGGTGCTACTGAGCATGCCCACCTCAAAGAAACTACAGGGAATCTTACACTGGATACATTTGTCAAGGATTATACTTCTACCTCTTGAGTCTTTGCAGGTGAACATGAAAGACATGTCTGCTTATTCCTGTGAGCCAATCAAAGATCTTACATACCTCTTCAGAAAGCAAAAAGATAAATGAAACTTTATGCTTTTGTCACATTAAGTCTGCTGCACTTTAATGCAGACATGTTGTACCTACCTCTTTTGATTCTCTTCTTAGTCCATTCTTCTTTATAGTATCAGATCAATGTGCCACGTGAAGCTGATTTAAAAAACATGACCATTGCTTTTGGCAGCCTAGCTTACACTGCAGCCAGCTTTTACAGCAAGTACTTAGGTCTATGAACACTCTGTCCAAGGTAGTTATGGACAATCGACAGGCCTTGGAATGTATATTAAGAGAGCAAAGAGGAATGTGTATAGTGATTGGTGGAATCTGCCACCTTTACTTGAACACTAGTATGTTTATTGAAAGAGACATTAAAATCTCTGTGCTCAGGATAAATGGTTTTATAATCTGCACAAGGATATTCTATCACCACTCACTATCTGGAAGTCTATAAAATATGTTCTTTCTATCCTAAAGGGCATTCCACTTACAGTTTGTTTTCTTCCAGTTTTGCTCATGCTGATTGATAAACGTGTTTCAGAATCCAATAATTTCTGAAAATAATGATGACCATGAAGGAGATGCAGCCATTGGCAATGACTGAAAATTCTCTAGTTCATGAAACAGAGTCATTAGATGAGATAGGAAGAGATTTCCAGACCCGAGACAGACAGGGCCTGCACCCCCGGTCAGCAGGAGTTAGCTATAGAAGACATGGTGATTTTACATCCTTCAGCATCCCCTTAAGATTAAGAGTCAGAAATCTCTGAGGTGGGAATGATGTAGGACAGCTTAGATAGATAATTTTAAGTTCATGAATTGGAAGCCACACCTCCTTCACTCTGTGTTGCTGTGTTCACCTACCTGTCAATCAGGGGCCCTCCCCAGGAAGTACCTCCTCCGACCCAGGACCTGAAGTGGTACCATGCAAACACTTCCATGTTTCTAAGCTCATAAAAAAGCTAGGAAGAGCCAAAGCCCTCTCTCCTCCAAGTGGACTCAGGACGAGCAGAGCAGAGTATGATAATTCCCTTTCTTTGGCCCCTTTCTCCCTTAATAAAGCCCAAATGGGCCTGTGTATTTTGTCAGTTTGTAAATAAAGTTTGTCACACTGCATGCTGTGTTTGGGCCTGTTTTTAGAATTCTTCTCTAAATAAAAGGCAAGAGCCTGAAAAATTAATTTAGGCCCAAAACCCAGCCCAAACAGAAAGATAGAGAGAGAGAGCCACTATTCACTCATTCCCTCCCCAAATTCCCACAATGGTCAGGGGCTGAAGTCAGCAGCCAGGAACTCAACCCAGGTGTCCTACATTACTCAACTATTCAACCCATTACCACTACTTCACCAGAGTCTGCATTAGCAGAAATCTGGAATTAGGATACAGAGTCCAGGTACTCAGATGTGGGACATAAGCATCCTACTAGTATCTTCACTGCCAGGCCAAATGTCCACACCACCATATGCAAATGTAAATATGTATGCAGCTTTTTCTTTGCATGGTTCTGACTATGTGCAAATTTCAGTAATCATGATTTAGTTCAATAACTTCAACCTAATCCAGCTTAAATACAAGTAATCATGGTTAAACAGTAAAGAATTTGACCTGGCCCAGAGAGGTATCTGACTTTTATTCCCAGCTTCTGGGAGGAATTCTAAAACCTTGATGATTCTGGAGCAATAAGAGTGTCTCGGTTGTTCATGAGTTCTCCAGCTTCTTCTAGCAACTTGACTCGTGGTGGGCGCATTGGGCCATGTGATATCAGCCCAACCTCAGGAGGTGGCAGAGGTTGAAAACAGTCTAAGCATAGAATTATCAATCAATCACACCTGTGTAAAAAAGCCACACTAAAAATTGTCAGCATTAAAACTCTGGAAGCTTCTCTTGTTGGCGGTACTCCAGGAGTCTTATCAGGTGTCAGTGCCAAGTGAGTAACATATCCTGGGGTCAATGGAAGCTTTGCATTTGGAACCTTTCCAGCAATATTGAGTATATGATAATACATCATAACTAACCAGCCTCCTAGAGATGACATATGTAGATATATGGCTCTATGGCTCTCAGAACAGTTTTGAAATACAATAACTATAAGTTTCTATTGTATTTTGCAGGTTTTAAAGTACTTTCACATTGATTGTAATTGTCTTATTTATCACCAAAAACACTTCTGAGACTTATCTGCTTCTGATGACAGATCACTGGTCTTTTGTGATAAATGATTCAGAAAATGATAGATGATGATGCTGATGATAGATAGATAGATAGATAGATAAATGTGTAGACAGAGAAGTAGAGTAGTCACAGTCTATAAAGGACTTTGACTAGTTTGACACATCATGGAAAAAATGAACACCCTTCCCCATAATCTCTCACTTGGAAGTAACCTCGAAGCTGTGTACAATCAGGAAGTAAAGGCTAGTGCAGAGCTGTGTATTAGCAGAGCATTGAAGGTGTGCACCAATATGTATACAGAGCCCCTTATCAAATAGTAGGAGACAGGAGACTTAATTGTTTCAAGGCCTTTAAGGAAATTTCTGATTGTTAAGTGACCACTAAGCTAAGCAAGCAGATACTTCAGTGACTACTGAACAAAGAATAGAGGCTTTACAGAATTAGTTCAGAAAAAAAAACATAAAACAAACATAATCAAGGACAGACCTTGGGCACTGAGATAGTTATAAAACTGTAAAATTCTTTGGTTTACATTTAGGCAAATGATCAATTTCCACTTAGTTTTTATGAAAGGTCTAAAGTTTGTATCTATATTTATTTATTACTTATTTTTGAAAGGGATGTCTAGTTGTTCCAGTTGTCTTTGTCTAGTTTCAGCATCAAGGGAAGGTCTCATAGAACAAATGATTTCCCCATTTCTATTTGTTTGAAGAGAAAATAGAAAATTACTATATTTCTCACTTCACTGTTTTATAGAATTTACTACTGAAACCATCTGAGGCTGGTCTGTCATTTCTGGGCCAATTATGTGTGTGACTTACCTTACAATCTCTTTTAGTCATCTCTGTGTGTGCAGCAGACATTCTTCAAGTCTTGCTTCTGTCTTGCTCTGTCCAGATGTGGAGAAATGAGGCTGCAGCTCCACGGCGATTCTGAGACCCCCACCAGAGCTCCTCATTCTTGTTGAGCATTGGTCAGGATCACAGCTATACAAACAGCATATTTTCAACTGTGTGACAAGTAACTAAAGACAAAAGTCCTGATGTAAAAAAGAGGCACTACTCAAACAAGGTATCATACTTGGAATTCATTTATCTTAATGAGGATCTGTCCTCTTACATATTTCTGATTATCTTGAGTAGGTGGAAGTACAGAACACCTAAATGTAAATACACATATCTATGTGTATGCCAAATGCGTGGAACACTTCCTTCCAAACATTGATCTTATTTACCTCTCTAAATATCTCCACCTCTTTTATTTTTTAAAGATTTATTTATTTATTTAGCAGTTAGAATTACAGAGATAGAGGTAGAGAGAGAGAGAGAGAGAGAGATCTTCCAACTGCTGGTTCACTCCCCAGGTGGCCAGGGCTGGGCCAGGCCAAAACCAGAAGCCAGGAGCTTCTCCTAGGTCTTTCACATAGGAAGCAGGGACCCAAGCATTTGGGTCATCTTGCACTGCTTTCCTCAGGCACATTAGCAGGGAGCTGGATTGGAAGCAGAGCAGCCAAGACATGAATCAGTGCCCATATAGGATGCCAGCATTACATGTAGGAACTTTACCCAATATACCACTCTCCTCTGCTTTTAATACCAAAGTTCTTTAGCTACTGTGCAGTAGAGCCTGAGCAGAGAGTTAGACAGAGTTAACTGACAGAGTTAGACAGTGAGAGAGAGAGACAGAGACAAAGATCTTCCCTCCATTGGTTCACCCCCCAAATGGCCGCTATGGCCGGAACTATGCTGATCCAAAGCGAGGAGCCAGGTACTTCCTCCTGGTCTCCCATGCGGTTGCAGGGCCCAAGGACTTGGGCCATCCTCCACTGCCTTCCTGGGCCACAGCAGAGAGCTGGACTAGAAGAGGAGCAACCGGGACTAGAACCCGGCGCCCATATGGGATGCCAGCACCACAGGTGGAGGATTAATCAAGTGAGCCACGGTGTCAGCCCCGAGAGGTAAATTTATATTTGGAAAAGGCTCATGTAATAATGCATGGTATGGAAATATCCTCCATGTCCTAAAAAGAGTCAACTAACACGTTAAAAACTGCTTAGCAGCTGTAATGAAGTAGGGAGCACTATTTTAGCATCTCTCAGTTGCCCATGAAAGCTGAGAACCTGAGCAGCCCCAGGGTTTTTATTAATCTTTCTTATAAGCACTGATCAACCACTAAGGTTTCAAGCAATGGAAGGAGCATTTGATACAGTACACACAGTGGTAGTTTCTTCCCTGATAACTTGATGACAGGATCTTTTTTACACTGTTGCAATTAAAATTAAAGTAATGCTTACTCAAACTTTGTATGCAAAGTACTGTGTTTTCGGAAGTAACATCCCACACGAGGCAGTTTTATCATCATTCACTGTGCAACTCAGCAAACAGTTATCGTAAGAAGCAACACTGTGATCAGGAGGCTGCTTTTCCCTTGCTTCTGTTCTTTTTACAAAGAATTTATTTCATTGTATTTAATTGCCCTCAAGATTCTCTCTCTCTCTCTCTCTCTCTCTCTCTCTCTCTCTCTCTCCGTCTCTTTGAAAGGTGGAGAGATAGACAGAGATTTCCACTTGCTGCACATGTTGCTTCACTTCCCCAAATGCCTTCAACAGACAGTCCTGGGCCGGGGCAAAATCAGGAGCCTTAAATGCAATCTGAGTCTTCCATGTGGGTGGCAGGGCCCCAAGTACATGAACTGTCACTGCTCCCTCCCAAAGTGCACATTAGTGGGAAGCTGGAACGCAGAGTGAAGCCATGACTCATACAAGATACTCCAATACAGGAGACAAGTGTCCCAAGGGGCAACTTAACCATTGTACCAAATGCCCACCCGCCTTGGCTTCTGCCTTGCTCTGTCCAAATGCACACTCTTCTGAGTTCCTGTAATCACCCTCTCCCCTCTCTAACCCTTTACAATGCCTTATTCTTCTTTTAGTGTTACCTCCATCTAAAATAATGTAAAATTTTGCTTATTAGTTGATGTGTTCCTTCCTGTCTCCCTTATTAAATTCCATGCTCAGAGAAGTC
Organism: Oryctolagus cuniculus; assembly: GCF_964237555.1. Classification (NCBI taxonomy): domain Eukaryota; kingdom Metazoa; phylum Chordata; class Mammalia; order Lagomorpha; family Leporidae; genus Oryctolagus; species Oryctolagus cuniculus. The sequence continues at coordinate 76,452,808 of NC_091437.1, read as the reverse complement.
CTTCCTCACTACACTGAGAATGGCACCTGCACAGAATGAGCATTCAGGACATACTTTTTGGGTGAATAAATAAAAGTTAATCTCAGGCTATGGGTGCAGAAAGTTGTGACCTTTCTTACTGCCTAGTTACAGGGGAACAGGAAAGTAAATGAATCGTCGGCCCTCTGCCAGCCAGGAGTGCAGCTTGGTCTTCAGGCCTCCAGTGAACTTTCGTCCTCCCTGAGGGCTTGCTTGTGAAAACCTCTTGTCAGTTTCCCCTGTTCTGAAACCCAGAGACGGGACATGGACCATGAAAAGTCTCAAGTTCTGAGAAAACATTTAATGCCAGGTGATTTATCTGTTCAAGCTCAGAGAGGAGCAGCACAAGCTGGAGGAGTAGTTGACGTCAGCTTTCATTTGGTAGAGAGTGATAGACTACCTAAATGTTTATGTCGTTTTAAAATTGCATGCTATTTCCATTCCTAGTGGGGAGTGACACTCGCTTGGTACAGTCTCATGCTCCTCCTTCTGCCTTCCGGAGCAGCTGCGTGCCGCTACAGGAAATCACAAGCCATGCTGGATGGTTTCACTTTAAATTCACGACCACAACACTGAAATGAGCCTGTGTGGCGGCCCGCAAGTCCTTAGTAACAGGTTTGCTTTACAACAACTGCTTCAAACTTTTGTCTCTATTTTAAAAACATTTCTTTTTAAATTTTTTTTCTTTGAGATGCAGAGTCAGAGAGAGAAAGACAGGCAGAGAGAGCTGCCTTCAGCTGGTTCGCTCCTCAGTTGCCCACAGTCACTAGAAATGGGCTGGGGCCAGATCTGAGAGCCAGGAATTCAGTCCAATTTCTCCATGTGAGTGGCAGGAACCCAATCACTTGAGTCATCACTGCTGTCTACTGCGTCTGCGTTGACAGAGAAGCCAAAGTCAGAAACCAGAAGCAGGAATCAAACCCAGGCACTCTGATGTAGCATGCCCGCTGGTTTATTCTCTCTTCCAATTTTCTACCCATACTTGTTTCATTGATGTGCCAAGACATTTGGCAGCTTTGTTCCTTTCTATCAGCAAACCATTCGCCTACCTGTGCCTGCGTCATCTTCTCTACATTCTGTGATGGGAGAGGACATGTTTTTCCTTGTCATATGGTGTATGTGTCCTCTCCAAAATCCCATATGCTGAAGTCCTAGCCCCAGTGCCTCAGAATATAACTGTATCTAAAGATAAGGTCTTTCAAGAGGCACAGTGACAATGGATCATTAGAGTGGAGCCTAATCCAACAGGACTGACATCTCCATAAGAAGAAAGGAGGACACAGACACAGACACACAGGGAGAAGATGGCGGCCTGCAGCTGCCGGATGGAGCCTGGCATGGATCCTTCCATCATGGCCCTCAGAAGGCACTAACACTGCCCACCCCTTGACTTCGTACTTCTGGCCTTCAAAACTGTGAAACAATAGCGTTCTGCTGTTGAGCCTCCCAGTCTGTGACACCTTGTACAGCAGCTCTGGCAAACACACACCCTTCCTACTCCAAGGCCGATGCCCTGAGCTGTGACTGATGTCCATCGCTGTCTCTCTTCCCTAACTGCTACCTTCTTCTGCCCTGTCCTCTCTCTCTTCCTGACTCCTGGTCATTCTTGACCTGTGTGGAAGCCTCACTTGTTCCTTTGTCCAGCCACGACCCAAGTGTTTGTTTTCTATGTACACACACCAATGGTGGCCCCCTCAACTCACCTCTACTCTGAGGAAGTCTGGTCTAGCTCCAACCTTCATCATGCCCCCAGTTCTTGTTTTCCTCTCTACATACACTGAGGTTCCACTCCCTGCAGCAATTCATTGCAGGTTTCATCATTATTAATCATTTTGTGCATATGTTCTTATTTTTCTCTTGGTCTCCTCCTTCAAACCATAATTTACACAAAGGTGGGGGCTGTATTTATCCAGTTTACCATTTTATCCCCAGCACCTATTACAGAGCCTGGTGAACAACAGGCCAATCGATAAGCATTACACAGCAAAGAGCACTGCTGTGGTATGTGTGTCCCCACCAAACTTCATATCAAACTTTACTCCCCACTCTGAGGTAGTAAGTGTCGCTCCCCCATTCGCGGAGGAACGACACTAGACCCTGCGCTGTTCTTTTATCTGCTCAGCTCTTCCCGGGTTAGCTGCAGTTCCCTCACTCACGGAGGAACGACGCCGTCCCGGGTTAGCTGCTGGCCCCTCCACCTCCGTGGAGGGGCGGCACCCCCCGCCGCTTTCCCCGCTTCCGCGGGGGAGCGGCACACCGCCGGCCGGCTCTCTCAGGGGCTGCTCAGATGTTCCTCAGGTGTTCCCTCAGATGTTCCTGGTGCATGTTGTCTCTCTCCTCCTTTATAGTCCTCTTCCACCAATCCCAACTCTGCTACCCACACGCCGAGCATGCTGCTCTCCTCCAATCAGGAGCAGGATCAGCTCCTGCAGCTTATCAAACTGATGAGGGAGCTGCGTAGAGGCCGTTTGGTCTCTTTCTCTCAGCGCCATATTGTGGGAGAGCAGATGCATAGAATTAGTCCTAGTTCCAGTAATTTAGTCTAGTCTCAGTTGCTCCCCACAGTAAGAAGTGGGATCAGGGTGCAGGGAGCACCCTTATAAGGTGATTAGAGGGTTCTAGCATTGTGGCAATGCTAGTTAAGCTGTGGCCTGTGATCCTGACATCCCATATGAGCGCCTCTTCACTTCTGATCCTGGAAAAGCAGCAGAATACTTCTCATGCACTTGGGCCCCTGCCACCCATGTGGGAGACCTGGATTGAGTTCCAGGCTCCTGGCTTCAATCTGGCCAGCCCTAGCCATTGCAGCCTTTTGCAGAGTGAACAAATGGATGGAGGATATGTTTCTCTCCCTCTGTAACTCTGCCTTTCAAATAAATAAATTAACCTTAAAATTAAAAAAAAAGAGGTGATTAGAGTGGTGGGTAGTTTGGCACAGTAGTTAAGTTAAGGCCTTCATCCCATATCAGAGTACCTGGTTCAAATCCCAACTACACTACTTCTTCTTCTTTTTTAAAGATTTATTTCTTTATTTGAAAGGCAAAGTCAGAGTTAGAGAGACAGAGAGATCTTCCATCTGCTGGTGTAGTCCCCAAATGGCTCAAACAGCCAGGCCTGGGCCAAACTGAAGCCAGGAGCCTGAAACTCCACTCAGGTCTCCCACATGGGTGCAGGGGCCCAAGTGCTTAGGTCATCTTCCACTGCTTTCCCAGCCATATCAGCAGGGAACTGGATTAGAAGTGGAGCAGCCAGGACCCAAACCAGTGCCCATATGAAATGCCAGCGTTGCAGGTGGTCACTTAACCCACTGTGCCACAATTTCATCCTCCCCAGCTACTCCACTCTGACTCCAGCTTCCTGCTAATGCACCCCCTGGGAGGAAGAGGTGATGGCTCAAGATCTTGAGTCCCTGACACCCATATGAGAGATTTGGATGGAGTTCCAGGTTCCTGGCTTAATCCTGGCCTGGTCCGGGCTGTTGTAGGCATTTGGGCAGTGAAGCAGAGGGTGGAAGCTGTCTGTCTGTACCTTTCAAATAAAATGCAAATAAATGAATACTTTTTTTTTTTTTTTTAAAAAAAGATGATTGGATAATGGTTCTGTCCTCATGAATGGATTAATCCTTTCATGGATTAATAGATTAGGGTCAATGAGCTCCTGGGTTTCACTGTGGTGTTTGGCTGTATCTGTTGTGCATACTCCTCACACCATGCCATGTCCTGTGCCACCTTTGGCCTCTGCAAAGTCCCCACCAGTAAGAGGGCCTTCCTCAGAAGCAACTTTCTGGCCTTGCAGCTCCCTGAATGATGAGCTGGATATCCTTATACTTTATAAATTACCCAGTCTGTGGTGTTCAGCTATAGTCACAGAAAACAGACTAAGACAACCACATATTATAAAAGATACACAAACCATGGTCCTCTAGGCTCTCATCTATCCCAAGCTACAAAAGACTGAAATTTCAGCCACCACACCTGAAACCTCAAGTTTGTGAAGTGTTGACACAAGCAGCACATCATCTATCACTCCCTGGCCACCAGTGGGAAACGTCTCAGTGTACTAGGGTATAACAGAGCCATAGAAGAGCCAAAATCCTCCATTAACTAATTTTCCAACAATAATCAGAGCCAAGACTGCCTGATTAGTGTCCCCTAAAGTCCTATCATTATTTGTAGGAAGGAAAGGACTACTTCAGTGTCTTAGCCCCAACATTACCATGTAAATGGCCAATTTTAAGAAAATTTCATTTACAATGAAGAGGCAGACAAATCTGATACCACTGTTTATGTGGCATCCTGTCTAATGAGATAAAAGTCAAAGTTTAGCTTTCTAATAAGAGCAAATTTAAATTTAAAAGAAACATTTGTCTTAGCCTAAACCTTCTAGAAAGTAGAGCCAGATGCATGGATTAAATTCCTGATGTTTATCTAAAAGGCACATACACAGAACAGTGGGGCAAGGGCAAAAAGCAAAGTATGGAAAAGACACAGGCAACAAAGTGCGGTGTGTCACAACAGGTCACAGTCGGCTGCCAACAGGGACAATCCTTCATCCAGCCTGTCCCCACGAAGACTCTGGAACAGCCTCCAACGGGGCCAAAAGAGGCAAGTTTATTTGTCCTTATCCCCGTGGTATCCCCATGATCCGTGTTCAAGGTTCACTCCAAAGAGGCCTAACTCCCACACTTGTCATCTGGCCTCTCAGCAGCCATGCAGAGACCGTCACCTACACTGCCCAGTGTCTCATTCACTCCAAAAGTGGAGTGCCACTCAGCATGAGTGAGGAGTGAGCCATCAGGGGAGACAGAAAAAAGGAGGCAGGTAGAGCTGAAATGGAGCAAACCCATCTGCAGCCTTGAATTTCTCTGTGACTTCCTTATCAGAAAGTCATCCTAACGAAGTGTCGGCACTTCCAGGATAAGTTCCTTCTCTTGCTGGCAAGTTCTGACTTACCTCCACCTACAGTCTGACCCTATGATCATGCTCTTACTGCACTGTCCATGGGGCTTTCCCTAAGTGCGGGCAACGGGCTGCATACATCTCAGATACTGTCCTGTGTTTTCCTTACCGTAACCCTATGCAGTTAATGTGATTATCTTTAGAACAGAGATGCAGACGGGAAACCTGAAGAAGTCAACAAGTTTCCACAGCTACTGAGGGACAAACTGACCTGTGAGTCTGAGTCACCTGCCTGCAAACTCTAGACTGTTCCTTTCACCTCCCTGCTGGTCAGGATGCTCCGGCTGGGGCACAGAGGCTGACTCTCATCCAAATACAATCCTCTATTACTGATGCCATAAACAAGAGTGTCAAATTGTTAAGTCAACAACAGGAGTCACTGTGCACTTACTCCTCATGTGGGATCCCTGTCCTTAATGTGTTGTCCAATGTGAATTAATGCTATAACTAGTACTGAAACAGTATTTTACACTTTGTGTTCTGTGTGGGTGCAAACTGATGAAATCTTTACTTAATATATACTAAATCGATCTTCTGTATATAAAGATAATTGAAAATGAATCTTGATGTGAATGGAATGGGAGAGGGAGCGGGAGATGGGAGGGGTGCGGGTGGGAGGGAAGTTATGGTGGAGGGGAATGCCACTGTATTCCATAAACTGTACTTTGGAAATTTATATTTACTAAATAAAAGTTAAAAAATAAATAAATAAATAAATTTTAAAAAGAAAAAAAAAAAACCAAATACAATCCTCTAACTGCCAAGGGTTCCATTGTCCACTCATTATCTCTGCAACTCTCCTGGTCGAGACTAACGTTAGTCTTGGAAGATCATCTCTTTAAACACCTCTTTCATACCTTTGATCTTTCTGCAAATACCACTTCCTCACACCCTTAAATCTTTTTCCATGGCATCTGGTACCAGCTTCCAATCTGCTATGAATGAACTCACAAGAGAGCTCCATAGTGTTTGTCTTGTGCATATGTATGTATGTATATATATATATATATTCTATTTTTAAATGTGTTTGAGAGGCAGAACAACAGAGAGAGTGAGCCAGAGGGAGGGAGAGAGAGAGAGAGAGCGAGCTTCTGTCTGCTGGTTCACTTCCCTAAAGGCCACAACGACCTGGTGTAAGCCAGAAGTCAAAAACTCTATCTGGGTCTCCCACATGGATGGCAGGGACCCAAGTACTTGTGTCATTATATAAATGTTCTGACTCAATAAGACAACAATTCATTAAACAATATTCTTGAAGTTTAAGGCTCATGGCCAACATACTTATTTTCTCCATGGGGCGTACTAGTACAGCATTAATAATTCCACAGTTATTTTCACATTCAGCAGAATGAAATGACAACTATTATTTAAATTCCATACCTCTATAAATAGATAGATCTGTATATTTATCTATCTGTAAGTAGAAAGATAGATCTATAGATATATCAAATAGATAGGTAAATATGTACATAGATTATTCTTTTTTTTTTTTTTTTTGACAGGCAGAGTGGACAGTGAGAGTGAGAGACAGAGAGAAAGGTCTTCCTTTGCCTTGGTTCACCCTCCAATGGCCGCCACAGACGGTGCACCGCGCTGATCCGATGGCAGGAGCCAGGTATTTATCCTGGTCTCCCATGGGGTGCAGGGCCCAAGCACTTGGGCCATCCTCCACTGCACTCCCTGGCCATAGCAGAGAGCTGGCCTGGAAGAGGGGCAACCGGGACAGAATCCGGCGCCCCGACCGGGACTAGAACCCGGTGTGCCAGTGCCGCAAGGTGGAGGATTAGCCTAGTGAGCCACGGCACCGGCCAGATTATTTAAATTAGATTGTCCACCCAAAATCTGGAAAGCAGTTATTTAGATTGAACTATTTCTTCTTATGTCCCATAGCTGCAAATTCAGACAGAAACCAATATTGTAGTTGTTAAAATGGATAGAAAGTGACTATCATTGACAACTGATTGTTGGCAGACAATCACAACATTGGGGAATAGAACATGAAGCCTAGATGCTATCATTTCTAAAACTATAGAAACAGGAGAATATGGCCAAGTGGTTTATATAGCTCTGGCCCTGAAGGATCTAGAAAGTCTGAAAACTCTACCCCAGGTGATGAAACAAATGAAAATCACCCAGCAAGAACTGCCATGCATGGCCAACTAATAACTGAATTCTCTAAGATGTCTTTGGTGAATTAAGACAATATTTATAGGCATGATATTTCTCTTTAAAAATTGCCTTTATGCTCTCATTTTTTCATATTCTTTTTAAAAATATTTATTTATGGGCCACCATTGAGGTATAGTAGGCTAAGCTTCTACCTGTGATGCTGGGATCCCATATGGGCACCAGTTCATGTCCCAGCTGCTCCACTTCTAAACCAGCTCTCTGCTATGGCCTGAGAAAGCAGTAGAAGATTTTAAGTGCTTGGGCCCCTGCACATGCGTGAGAGACCCAGCAAAAGCTCCTGGTTCCTGGCTTTGGATCATCCCAGCTCTGCTCTGGCCATTGCGGCCACTTGGGGGGTGAATCAGCAGATGGAAGAACTTTCTCAGGCCGGCGCCGCGGCCCACTAGATGGCAGCAAAGGATGGTCCAAGTCTTTGGGCCCCTGCACCCATAAGGGAGACCCAGATGAAGCTCCTGATTCCTGGCTTCAGCCTGGCCCAGCCCCAGCTGTTGCAGCCATTTAGAGAACGAACCAGTGGGTAGAATATCTCTCTCTCTCTTTCTCTTTCTCTCTCCAACTCTGCCTTTCAAATACAATTAAATAAATCTTATATAAAAGATTGATTTATTTATTTGAAAAGGGGAGAAAGAGATCGTTCATCTGAAGCTAAGAGCCCAGAGTTCCATCTTGGTCTCCCACATGGATGGCAGGGGCTCAAATATTTGGGCCACCATTTGCTGCTTTATCAGACACGTTAGTAGGAAGCCAACTCAGATAGAGTAGCCAGGACCCAAACCAGCACTCCAGTATGGGATTCTGGCATTGCCATTGCAGGCCACAGCTTATCTTGCTAAGTCACAATGCCAGCCCGTCTTGTTGGTATTTAAAGCTAATTTTAAGTTGCAAAATATCACAAATCATTTTAGGGCCAAGCATTTTGTCACTAGATTTCTATTAATCATCAACTTTACCCAGTGGATTTTCTTTCTTTGGAAATATTTTCAGGAAATTATGGGTCAAACAGATTTATGTATCTGTAACCAAAAGGCATTTCAAAGTCCTGGGCTTTTAACAAGAAACATCATGATAAACACAATAACTATGACTTTTTAAATAATGCCATCTGTTATAAATAAGCATAGATTAAAGCCAGAGGGTTGGGAAAGGTCCACTTTCGCCCGTGGGTGAGTTGCTGAAGTAGTTGCTGGGTGCTACTATAACAAAGGGCTGGGGCTGGCTCCATGGCGCAGTAGGTTAATCCTCTGCCTACAGCGCCAGCATCCCATATGGGTGCTGGTTCTGGTCCTGGCTGCCCCTCTTCCAGTCCAGCTCTCTGCTATGGCCTGGGAAGGCGGTGGAGGATGGCCCAAGTCCTTGGGCACCTACACCCACATGGGAGACCAGGAGGAGGCACCTGGCTCCTTGCTTCTGGCTCCTGGATTCAGATCAGCACAGCTCTGGCCATTGTGGCCATCTGGGGAGTGAACCAACGAAGGAGGACCATTCTCTCTGTCTCTACCTCTCACTGTCTGTAACTCTACCTCTCAAATAAATAAAATCTTTGAAAAAAAAAAGGGGGGGGCACATACTGGGGCCTTAACCAACAACAGACACGCACTTTCTAAAGAGTCTGGAGCTAGAAATCCAAGACTGGTGTCAGAGGGTTTGATTTCTTCTGAAGCATTTTTCTTTGACTTGTAGATGACTGTTTTTTTCCCTATTTCCCCACATGGTCTTCCCTCTGTGGACTGATTTCTGTGTCCTGATTTCTTCTTACGAAGACATCAGTCCCTGCCTATGTTGCTGCACAGCTGGGTAAAGCACCACCTACAATGCTGGCAACCCACATGAGTGCTGGCTGGAGTCCCAGCTGCTCCACTTCCAATCCAGTTCCCTGCTAATGCACCTGGGAAAGCAACTGAAGATGGCCCAAGTTCTTGGGGAACTGTCACCTACATGAGAGACCAAGTTGGAGTTCCAGGCTCCTAGCTACAGCCTCGCCCAGCCCTGGCCATTGCAGCCATTTGGGAAATGAGCCAGTGGATGGAAGATCCCTCATTTCAAATAAATAAATAAATCTTTAATAATTATTAAAAAAAAAAAAAAGATGCGAGTGTGATTGGATTAGGAGACACTTTAATGACCTCATTTTACCTAATCCTGTCAAAAGATCTTAACCCCAAACAGAGTTGCATTCTGAGGCACAAGGTGTTAGGATTTCAACATAGAGATGTAGGGCACACAATCTATCCCATAATAATAGCCATAGCAGATAGAGAGGGGTAACTCCAGTACTTCTGGTAGGAGCCTGGTCAAGATTAGACTTGCAGCTTGGAAGAAGGCTATAAGCAAGACCTCTTATAGAGAAGTAACAGCATACTTAGAATTGAACGTGTGGCTCAGCGATGGGTTAGTTGACAATAATAATCCCCAGGCTTATTTTTGGACCAAAATAGAGACTAAAAGTGGTGATTTAGGGTCAATGAAAGATAAAAGCAGAAGGGCTGGCCACTACTCCGCCCTGCAGTTTGGCTACTGCCTCTGCTTCTCTGTCTGCTGTTCTAGTCTGTGTTGTCACCAGTGCTGGGATCAGACAAGAGAGCAGCAGGTGCAGCCCTGCAGGCCTGAAGGTTTCAGAGCACTGCCTCTGGAGACGGTGAAGGGCTCTGTGACCTGGATAGCGCACTGCACAGACAGCGCCTTTCTCCCCTAGAGCTGCAATCTGGGGCTTGCCAAAGACTCCATTGCTCTGGTTGTAGGCTAGGGAAACAGCAGATGGGCTCACTGTGGGTGACCACAGTGACTGCAGTCACACTTCACCAACTGGCAGCTCCAACTGGAGCTTGGAGCTGGAGAGAGGAAACTGCAGGACAAGAGGAAGATGCAAGGAACAGCGAGAGAAAGTGGTGGGGGCCAGGCCAGCTCAGGGACGTCTTCAGGGCACTCGGAGCTTCCTTAAGAAGTGGCAGACACCATCATCTCTGAATGGCAATGCTCTCCTCCCTCAGTACTGCACGGGCCATGCTTGCTGCAGGTGCATTTGACGTGGGGGAACCAATCAGGGAGTTAGGTAGGAATACATGAGCTGTCATATCTGCCAGCCCTGCACTGTAACTCTGTCTAATAGGCCCACTTTCTGGTGGTGCACCTGTGTCTCAGCCAGGACCAGGAAGGAGGATATTCTTGATGGCCACGTGGAAGTTAGACTCCACATGGAGGTGCCACAAAAATCCCAGAGAGCCTCACACACTAAACCCCACCCAAGATCTGCCCCTTACCTCATAAACGTCTGATAACATTGAGGGGAGGCAGGGTCACTGCTGTCACTCTGCAGGTTAAAGCCACAGCCTGCAGTGCTAGCATCCCATACAGATGCCAGTTCAAGTCCCAGCTGCACCACTTCTGATCCAGCTCTCTGCTACAGCCTGGGAAAGCAGCAGAGGATGGCCTAAGAGCTTGAGCACCTGCACCCACATGGAAAACCTGGAAGAAGTTCCTGGCTCCTGGTCTTGGCGTGGCCCAGTCCTGGCTGTTACGGTCATTTGGGGAGTGAACCAGCGGATGGAAACTCTCTCTCTCTCTCTCTCTCTCTGTCTCTCCCTGTCTCACCTTTCTTTCTCTCTATAACTCTGCCTTTCAAATGAATGAGTAAATCTTTAAAAAAAAAAAAACATTGGAGGAGGCTTTGTTTGTTCTTGACTATGCTTGTGATACCTATTTGCTTATTAATATTTCTGAAATGAATAAGCTGTATGGGTTCTTACCATGAATTCAGAGAATTCTGAATACTGGCTCAAATAAACCAGGCAGCATGGTAAGATTTTAAGCTTTTTATTCGATGAGAAAAATGCATAGGTCAGGGCTCTATCTAAAGGAGAAAGGGAAGTCTGGAAATTAAGTTGGAATCCATACCAAGCAGAAAGCAGGCCTGATTGGCAGGTGGGCGTCCAGGTGGGGTCAGGAACGGGATGAAATCACACAGGGGCGTGGTGAAGGCGTGGTCTCACAAATCTAATCAATTTTATCCTATCTGCCTATATCACACACACTTGATCTTAGCCAAAAGGCCAAGAAGCGATCTACCTGCCTACACACTTGGGGACTCTTCTCTGGCCTCCTCTCCCCCGCTCTTTTCATAGGCAATTACCTAGCCCACTCTTGACAGGCATCTCTCTGTGTGGGTGATCCGCACTCATGTGTGAATGCATATTCACTCTCTCTTTTACATAAATCCTGCTCTCACTTGTGCTCTGTACTATGCCTCAGCTTTGAATTCTTATCCCTGTGGGGGCAAGAACCTGGAATAAAGATTATAATACACAGGCCCAATCTCCCAGGGATAGAGCAGTATGCTGGGGACAGCAGGCACCCCAGAAAACATCAGCTCTACCAGGAGGTTTTTATCTGGGTTGGAAATAAGGGAATTGTTCACAAAATAAATTTAATCTTTGTATGATTTATTTATTTGATAGGCAGTGTTACACAGCAAGAGGGCAAAACAGAGAAGGAGATGTTTCATTTTCTGGTTCAATCCCCCAGATGGTTGCAACAGCTAGGGCTGGGCCTGGAACTCCATCTGGGTCTCCCATGTGGGTTCCGGGGCCTGAGTACTTGGGCCATCTTCTACTGCTTTCCCAGGAACAGTAGCAGGGAGCTGGATCAGAAGTGAAGCAACAAAGATTCACACCTGTGCTCCTATAGGGTGCTCCCTACCCCCAGCATCTAGCTAGCCACTCACAGGCCCTGAAATGTAATTTCTTGACAATGTTGTATTCTGTGAATGACCGTATTCACCCTTGGGGCTGGAGATAGGCTTAATCCTGAGAACCCAGTAACATAAGGAAAGAGGGTGGGAGGGAGAAAGGGTTTTAAAAGCACAGGGTAATCAGAGATATTGAATACAGAAGATCTGAAGCTCAGACTCCTGAGGATGGGTTTCTGTGGGGAGCAACTGGGACTAGACTGTTACTGGAATTAAGACTTATTCTATGCATCTGCTCTCCCACAATATGGCGCTGGGAGAGGAGGAAACAGCTTCTACACAGCTGCCTCCAGTTCAACCAATAAACAGCAGGACCTGCTCCTGATTGGAGGAGAGCAGCGTACTTGGCATGTGGGTAGCAGAGTTGGGATTGGTGGAAGAGGGCTATAAAGGAGGAGAGAGACGGCATGCACCAGGAACATCTATCTGAAGGAACACCTGAGCAGCCCCCGAGAGAGCCGGCCAGCGGTGTGCCGCTCCCCCGCGGAAGTGGGGAAAGTGGCAGGGGGAACCGCCCTTCCACAGAGGTGGAAGGGACGGTAGCCAACCCGGGAAGAACCAGCAGCAAACCCGGGGAGGGCCGAGCAGACAGAAGAACAACGCAGGGTCCTGTGTCGTTCCTCCACGAAGACAGGGAGCGACAGGTTTTCTTGATTTTAATCTCAGGCCTCCTTTGTGTCTGTCAGTTGAACTGTTTAAATTGTTTACCTCAATTAACCTGCACTCCCTTATCTTTTCTGACCCTCACCCTTCCCTTGTTAGAAGGTTTTTATTTAAAGAAGAGGCTTGACCAAATCCTAATCTGCACTAGGATTGAGATACCCATAATATTGGTGTTACATCAAGTCAACGTTGTATTTAGTCATAATTAGGCACTCTGAATGTCTGCAACAGCTGCAGCTAGGCTGGGACCCAAGTTGGGAGTTGGAAATCCAAGTTCACATGAGTGGCAGGGACCCAATTACTCGGGTCGTCACCACTGTTTCTCATGGTCTGCTTTAGCAAGAAGCCATAGCTGGAGCTGGAGCTGGAGCTGGAGCTGGAGCTGGGGCTGGAGCCATTGCTGGGTGTCTAACCCAGGTAGTCTAATGTAGAACATGGGCATCTTAACCTCTAAGTTAAACAGCTGCTACCACCCAGTAATTTAACCATTGGCTAAGCCCCTACTATTACCCACTCTACTCTAAATCCTGGCTACATCACTGAATGAGATGTTCTTCTGCAGTTTTGTTAGGTAGGAAGTCAGAAATGAGTTTATGTGTGTGTGACAAAGGCCCAAGGAACTGACATCTCAAGTCATCCTGATAACCCTCCAGGTGCAGCCCAGTATCTGCACTTCAAACATCCTGTCTAGATCCTAATCTTCCAAGGGGTCCTGCCCCTTCTACCTGATAACCATCCTTCCTCTAAGGCAGGCCAACACCTGTCTGATAACTTCAGGGAACATCCAACAAGTCCTTTGTTTGGGAGGAGGAGAAGGAGAAGAAGCGGGAAGGCAAGACCCATCCCCTTAAAAACCTCCCCCGGCCTAAATGTAAACCACACACTGTCTCTCAGGTCCTGTCTGGAGAGGTGCCCATCCGTTCTTATGGATGTCCCTACCCTAATGAACCTTGCTACTTTGCTTTCCACTACTCTCTCACACCTGAATTCTTTCTTGGGCAAAGACAAGGACCCTTTGCTTCTCTGGTAACAATTTCATTTCTTTTTTTTTAATATTTATTTATTTATTTATTTGAAAGTCAGAGTTACACAGAGAGAGGAGAGGCAGAGAGAGAGAGGGGTCTTTCATCCGATGGTTCACTCCCCAGATGACCGCAACGGCCGGAGTTGTGCCGATCTGAAGCCAGGAGCCCCGAGCTTTTTCCGGTTCTCCTATGCAGGTACAGGGGCCCAAGGACTTGGGCCATCTTCTACTGCTATCCCAGGCCATAGCAGAGAGCTAGATTGGAAGAGGAGCTGCCAGGACTAGAACCGGTGCCCATATGGGATGCCAGCGCTTCATGCCAGGGATTAACCTGCTGCACCACAGCGCCGGCCCCATACAGTTTGATTTCTTGTAGGAAGAGTCAATCAGCTGACAATACTCAAATACAAAATAGTATCAACAATAAGTCCTACGGAAAAAAGTCTAAGGGTGATGTGACATGGAGCTTACATCATACCAGGCCCTGAATGACACGTGGAGGCCCTGGATCCTGAAGTTTAAAGGCAGAAACGTGCCTGGAGTTTTCAAAGAGCAGAAAACATAAAGCTAAGTGGCTGGGAGGTGATGTGACCTGGCAGAGGTCTGAGCAGTCCTCATTGCTGTCTCCTTATTTCACCTGGGGAACTCAAAAAGAGCCACAGCCGATGGGAAAATGTTCAGTCCCAGGAGCAGCAACAGGGAGGGCAGAAGCACAGAGGGAAGTGCCCAGGCAGCGTGCTCTAGGAGGTAACACACCAGCCAAGGATCATGGAGCCCTGGCAGACTGCACAGTGCACTTCAGCCATGACCCAGGGCACCATCTTCCAAGGAGAGCCTCCAGTCCTCCCATCTACAGAACTTCAACATACAGCCTTCCTCTGCCCTTGGAGAACTCAGGGGTCCCCTTTTCACCTGCCCTGGGGCTGCACCTGAATTCTGAGGAATCACTTTTGTTGCTTGTTGTGTGCATGCATCCTTCTCTTTATTCCGTCTCTTTCTCAACAACATTCTCATCATCACACATGGATAGCTTTGCCTTTGCCTTTTCCCTCTCTTCTTCTTCCCCTGGTTTTCTTCCCTGGAAATTATGAATTCCCTAATGGCACTGTGAGAACTACATATGAGTCATAGAAGGGAAAATGTAAGGTTTGACCAGCACTTTCTTAGGGAAAAATATAATGCCCATGATTTATTACAGTTAGAATATATTAAAAGTTAAAAGAAAAAAAAAAAACAGGTTAAGCCATCACTTGCAACACCAACATCCCACATCAGAACGCTAGTTAAAGTCCAGACTGCTCCAGTTCTAATCTAGCTAATGTACCTGAGAAGGCAGCAGAAAATGCTCCAAGTATTTGGGCCCCTGTCAACCTCATGGGAGACCTGGATGGAGTTCCTGCCTCCCGGCTTCAGCTTGACCTAGCCCTGGCTATGAGGTCATTTGAGAGTGAACCAGCATAAGGAAGATCTCTTTCTCTCTCTCTCTCCTTCTCTCTCTGTTGCTGTGCCTTTCAAATAAATAAATAAATATTTTTAATAAAGAAACAAATTATTTGTTTTTTAAATATTTAAGAGGCAGAGTTACAGACAGGGAGAGACAGAGAGGAAGGTCTTTCATCCGCTGGTTACTCCCCAAATGGCCACAATGGCCAAAGCTGAGCAGATCCAAAGTCAGGGGCCAGGAGCTTCTTCCAGGTCTTCCACATGGGTGCAGGGGCCCAAGCACTTGGAGCATCTTCCACTGCTTTTCCAGGCCATAGCAGAGAGCTGGATGGGAAGAGGAGCCACCAGGCCTCAAACTGGCACTCATATGGGAGGCCGGTGCCACAGGTGAAGGCTTAACCCGCTAAGTCACAACACCAGCCCCAAGAAACAATTTAATTAAAAAGTTAAAAGTAAAAAAGTAGCAGGGCAGGCAGTGTAGTACACCAGGCTGAGCCACCCACTTGGAATGCCTCCATCCTGTATCAGTGTCTGGTTAGAATCTGGCTAGTCTGCCCTTCAGATCCAGCTTCCTGAACTGTGCTTGGGAGGCAGTGGGTGATGACTCGAGCACTTGAGTCCCTGCCACTCATGTAGGAAACTGAATGGGGTTCCTGGCTTTGCCAAGTCCCAGCTGTTACAGCCATTTGGGTGTAAACCAGTGATGGAAGAAATCTCCCCTCACCCACCCTCCATCATCCTACGTTTTGAATAAATAAATAAATCTTTTTTTTTTAATTTTGAAAAATGTTTTTAACTGGCCTGAACTTACATCATCAGGGTCAGTTAGTTCAGAAACTGATGGATAGGCCAGCATTGTGGCATAGCAAGTTAAGACACTGCCTGCAACACCAGTATCCCATATGGCACCGGTTCAAGGTCCAACTGCTCCACCTCTGATCCATTTCCTTGCTAATGTGCCTGGAAAAGCAGCGGAGGATAGCACAAGAGCTTGGGCCCCTGCTCCCACACAGGAGACCCAGAAGAAGCCCCTGGCTCCTGACTTTGGCCCTGGCCATTGCAGCCATTTCAGACACAAACCAGTGGATGGAAAATCTCTTTCTCTCCCTCTCTCTCTGTAACTCTGCCTTTCAAATAAATAAAAAATAAATTTAAAAAATATATATTGATGGAATTTCTCATTTGCATTATATACTAAATTTACAATGAGTCCATAACTGAGTGAGTGAGGTGAGATTTATATTTATGCTATATATATTTATTGCATATCTAATAAAGAAGAGTGGATTTGGGGAGACACAGACTTTGTTTTCTGCCAATTCATGGTTAAATGTGTAAGTCTGAAGATTAGAGATGACATCAAGGGTAAAAACACAGATTTCCAAGTCAGCAAGTTCTATTCCAACACCCTGTTTAATTTCAGGTAATTATCTTCGGGTCAATCTTCCTCTGCAAATTAGAAAGGATGTATGCTCAGAAGCTAGTAGTTACGAGGTTTCTCCAGATTGTAATCTACTGCTGGCCACTTGCCTGCATGCAAGCATCCGAGTCCAGCTTCAGGCATCAAATGCTTCATTGACCCCTGAGTCAGTCTAGCTTAAGGCTGCTCTTCCTGCCCCATGATTATCACCATGGTGTCACTGATGTCAGCCACTTCCGTTTCTCTGGCTTTGGTCCCCTTCCTCTTGCTACTATTTTCTTGGGTTTTGCTTTGCTGTTAATGATTGGCCTGCAGTCATCTGCAAGACATCTTTCACCCTAGGCAATGGTCAGGCAGGGGTAGGTCTATGGAATTGCATCATGTAACATGGGAGTCTCATGGAAACTTAAGGTGACTCACACTGGACCAACCAAGAAGCAGAACATGGTCACTGGTTTCTCCCTATGGCTTCAGGTCAGCAGCTCCCAATCACCAGTGCCGTGATGCTTGCTGCTACTTGGAGACGTTTCGGTTTGGGTTCTTAAAGAAAATTTGACATTCCAAATAGGCCAATTTAAGTAGAAATGTTAGGAAGGATGTTAGAAACTAGCCTGTGGCCAGCGCTGCGGCTCACTAGGCTAATCCTCCGCCTTACGATGCTGGCACACTGGTTTCTAGTCCTGGTCGGGGCGCTGGATTCTGTCCCGGTTGCTCCTCTTCCAGTCCAGCTCTCTGCTATGGCCAGGTAGTGCAGTGGAGGATGGCCCTAGTCCTTGGGCCCTGCACCCGCATGGGGACCAGGAGAAGCACCTGGCTCCTGGCTTCGGATCAGCGCGGTGCGCCATTGGGGGGGTGAACCAACAGCAAAGGAAGACCTTTCTCTCTGTCTCTCTCTCTCACTGTCCACTCTGCCTGTCAAAAAATAAAATAAAATAAAATAATAAAAAATAAAAAATAAAAAAAAAGAAACTAGCCTGTGTGTGTGAGAGGGGTCTAAGGAAAACAGCATCAGCAGAAGCAGCAGCTCAGAAGCACACCATGGAAGCAGCCTGGTGTTTCACACCACCAAGTCCCGCTCATACTCCAAGGCGCTCTCAGCCTCCCCTCCGAGGAAAGCTCTTCAGGAGAAGCCTCTCTGCTCAGCCCCAAATGGGTAACTAGCCTGATGACATCGGGCAATAAAACCTTCACAGCGTCCCCCAGGAGGCCATCTGGGGGAAGCTCCTCCACCCTGGCAGGTGGGCTACCTGGTCTGATAGCACTGAGTGGTGAAGACGCAGGAGGAATTTTACGTAACTCAGCAACCCCTTTGTCCTGGAGAAGAATGAGTGGAAGGGAAAACAGCAGGAAGAACTGAACCCCACTCCCTTATAAGCCCCAGTGGGATTATAAACTGCGAGCTCAGCTCTCAGCTCTTTCCTGAGTGGCCCACCTGGTCTGCCAGGCGTATTCTCTCCATTACACCATGTACCCTTGCTTTCCCCAGTCTGAGTGACTGGGAAGTCTCCCAGATTGTGTCTGGAGAGGTGCCCATGCCTTCTGATGGTTGCCCATACCCATTGAACCTTGCTACCTTGCTGGCCACTCCTCTCCATCTCATATCTGAACTCTTTCTTGCAAGAGCCTATTCCACCCACCTCCACTAAAAGAAACATGGAAAGCAAAGGACTATATGTGGCTATAATGCCCAAAAGTACTGTAATGCTATCAACATTTCTGAATGCCTTATGTTGGATTGGTATATCCTTTCATAACACATTGAAGCTACAGATAGACAAACTTGAACACAGAACCCATAGACAAACTTGAACACAGAACCCATAGACAAACTTGAACACAGAACCCAGAAAACAGCTTCATATTAGACAGTAGAAGATGAGAACAGAGTGTCAGTGGTTTTGGCAGTTCTCCATGGCCAGAGTAGGCACGTGGGGTCAGGAGCAATGTGCAATATGTCTTTTCCAGCCATATGAAGAAGGACCAGAGTTCAAGGGTTGCTCACAGAAGGGTGCTAACAGCTTCATGGACCACTCCTGCATTTCAGGCTTTGACCTGGTAAGAAGCTCTTCTCGCCTTCTAAAGAAATCCTTTAGGAATAAATAGCCAAGCTCTCCTACATTCAGATAATGCTTAACAACATGAGAAATTAATGGAAGAGCTGTCAGTGACCTTAAAGTAGAAGACTAACAACAAAGGAGGCCAGAGTTTCATGCTTCTTAATGGTGCCTGATAATCCCAATAACCCCATTGAATGTGCTGTCAATCAACAAAAGGGGAATTGATGCTGTAATCCATTAACCATCAACAGCTGTGAGACTGATCAGCACATTCAAAATATACTGACCTCTACAAACTTGAATCCAAACAGGACTTGTCCTACAAGTGCGATCATTTAGGTACCACAGTGTGAATGTTCTAGTGTTTCAGACAGTATTGGTGGAGCTGGGGTCATGGTGCTGTGGGTTAAGCCTCTGCCTGCAATGCCAGCATCCTATACAGCTGCCAGTTTGAGACCTGGTTGCTCTACTTCCAATCCAACACCCTGCTAATGCATCCAGAAAAGTAGTGGAAAGTGGCCCAAGTACTTGGGCCCCTGCCACCCACATGGAAGACTGGACAGAGTTCCAGGCTCCTGATTTTGGCTTAACCCAGCCCTGGCTGTTTCAGTCATCTGGAAGAGTGAACCAGTAGGTGGAAAATCTCTCCCCCACAGCCCCACCTCTTCCTCTCTCTCCCTCTAACTCTGCCTTTCAAATAAATAAACAAATCTTAAAAAAAAAAAAAAAAAAAAAAAAAGCAGACAGTACCAGTGACCATAGAAAGTAATGGAATATGTCAGGCAGATAATTAGATGAGAATGACTAGAGAAGAGCTACAAGACACTCCCCTAGGGGTGAAGCCTACTGGAGCCCATCCAAAACCACCCAGTTGGTAGTTACTTGTGGTTAAAATATCATGATAAAATGGGAGCCTAGAGGCCAGCACTATAGTGCAGTGGGTTAAATTGCTGCTTATGACTCCAGCATCCAGTATTGGACACCTGTTTAAGTCCCAGTTGCTCCACTTCAAATATAGCTCCCTGCTAATATGCCTGGAAAAGCAGACAATGGTCTAAGTGTTTGGACTCCTGCCACACCTGTGGGAGATCAGATGGAGTTCTAGGCTCTTAGTTTTAGCATGGAATAGCCCAGGCCACTGGGGCCACTTGCAGCAAATAGAAGATCTCTCTCTCTCTCTCTTTCTCTCTCTCTCTCTCTCTTTCACTTGCTTCTCAAATAAATAAATAAATCTGTCTAAAACAAAATGTAAACTCAGCCAATCTAGAAATGTCTATTTGCAGCCACATGTGCAGAGAATATAAAAGTATGCAACTCCAGATGTCAATCATAAATGCCAATCATGAACATCAAGGCCACATAATCAGCCAATGTCCATCTAGGGATAAAAGCCCCAAACCAGGAAGAAAGGATGCCATGTGCTCTCTTGATTGGCCTGTTCCTCCCCTGGAACATACTTCGATAAACTTTTGCTTTGCTGCCCCTACTTTAGTCTCTCTGAACTATGTAATTCATTACCCCATCAGCAAAAAGGAACTGAAGCAAGCTAGCTGCCACCAGTGACAGAAGCACTAGGAAATGATAGTTTTGATTATTAAATGCTTACTAATTAAAACTGTCTCTAAAATTATTAGTAATTATATTTTATTTGTAATAAAATGTTAATAACTTGTACCATATTAATACTGCACAACATTAATCTGCTAATGAAGTTAGTATTCTGAGTGACCTTCCACGAAAGAATGAAAACTTTAGTTACAAAATGGATTTATGGTACCTCCAAATGCTTTAAGATTATGAGAAAAAGTATGAGCATGGAGAAAGAAACAGAAATACAGAAAGTAATCTTGAAACCTAATACCTGTAAAATGTCTGGAAGGCAGATGAAAGGTAGAGTTTAATGAGAGATAAGAAATGGAAAAAAAGAAAAAGAAAAAGAAAAAGAAAGGCCCATAGAATCTGCGTGACTTCCCCAGGGTCACAGTGGGGAGCCTACCGAGCAGGAACTGAAAACAAATCTTGAGACAGGTGTCCAGTTAACCTTTGGAGGTGCCAGAGTCTGTCATAAATTAAGTTATTCTTCTTCCTCCCTGTTTGCAATATGTCTCTTTTACCAACAGCTCTGTTGAAACCTTGCCTCTTATCATGATAATCTCTCTTTTACGCACCTTATCCCCACATTGCTTATTTGCTTTAGCTCCTCTGCCAAGGTATGGAGATGTTTGTTTTTATCTTTTTTTTTTTTTTTTTTTGACAGAGTGGACAGTGAGAGAGAAAGAGACAGAGAGAAAGGTCTTCCTTTGCCATTGGTTCACCCTCCAATGGCCGCCGCCGCACCGTGCTGACCCGAAGGCAGGAGCCAGGTGCTTCTCCTGGTCTTGCATGGCGTGCAGGGCCCAAGCACTTGGGCCATCCTCCACTGCACTCCCTGGCCACAGCAGAGAGCTGGACTGGAAGAGGAGCAACCAGGACAGAATCCTGAGCCCTGACCGGGACTAGAACCCAGTGTGCCGGCGCCACTAGGCGGAAGATTAGCCTGTTGAGCCGCGGCGCGGCCTCTATTTTTGTTTTTATTTATTTGAAAGAAAGAGAGGAAGAGAATCTTTCATCTGCTGGTTTGCTACCCAAATGTCTGTAACAACCCAGTTGGGCTAGGCCAAAGCCAGCCTAGAACTCCATCTGTGTCTCCCTTGGGGGTTGCAGAGGCCCAATACTTGAGTCTTCATCTGTTGCCTCCCAGGGTTCACATTAACAAGCAACTGATTGAAAGTGGAGGCAGAACTCAAATCCAGGCATTCGAATATGGGAGGCAGACATTGCAAGGAGTAGCTTAACCCACTATGCCACAACACCTGCCCCTTGAGTTGTTTTCATAACTTTACAACATTCATACAGAGCAAGACGTGGATTTTACCTTTGTTTCTGACTTATTTTTTAATTCCATTGTCCTACTCTTGAATTAAAAGAATATGTTGGAGGAAAATGTCTGAATTTATATTGTGAAAGATTTGTTATCAACATGATCTAGATTTGGATGTTCTCTGTTAAGGTATGATATTTATTTCTAGATGTTTGTAGCAGGTGTCAATGTGCAAAGGAAAATGTCTCATACATTTTACTTCAAGCTATATGTGTTGGTGTGAGTATATGAAAAGAAAGATACCCAAATTAAGTTCATTCTTTGGCATTTTACTTATTTCTTATTTATTTTAAGTTTCACTTATTTTTTTATTTATTTGAAATACAGAGTAACACAGAGAGACAGACAGATGAACAAAGAGTTATTCCACTCACTGGTTCACTCCCCAGAGGCTCACAGCAACCAGGGATGGGCCAGGCCAAAGCTAAGAGACAAGAGTCCAATCTGGTTACCCACAAAGGTGGCAGGGACCCAAATACTTAAGCCACCAACTCTGCCTTCCAGGGTGTATGTTAGTAGAACCCAAGCACTCCAATATGGGATGCAGCTGTCCCAAGAGGCATCTTAACCACTGTGCCACAAAACCTGCCCCACTTGGCATGTTTGACAAGAATAAAATCATTCTCCCTATAAAAATCCCAAAGTTCCATTTTAAAGCAGGGTAACATCTGGGAAGAGTTCTGATGCCTTAGTTATATACCAAATGTTTCATTTCAGCTTTTCACAGATACCAGCTTTTTGGGAAATTAGGTAGTCCATCCTATACTCCAGTGTTTATAATACAACTCACATATATAATCTTTTTAAATTTTTCCTTCAACCATATATAATTTGCAACACAACCAGGTGATAGATGTTGAGAAGCAACTAGACATGAGAGTGTATACTCACTTTCAATTAGAAAATTGTCTTGGGTAGGGACCAGTACTGTAATGGAGCAGCAGGTTAAACCATGGCTTGCAGTGTAAGCATCCCATATCACAGCACCGTTCGAATCCTGGCTGCTCCACTCCCAATCCTTGCAAATGTACCTAAGAAGGCAGCAGGTGATGACCCAACTTGGATCCCTGCCACCCATGTGGAAGACCCAGATGGAATTCCTGGCTCCTGGCTTTGGCCTGACCCAGTCATGGCTATTGCCGGCATTCGGGGAGTCAATAGGAAGATGGAAGATTGGACCATCTGTGTGTGTGTGTGTGTCCCTATCTCTGCTGCTCTGCCTTTAAATAAATAATAAATAAATTTCAAAAAATTGGGGGAAGCAGGGCAAGCCAGCATTATGACATAGCTGGTAACGCCACCACTTCCAATGCCAGCATCCCATATGGGTGTGAGTTCCTGTCCTGGATGCTGCAGTTCAGATCCAGTTCCTTGCTAATGGCCTGGAAAAAAGCATCAGAAGATGGCCCAAGTACCTGGACTCCTGCCACCCACATGGGAGACCGGAAGAAGCTCCTGGCTCCTGGCTCCTGGCTTCCACTTGACCCAGTCCTGGCTATGGTAGCCATCTGGAGAGTAAACTAGCAGATAGAAGATCTCTGTCTCTCCATCTCTCTTTCTGTGTAATTCTGACTTTCAAATAAATGAATGAATAAAAAGTCTTTAAAATTTGTTTTGGCTCACAACTGGCTAAATTCTCTATGTATATGTAAGACTAGTGTTCAACTCTAGAAGCCTGAATATCATGTAATGTTAAAATCACTTTGTTCAGATCTCAGTAGATGAAAACAGAAAGACATGGGGTCTATAAAACAGGCAGCATTTCAGAGTGTTGCTTGGGTATGCACTGCCTGACTCCTCATGGTGATAACATGTCTCTCTGCACACCCTCTCCTTCCCAAAGTCCGTTGTTGAGTGAAGAGTGAACTGCTGGTGCTACCAAATGAGTAAGTACCAGTTGTACCATTAACTTTTTTTAAAGATATATTTTTATTTTATTCAAAAGGCAGAGTTACAGAGAGAGAAGGAGAGACAGAGAGAGAGAAAGAGATCTTCTATCCTCTGGTTCACTGCCCAAATGACTACAATGGCCAAAACTGGGCCAGACTAAAGCCAGAAGCCAGGAAATTCTTCCAAGTCTCCCATATCAGGTGCAGAAGCCCAAACACTTAGGCCATCTTCCATTGCTTTCCCAAGGACATTAGCAGGGAGCTGGATTGGAAGTGGAACTGCTGGGACTCTAACCAGAGCCCCCACTACATCACAGCACCAGCCCTGACCATTAATATTTTCAAAATTATTTATTTGATACAGAGAGAGAGAGAGAGAAAGAGAGAGAGAGAGAGAGAGAGCTCATCTGCTGCTTCATTCCACAAATGCCTGAAAATGGAGAGGTGGGGCCAGAGCTGAAGCTGGGGGCAAGAACACAGGCCTTCCATGTTTAAGCAGGAGCCCAGTTACTTTTGCCATCATCACTCCTCCCAGAGTCTGCGTTAGCAGGAAGCTAGAGTCAAACCTGTGGCCAGGTGTTGAACCCAGACATTCCAATAAGGTGGTTGGCATCTTAATCAACATCTTAACTACTAGATCAAATGCCCTCCATCCATGAACTTACTTAGACGATATTTAGCAATAACATTCTAAATTTTAAAAAAAATAGGAGCCAGTGTTGTGTCACAGAGAGTTAGGTCACCATGTGTCTGGCATCCCATATCTGAGTACCTGATTGAGTCTTGAAGTCCTATTCCCAATCCAGTTTCCTGCTGATGCACCTGGAAAGGCAGCAGAAGTTGACCCAAGTGCTTAGGCCCATGCCTCTCACATGGAGTTTCTGGGTTCTGACTTCAGCCTATCTTAGCCTTGGTGGATGAGCTATTTAGGGAGTGAACCAGCAGATGGAAGATTGTATGTGTGTGTGTGTGTGTGTGTGTGCGCGCGCGTGTGTCTGCCACCCTGCCTTTCTGTTTGTTTGCTTTCTCTTTTTTTATTTGCCTTTCTAAATAAATAAATTTCAGAAAAGGAGATAAGAAAGGAGATGTTTTGAACTGACAAACAACAGATAAGCAAACAAAAAGGGCTGGGGTTGTAGCATACCTGGTAAAGCCTCTGCCTTCAATGCCCGCAGCCCATATGAGCACCAGTTCATGCCCCAGCTGCTTAACGTTCAATCCAGCTCCAGCTAATGGCCTGGGGAAAAGCAGAGGAAGATGGCCCATGTATTTGTGCCTTGCCACCCACATGGGAGACCCAGAAGAAGCTCCTGGTTCCTGGCTTTGGATCAGTGCAGCTCCAGCCATTGAGGCCAGTTGAGGAGTGAACCAGTGGATGGAAGACTTCTCTCTCTCTCTCTCCTTCTCTCTCTGTGTAACTCTGACTTTCAAATAAATCAGTAAAATTAAAAAAAAAAAAAACAGAGGATCTTTGCATTTCAATTTAAACCATCTGATGTATAACTTTTCTTCACATTCTCTTCCTAGGTTTCAAGACCTTCTGATGCTAGGACTTTATACCCAGTTCTCCTTTTATATGATAGCTCTCTTTTCCTCATAATATCTTACCCAGTGAGAGTTCTACCATGCTTTGCTATTTTTCTAAATGTAGTTTTACTGTGTTCTCTCTGAGCACACCGGGTGTTAGCTCTTGGTAAAGATGTTTTCAGCACCCACACACACACACACACACACAATACTGTTTGGAGGAATCTGGATCTTTTTAAGTTAAAACGGACAAAGTAGTTGAGTACAGTTCAAGATAAAGGAGGTCATCAAAGCTGGCAATGTTCATTACCTCTATGTATATTATCAATTACACCCTATATTAGTGAAGTATATTGCTACATACTGATAGTATGCACTATATTGTATCACACTGAGTTATAAATAGATATACAACTACTAAGTAAACTATGCCTATATAGCAATGTATCATTTTACATATATAGATAGATAGATAGATAGATAGATATACACATGAGAGAGAGAAAGAGAATTCATTTATTGAAAGTGGAGACACTTGAGGTCCTGATTCAACCAGAACTTCTTTTCATGGCTGCCATAACAATATAGTAGTTGAGGGCTGGTTATTGACACACTGGTTAAGACACCACTTTGTGCTCCAGCCCATAAAGCAAATTTGTTAGATGAGATACGCAGAGACTTCCAGACCCAGGACAAGCAAGGCCTGTGCTATGCCCCTAATAAGCAAGAAGCAGCTATAGAAGATATGATGATTCTACACCCTTCAACATTCCTTAGGATTAAGGGCTGGAATCTCTCTGAGGAGGGAGTGATGTAGGCAGGCAGATAGGATCAAATTGATGAGCTTTGTGAGCTGCAAGACCAAGCCCTCTGTATGATCTCATGCCCCTACCTGACCCCTCCTCTACACTCACCTGCCAATCAGACTACAGTACCCATTCCCCTTTGGGAGTGACTAAAAGACCTGGAGCATGGTGGACCCTTCCCTTGTTTCCCTGCACCTTCGGGGCCCATGGCCTTCGGGCCACCCACTCTCTACCTTCCTGCCTGCCTGCACACTTGCTCCACGTGGCTCCTGGCCTGCTCTCTGCTTGGTATGGACCCAACTTAGCTTCTAGACTTCTCTTCCTCCCCAAAATACAGCCCTCACTCTCCTGCACATTTCCCTCACTGAATAAAATCCTTAAAAACTTAAAAAAAAAATGCCACTTTGGATGGCAACTTCCTTATTGGAGTGCTGGGTTCTAGGCCCAGCTCCACTTTAGAGTCCAGCTTCTTGCTGATATGTGCCATGAAAGGCAGCAGATGATGTCTCAAGTAGTTGGATCCCTGTCAACCAAGTGGGACAGCCAAATTGAGGTCTCAGCTCCTGGCTTTGCTTTGACCTGGTTCAGCCTTGACTATTATGGGTATTTAGGGAGTAAGCCAGTGGATATGAGATATTCTCTCTCTCTCTCTCTCTCTCTCTCTCTCTCCCTCTCCTTCTCTCTCTCTCTGCCATTCAAGTGAATAAAATAAATAAATGAATAAATAATTTTTTAAATGACTCCAGCAACCTACTGGAGAGATTCCGATGTCTGGTGGTAGAATGAATTTCATTATCAATTTTAAGTTAACAAGAAGTCATTGTTGAGTTCTTTCTCCAATGGCTATTAAATTTAATACTCAATCCTACATTGAGACGATATAACAACCTAAGAGGCAAGGATACCAAGGTTCTCTTTAAGATCAGTTTTTAGTAGACAGTGAAATTATGGCCCAAGGAAGTTAAGTAACTTGTTCAAGTCATACATCCAACTGGGTTATTGCACACAAACCCAACGTTCACATTTTCTGTTTAAAGAAAGGTTCTTGCCTTTGGTACAGTAAAAAAATAAAATAAAATAAAATAAAACAATAATAATAAATGATAAAAAGTGGAACAGACTTATCTGTTCCCCACATCTCAAATCTGTTGACCAGTGCTTTACTAAGCAATTAAAGAAATTCAGAGCAACTGTTCCATTAGTTCTCCAGCATTTAAAATGTGCCTTTCAAGGGCAGGCATGAGGCACAGCAGGCTAAGCGGCAGTTTGGGATATCCGCACCCCTTATCAAGATGCTGGTGCGAGTCCTGGTTACTCCACTTCCAATCTGGCTCCCTGATAATACATCCTAGGAGGCAACAGATATGGTTCAAGTACTTGGGTCCCTGCCACCCATGTGGAAACCTGGATGGAGTTCCTGGTTCCTGACCTCAGCCTGGCCAAGCAGTAGCTGCTGCAGGCATCTGGGGAGTGAACCAGTGGCTGGGAGGTTTCTTTCTATCTCTGTCTCTGTCATTCTGCCTTTTAAGTAGATGAAAACAACTAAAAAAATTTTGCAAACTATAATATGACTTGCATAACTTAATTTTTTAAAGATTTATTTATTTATTTGAAAGTCAGAGTTACACAGAGAGAGGAGAGGCAGAGACAGAGAGAGAGGTCTTCCATTCATTGGTTCACTCCCTAATTGGCCACAATGGCCGGAGCTGTGCCAATCCGAAGCCAGGAGCCAGGAGTTTATTCTGGGTCTCTCACATGGCTGCAGGGGCCCAAGGACTTGGGCCATCTTCCACTGCTTTCCCAGGCCATAGCAGAGAGTTGGATGGCCAGGGTGTTAACCCACTGAGCCACAGCGCTGGCCCCTCATTTTAAAAAAATGTTACAGGTAAGTCATAGGAGTACTCATTCAAACATACGAGATTTTATTTTTTTAAAAGATTTGTTTATTTATTGGAAAGGCAGAGTTACAGAGAGACAGAGGCAGAGGCGGGGTTGGGGGGGCAGGGGGAGGCTCTTCCATCACTGATTTACTCCCCAAATGGCCACAATGGCCAGAGCTGAACTGATCCGAAGCCAGGAGCCTGGAGCTTCTTCCAGGTCTCCCATGTGGGAGCAGGGGCCCAAGGACCTGAGCTGGATTGAAAGTGGAGCAGCCAGGACTTGAACCAGTGGCCATATGGGATGCTGGCACTGCAGATGGCAGCTTTACCCACTATGCCACATCGCTGGTCCCACATATGAGATTTTCTTGCAAGAGTTTTCTTTGTCAAACTGGAATTGAATGTGAGTAAAATTGGGATTTGTCCCAAAACTCAAGAGAACAAAATAGCAGCAAAGCAAACTGGTTTCTCTTTGAATTTATTACTTAGAGAGGAGGGAAAAGTTTCAATGATATAACACAATAGTGAAAAAACGAGTATTAAAATGCTTCATTCAATGACTATGCAATAAGCATTTTTTAAGGGGCTGGTGCTATGGTATAGTGGGCTAAACCTCTTCCTGTGGTTCTGGCATCCCATATGGACATCGATTCTAGTCCCAGCTGCTGCTCTTCTGATCCAGCTCTCTGCTGTGGCCTGGGAAAGCAGTGGAAGATCGCCCAAGTGCTTGGGCCCCTGCACCCACATGGGAGACCCAGAAGAAGCTCTTGGCTCCTGACTTCAGGCTGGCCCAGCTCTAACCATTGCAACCATTTGGGGAGTAAACCAGTGGATGAAGATATCTCTCTCTCTCTCTCTCTCTCTCTGTCAATTAAATAACTAAAATATTTTTAAAAAGAAAATTTTTAAGATGTATGTGTTTGAAAGACAGAGTGACACACAGAGAGAGGGAGACACAGAGAGATAAAGTGTGAGTAAGTGATTGAAAGAAATCTTCCATTCACTGGTTCACTCCCTAAATGGCGTCAATGGCTGGGGCTGGACAAGGTGGAAGCCAGGAGCCTGGAACTCCGGCTGAGTCTTCCATGTGACTGGCAGAAGCCCAAGCACTTAGGCCATCTTCTGCTGCTTTCCAGGTGCATTCACAGGAAGTGGAAGCAATCTGGACTTAAACCAGCACTCCCATATGGGATGCCAGAATTGCAAGTGGTGGCTTAACCTGCTGAGCCACAATACCAGCCCGCACACAAGAAGTATTAACAAACTCCCCTGCGTCACAGAGATAGAGATGAATGAGGCAACCACCCTCCAGCTGCATACCACCACCAGAGCCAAAGTTATCTGTGTGGAGTTCACACAATTCATATGCCAGAACATGAATTTAGGTATGAAAGACATTAAATTGCTCTCAGAGCTCCAGCTTTTTCACATGAGGGAATTCATATGTGTACATAAATAACATGGGAAAGTAGTTTTGATCATGAAAAAAAAAAGTTGTAGGCTTTTGCATTTGGCCTGACCCAGCCCTGCCTGTTGTGAACATTTGGTAAAGCAGTGAATGGATGATCTCTGGAAAGACTGTTTCTCCCTCTCCCTCTCTCTCATCTCTGTGTCTGTCTCTCTGCATTGCAAACAAAAAAAAAAAAAAAAAAAAAAAAAAAAAACACAAGAGTGGGACTTGTGGCTCAGCAGATTAAGCCACCACTTGGGAAGCCCACATTCCAAATCAAAGTGCCTGGCTGGGGCCCTGGCTACTCCACTTCCAATCCAGCTCTTTGCTCATGCACTTAGAAGGCAGCAATGATGCCTCAAGCACTTGGGTCCCCAACACCCATGTGGGAGACTGGATGGAGTTCCTGGCTTCTGGCCTTGGCCTGGCCCAACACTGGCTGTGGCTGTGGTGGGTGTTTGGCAGGGAACCAGCAAATGAAGATTTCTTTGTCTCTCTCTCTCTCTCTCTCTCTCAGCCTTCCAAATGAACAAATAAATTTTTAAAACACACACACACACACACATTGAAATACCACTTTATGCACATAAAGATGGACCTAGCTATTATTTGATGGGGAGGGGGAGACAGAAAGTAACAAATGTTGGCAAGGATGTGTAAAAATAGGAATTCTTATGCTTTTTTTTTTTTAAAGATATATTTGGAAGGCAGTGTTACAGAGATTGGGGGAGGTCTGTGTGGAGAGATCTTCCATTTGCTGATTCACTCCCCAAATTGTTGGGTTGGACCAGGGTAAAGCCAGGAGCCCAGAACTCTATCCAGGTTTCCCACATAGGTGGCAGGGGCCCAAGTACTCAGGCTATCTTCTGCTGCTTTCCCAAGCAGCATTAGCCGGGAGCTGGATTAGAAATGGAGCAGCTGGGATTCAAACCGGTGCATATATGGGATGCCAGCATCGCAGCAGGCAGGTTAACCCACGGTGCCATGACACTGGCCCCTGTGTAGATACCTTTTATGTTACAAGGTTTTTCTTTTACCTAAACCAAATCTCTTATGCTGCAATTCAATCTTATTTATTTTTTAAAAGTTTCTAGTGACTTATTGTATTTGATTTATTAAAGAAGATTCCATTTCCAAAATTTTTTTTAAAGACTTATTTTTTACTTATTTGAAAGGCAGAGCCAAGCCAAAGCTAGGAGCCAGAAGCTTCTTACAGGTCTCTCATGTGTGTACAAGGGCCCAAGTACTTGGGCCCTCCTCTGCTGCTTTCCCAGGTGCATCATCAAGGAGCTGGATCAAAAGTAGAACAACCAGAACTTGAACCGGCATCCATATGGGATGTGGGTGTTGGAGGCAGTGGCTTAACCCTCTGTACCACAAGCCAGCCCCCAAAATTTATTTTTATTTACTTAATTCTTTTGAGAAATTTTTTAATCTATTCAAAAGACAGAGAAACAGAGAGAGGGAGGGAGTCAGACACAGTAGAGTTGGTTCCATCTGTTGGTTCATTCCCCAAATTCTTGCAACTTTTGGGACTGGGCATGCAAAAGCCAGAAATTCCACCCAGGTCTCCCACATAAGTGACAGGGCCTCTACTACTTGAGCCATATCCTGCTGCCTCACAGGGTACACATTAGCAGGAAGCTAGAATCAGAAGCTGAGCCAAAACCTGAATCCAGGCACTACAATTTGGGATGCAGTTTTCCCAACTGTCTTAAATGCTTAAATGTCTTCTTCATTGTCTTAAATGCTGTGCCAAATGCCTGCCCCTCCAAAATTTTTAGGATGCATTTTAAGTTGTGCAATGGGAGAAAACGTGTAGTAACAAAGCATCTTTAAGAAAACCATCTGTTTATCTTGGAGTTGTACAGACTTTCCTTTGCTTCACAGGGCAGGAAGGACAGCCAGGCTGAATGCCCGAGATGGAAGTTTCCCGTCAGGAGCTGTCTGAGAGCTACTGTCACCAAGCCTGGGGTCTGGGTGAATCCTTGGGATGGCACCAAAGCAGCGTGAGCCTGCTGTCCTTAGGCAGCACGTACACCTGGGAGGGAGCTGTGCTGATTGGTTACGTTTAATTCAGCTCTAGCTTTAGCTTTCTGTGACCAATCTGTTTTATATTAAGTTATAATTTGCTTTACATGATATTATAACTAGCTGTTTACTTAAGGAATGAAAGATTCACAATTATAGAGTCCTTAAATTAAATCTATATTTTATAAATTTATTTAAAACTATATATAAATAAATATATATTTTATAAATTTAGAAAATCACAAAAGACATCTAAAAGGAGCAACTAACCTTATTGTAACTAAAATAAAATGCTTATGTGGGGGCCGGTTGTGGTGCCACAGGTTAAGCCAGCTCCTGTGACACTAGCTTTCTGTATGAGCACCAGTTCAAATCTCGGCGATTCCACTCCCAATTCAGTTCCCAACTAATGCACCTGAGAGGCAGCAGATGATGACCCAAATAATTATGACCTTGCCACCTACATGAGAGACCAGGGTGTTGTTCCTGGCTCCTTGCTTTGGCCTGACCCAGCCCTGGCTATTACAGCCATTTAGGAGAGTAAACCAGCGAATGGAGGATCTCTCTGTCTCTCTCTGTCTTCCCCCCTCTCTCTCTATGTCACTCTGCCTTTCAAATAAATAAAATAAGTCTTTAAAAAAATAAAATGCTTATATGTATGCATACACACACATGAAGTTACTTCAAAAAGTTTGTGGGAAAAGTGAAATAAAGGATAAGTTTATTTTCATGCAAAAACTTTTGAAATCCATGTAGTTTTCATAATTGGCATTTTCTATGAAATTTTTGAAGACCTCGTAGTATGTGTGTGTATGTGTGTGTGTGTGTTGAAAGAGAAAGAGAATTTCTAGGACGTAGTTCTCTTCTGATTAAATGTTTGGGAACTGAAATATTCAACAGGAAACCAGAAATCAGTCCTTTTTCTGCTCTCATCTATTTCCTTACTCTACCATGCAATTGTATTGTGCTAACATTTACAAAAGAAAAGGCATCACAAAATCAGTATCTGTTATGAGTAATTTTAATTATGACTCATAATATTAAACATTTCACATATATACATGTATACACATGTAAATACAAGAGTTATCAGCATCTGATTTTCCTTGATGTAAATTGTTATTTTTGTTGTTGTTTTTGAGATTCAACAAAAATTGACATAAGAAAGTAGAATTGAACTGACCAAAACTTGTGAAATGTATAGTTTCCTGGCTCTAATGGTGACTCTTTGCCTCTGGCTTCACATTGCTGTAACATGCTCGTTGGGCTTCACATTGCTGTAACATGCTCATTGGTGTTGGAGGGTTTGCCTGGTGCCCAAGACATACACAGAACTTTCCACACCATGAAGAGGCAGACACAGAGGCAGAGACACCGGGTGCGGACAGGGTTAGCCAGAGGTTGTCGCTTCCCGGCCTTGTCATCTCAAATGTCAGCAGCACTGCCTGATGCTACATCTTCAGAACAAGCCACAGTTATTTTTATAACACTTAGGAAAGTTATATTGACTATGAGAGAAAAATAACTCACAGCATTAACAGAATGACTACAGTTTGCTCATCTGCTAATCGTTGCACTGGACAAACCATCAGGGGTAACAAAATGAGCAGTCAGGGCAGGGTAACCCCTATTCAAGCCCTCTGGGGGCTTCCAAATCGGTGATCGTGAGGTGCACAGTGCATCCTGGGCTAGCCCACCCTGAGTGCTCTGTCATCTCCTACCCTAGTGTCCCCCTACCTACCATACCCTGTGCTCTGCCTCCAAATAGCTAAGCACACTCCTGCCCTTGTACCGCTCTTGTACTGCTGTTTCTTACCCTCGGATACTCTCCTCATTTCCCTTGGGTCTCTGCTCAGATGCCGCTCAGGCCTTCTGACAACAACCTAGTCTGTACGTGGAGACTTCTCTTTCTGACAGTTCATCTCTCAGCCTGCCATTTACCTCCATAAATGGACATCTCATATGTTTCTTTTTTTCCCTAATGTATTGTTGGTCTCCTTCAGTAGACTTTAGACTCCACGAGGACAGAGACTTTGTTTTATTAATGTGTGTTCTTACAGATTTAGAGCAGTGCCTGGCACATGGAAGATGATCAACAAATATTTGGGTGAATGACTAAATGAGTGAGTGAATGAAGATAGAGAGAAAGACATGCCACAGAGTGGAAGCAGAGTGTCTAAATCCTTCTGGGGAGTGGGTAAAGGGAATTGCTTCCCAGACAAGTGACATTTGAGATGGGTCCTGAAGATCAAGAGGTTGGTGGCCAGAAAGGAAAAAGCATCACAGTGCAGGAGGGGGACCAGTGTGTATGAGTGATTGAAGTTATAGCATTATTAGGTTCAAGCACCTGTGATGACTCCAAAGCACCAGAAATCCCTTGCAGGAAGTCAACACCCTGGCACACTCAAGCTGAGAAATTTGAGAGGCATCGACAAGTTATGTACCATTGTGGAAGGAATAACTCAAGCCCCCAGATGGCCTTAACCAGCCCCAGACGTGAAGGAGCAATGGAAAAATGGCCACAACCCAGAGAGGGCAACCAGAAGAGACACAGCCAACCCTGGGGACATGGGACAAAGCAGTAGGGGAACTTGGACATGCAGGCCCCTGTGGTCTCTGGCTGCCAGTCTTTGACTGAGCCTACCTAGAAGTCTAACCTTCAAGATTTTCACTGACGCCTTCCCAGGCTTCATGGGCCACAGAGCAGGACAGAGAGGCAATGAAAAGATATTCAGGACAGGAGAAATCCCTTTAGTGGGGAAAGAATTCTTCAACTATCACCTTGGCATGGATGCTGAGACCCAAAAGCATGCCTAAGTCACCAAAAACTCTCATCACTAAATGCCTCCCAATCAGCAATGCAAAACGTTCTGTTTTGCCCCAGAGAAGGAAGGAAAGTGAGGGGAGACTAGAACCACTGGATCCAGTGTACACAGCATAGTTTCTGTCCTAGAAAGAACCACAGACCTTCAGTGATTAGGCACATCCCTGAGCAGATACGTTGTGTAGGAACTTGTCAAGGAGCTAGATTTCACATACGGGACAACTTGGTGGTACTCAGAGAGAGCCCCTGTAGAAACAGGGTTGTAGAAGTGGAACAAGCCCCAAAGTCCCTGTAAATGTTTCAGGGCCGTTAAGTCTTCCATGAACTGTGAAATTGCCAGGGTTTGCCCGATTTTACCTTGACCCTGCAGTTCCAGAGTCATGGGTTACCATTATTGAGAAGTCTGGAATTTGTTCTCCAAGCAATAGTGAAAATATGGAGGCATTTATGTAGATGGCTGTCAAGGCCAGAGTGGGAAGGCACTGAGGTAGAGCCACCACATAAGGGGCCTCAGAAATAGTTCAGGCAGAAGAAATGATGCCCTCACTTATCACAAAGCCAGCAAGCTTACTCTGGGAT
The DNA here is from genome assembly GCF_964237555.1 of Oryctolagus cuniculus. Taxonomy (NCBI): domain Eukaryota; kingdom Metazoa; phylum Chordata; class Mammalia; order Lagomorpha; family Leporidae; genus Oryctolagus; species Oryctolagus cuniculus. The sequence goes on along the minus strand of NC_091437.1, from coordinate 76,418,388 downwards.
CTTGTTGAATATGTATTTCTCCAAACATAGGTAACAAATATCATCATCAACAAGTTGGGTTGCAGCCTTTGTGATTTCAGGCATTCTTAGACCCTATGCAGTTTCATTTAACTGCAAAGAGTCACTTCCTCTGTGCATTTTTTACTTTTTTTAAGTCTCTCTTTCAGTTTATTTTAAATAAAGGTACCAACTTTTCTTTTCTCTCCCACACAGTATGACACTGTGGTTTCTCTAGACCCCCTGTCTTCCATATACACTCCTTGCCATCTGTTGTTTTTATGAATTAATCATTCTAACCAGAGAATGATGGTTTCACCTTACTAGTTATAAATTCCATCAAGGCTCTGTGATGTTATATTGGATGACACAAGACAAACTTTTGTTATTTTTATTTTCTGTTAAATGGCATTTATTTTCTTAGGAAACGAGATACTTCAAGAAAACAAATTGTTAATCTTTCATTGGTAACTAGCTATTCCTTCTAACTTTCAGCTAAAACCCTGGTAGGGCACCAGGCTGTAGCGTGGTAAATCTGAGCATCGTGACAAGGCCAGAACATTCATAACCCCATCAACAGAACCAAAATGCGCTGACTGGCCCACTCCCTGTTCAACATGCTTATCTGGAAAGGCAGGACTTAAAAGGAAAGTCGAAACTTAAAAGGCCATTGTCTTTGGTATAGACACTGACTTCCTGAAATTCAACAGTCTAGTTTCCTGGAATTTTCGTCTTTGGGAAAACCATGGTTTCTTTGAGAATTGCATTTATTTATGGCCTTGTTTGTGAAAAATTGTTGGACATAAGCCATTTTCTATCACTTAAATGAGGGTTCTTCAAAAAGTTTACAGAAAATGGAATTTAAAAATGTGTTTTCTTTGGTGCACATTTTGAAATCCGTGCCTGGCTTTTTTTTTTTTTTTTTACAATACACATTTTCTGTGAACTCTTTGAAGATCTCTCATATAAGGACAAGATTATGAATTGAGCCTTGTATAAAATTCACTCACACTCTCACATATGTATTAACTAGAAAAATAAAGCCTGCTTTCAGGTACTTAAATACATCCTATTGTAACCATAACAAATACATCTTCCGTTCCCTTCTGTTCCCATTTTAACTAACAAAAACCAACTGCTAGTCTTGTGACTTACCCTGGGACGAGTCTTATGACTTACACTGTTTGCTTAAGAATCTCAGGTTCCGTTGCCTTCCCTGACCCTGCACAACTATCCTTTCTCCTTTAAAAGTTCTCCTGTTAGTTTGCACAGTAAAGAAAGAGCATGTCTGGGACCACAGAGTCTACTTTTCTCCAGCTGGCCACTCCAATAAGCGTACTCTCTCCCTGTGTCAGCTCCATTCTCTGGTGTTTTGGCCACCCAGAGTTAAGTGGTCTAGCCTAATTTTGATCTGGTGATACTATGCCAAAAGAATATTTATTTTAATAGCATGAACAACTGTTTCCTTGTTTTTGATATAACTGGGTAAAGCATTATTGCACTTTCTTCTATGGTACATTGCAAAAGCATTGAATGAAATACCAATGTACAGGCTGGTGCCACAGCTCACTATGCTAATCCTCCGCCTGTAGCACGGGTACTCCACGTTCTAGTCCCTGTTGGGGCGCTGGATTCTGTCCCGGTTGCTCCTCTTCTAGTCCAGCTCTCTGCTGTGGCCCAGGAAGGCAGTGGAGGATGGTCCAAGTCCCTGGGCCCTGCACCCGCATGGGAGACCAGGTGGAAGCACCTGGCTCCTGGCTTCAGATCGGTGCAGCGCGTGGGCTGTAGTGGCCATTTGGGGGGTGAACTAATGGAAGGAAGACCTTTATCTCTGTCTCTCTCTCACACTAACTCTGCCTGTCAAAAAAAAAAAAAAAGAAAAGAAAAGAAAAGAAATACCAATGTACAAACTGCTATTTATTTGCATAAATGCCATGCTCATACCTAGATAAGTGCTTTTTTTTTTTTTTTTTTTTTTTTTTGACAGGCAGAGTGGACAGTGAGAGAGAGAGACAGAGAAAAAGGTCTTCCTTTGCCGTTGGTTCACCCTCCAATGGCCGCCGCGCTGTGGCCGGCGCACCACGCTGATCCGATGGCAGGAGCCAGGTGCTTCTCCTGGTCTCCCATGGGGTGCAGGGCCCAAGCACTTGAGCCATCCTCCACTGCACTCCCTGGCCACAGCAGAGAGCTGGCCTAGAAGAGGGGCAACCGGGACAGAATCCGGTGCCCTGACCGGGACTAGAACCTGGTGTGCAGCGCCACAAGGCGGAGGGTTAGCCTAGTGAGCCCGTGGCACCGGCTAAGTGCTATTTTTTTTAATACACGCACTAGAGTTCCTTTAATCACTCAGTTGCTTCTCAGTAGTTTATAAAGCAGCAACAGAAGGGCCAGAGCTGTAGCATAGTGAGTAAAACTGCTGCCTTCAGTGCCAGCATCCCATATGAGCGCCGGTTCAAGCCCTAGCTGCTCCACTTCTGATTATCTCTCTGCTATGGCCTGGGAAAGCAATAGAAAGTAGCCCAAGTTTGCACCTGCATGGGAGACCCAGAAGAAGCTCCTGGCTCCTGGCTTTGGATCAGTGCAGCTCCGGCCATTGTGGCCAATTAGGGAGTGAACCAGTAGATAGAAGACCTCTCTTTCTCTCTCTGTCCCTCTGCCTTTCCTTCTGTCTGTGTGTAACTCTTTCAAATAAATAAATAAACCTTAAAAAAAATAACAGCGACAGAATTAAGGATGCTAATATGATGCTAAGTATTACATCAGAAATATTAAGTAAAGGAATAGTCTCCAACTCCAAGAACATGTGTTCCACATAAGAATCCAGCATAACTCTTACTAAATCTATTTCATCTCTTCTGAAATTACAAATAGGGCAAGCCTAGCAGTTAAGCCACCCATTAAGATGCTTCCAAGGCACGATTCTGTGTTCCTTCCCTCATTCAATCTCAGAAAATTCCCATCAAGTCTTGCCTACATGTCTTATAACCTTGTTAGATGGGTCCCAGACCTTCTCCAAGGGCAGCTTGGGGAAATCTTCCCAGCCCTGTGTCAGGGGCACTATTTAGTCCAATAACATTGCTGATAAAGCCCTAAAAGGAATTTCACGAATTTTGTACCCAGAAAGTGCTCCACCCTAGCATATCTCAGAAGAAGAGGGAGTGGCTCTTCTCTTCAATCTGAAAGCAGACTGGACTCTTATTCTCTGTTCAGTTGCCAGATATACCCCCTTTAATAAACTTCACTAGTTGGCTTACTCCAGATCTCTGTCTCACATCTGAAATTCTTTTATTACAAGAAGACAAGAACTTCTGATTCACCTGTCTCTGGTAACAAAATAAATAAATACAAATTTTAAACTAACAAAGAATGGAAAGTCTCAGAAGTTTTCTCAACTGAAATACAAAATGTATTTAAGAGTTGTGAGTTTAACTGGAATTTAATAAGAGAGTCACACCTATTTCCCAAAGTGTGCTCCTTGCAGCACCAACATCAGAATAATCTCAGATGTGGATCAAAAATACCATCTCCTACATCTGCCAGGAAACTCTTGGATACTCTTGGGCCCCACAGGTTGGGGTCTTCATGTTACTGATAGCTCTGTCCCTGTCCCTGGCACTAATCAAAATAATGAGGACAAGGTTTTGGGGTGAAGAAAACAGAAAAATTTAATCTGCCAACAGATGAAAATGTACCAGACTCCCAAGTCTCAAAGACGCCCACTCTGCAGGATAAGAGTGTTTGAGGCTTATAAAGGAGTTACCAGGAAGGGGTTGCTGGTATGGTAAACTCACGGAAGAGTTGCAGAACTGTGGTGTCAGGTGCCATGGCTTGTCACCAGACCCATGGCAATGCATTCCCTCTCTTTGGTCGTATGGTCCTTGAGGTCCATGGGTGATAATATGGGATAAGGCAGGTAGCTAGAATAGGGCCTTGAGCTGGAAGCCACACCTATCCACATACCTGTCAGTCAAATCACCCCTTCCCCAGGATGTACCTTCCCTCACCTGGCACCTGAGGGTGGTACCATGTAACCACTCCCCTTTCCAACCTCATAAGAGGCCAATTACTTGGAGAGACTCTCTCTTCACAAACTCAGAGGAGGTGAGATATTGAAACACCCCCTCTCTATCCTCCCTCACCCATCCTTTTCCCTTCCAAACCACCCTATTCCTGAACAATGCCTGTGTGTGTGTGTGTGTGTGTGTATTTTCCTCACATTTTAAATAAACTTTATCACATTGTACATTGTACTTTGTGCCTCTACTTAGAAGGCTCTCTAAGAGGCAAGAGCCTGGAGTAGGGATTTAGACTCCCCTAGCCCACAACACTGAGATGGGATCCAGCCTGACCAGGTTCCCCTACCCTAGAAAAGAAGTTGATATAAGGAATAAGGTAGTTTGTGCTTTAGGACATGGGATGGGGAACCAGCTTCCTGGCTTTACATTTAAGTAGTAAAACTTGTCCACTTGTGTTCTTCTGTACCCGGTTTCTTTGGGTGGCTGTGATATGACAATGCTTCTTTCACCTCTGTGATGGTAGCCTCGATGAAGTGCCATAGGGAACATGCTGTACTGCTATCCCCCAGTCCCATCAGACAGACTCCCAAATGAGCAGAGGGGGGATCGCATCAGATGTTCTTTATCCTTTATGTCTCTCTAGTGCTTCTGTATGCTCTGGGCTTTGTTATAGTTTTGTTTTTTAAGAAAATAAAATTCTCTCCTTAATGGCCCCAAATTAAGTAAGGTAGCATGGCAATTTAATGCCATCAATGGTAACAAAAGGGGTATGGGTCGTTCCCTTTGGCCAGGGCCAAAGCAACCTCTACAGCGCTTAACCAACGAACCAATACACTGCACTCGTTCTATGTCAGGCAGTGCTGTGAATGCTTTACAAGTAGTGTTGACTTACGCAATCTTCTAGATGGGTCTGTCAGGTACATACTAATGTTAGCCCACTGATAAAGCATGAACGAACTTTTTTCTGATTACCTCTCCTGAGAACTCTGGGTTTCAACTTCTCAGAACTTGGAAATACTTGACCAGAAAACAAAACACCACCAGCATAAAATTTCGTACATTGGAAGGTGAATAAATTGGTGCAGAAAACATGTTATTGGGATCAGAACGCTGGTGCAACAGGTTCAGTCTCTGTTTGCAGTGCAGGCATTCCATCTCAGAGTGCCGGTTCAAGTCCTAGATGCTCCACTTCCAATCCAGCTCCCTGCTCATGCCCCTGGGAAAGCAGCAGAAGATGGCCCAAGTGTTTGGGCCCCTGCCACTCTTTTGGGAGACCAGAATGGAGTTCCTGGTTCCTGGCGTCAGCCTGGCACACCTCTGACTATTGTGGTCATTTGCAGGATTGCAGGATGAATCAGCAGATGGAAGATATTTCTTTCTCTCTCTCTCTCTCTCTCTCTCTCTCACACACACACACACACACTTTCAAATAAATAAATACATAAGTACATAAATACATCTTTGAAGAAAAGAAAGAAGCCATACTATTATTTCCTAGTATTGCTTTGAGTGTAGAGAAAAAGGACTGTCATAGCTTTCTGACATGGCTTCATTGGAGCAGCGAAGTAAGTTGAGGACGTTACAAAGGGAAAGGAGTTTCCCTTCACATGTGGACAAGAAGTCCCTCAAACTCTGGCCACTGTCTAAGGCCTTGTGACTCTGAATCTCCCAGGGTGGAGCCCAGACTCACGCCACTGTGACTCTGAGACTCTGAGCCAGCTCTTAGGTCCCTCGGCATCTCCAAATGCCAGGTAAACAGGATTAGGAAAATGGGGAAAAGATTGGAAGTTCATTGTTCTCAGTAAAAAGGAGAAATGCTTTCAATGTAGTCACTCTCAGAACTCACAGTTCCTGTTTATAGTGGTAAAATAGAAACATGATGTTGAAATTTCTCTAAAGTCTGCACTGTTGAGGACTGGACATCAGGGACCAGTGATATGGAATAGGGGTAAAGCCACCACCTACCATGCCCACATCCTAGATGGCCATCTCTTTGTGTCCCAACTGCTCCACTTTCAATCTAGCTCCTTGCTAACATGACTGGGAAAAACAGGGGAAGATGGCCTAAGTGTGTGGACTCCTTCTACCTATGTGGGAGACCTGGATGACACTCCTGGCTCCTACTTAGCCTGGCCTACCCCTGGCCATTGCAGCCATCTGTGGAGTGAACCAGCAGATGGAAGATCTCTCTCTCTCTCTCTCTCTGTTTCTCCCTCTCTCTCTGTCACTCTGACTTTCAAATAAACAAATAAATCTAAAAGATAAGATTGTACTTCAAATTGTTACCGGAACAAAATGAGATGACAATTAAAGTGTCATCGGAAGGAGGGCTATGTGGTCCCAAATATGCCCTACCTTGCAGCTGCAAACTACCAACATGAGTTGTTTTTTGTTTTTTTTGGTTTTTTTTGTTTTTTTTGTTTTTTTTTTTTTAAAGCATAGTTGCGGGGGTGTTAGGGAAGACAGAGTCCTGAAATTCCTAGGCAAACGGTCAGTCACAAGACTAGTCACAGGATAAGTCACAAAATTGGTAGTTGGTTTTAGTCAGTTAAAATATGAAAAGGGGACAGCATTGTGGCACATTAGGCTAAGCAGCTTCCTGCAATGCCAGCATCCTATGTAAGCAGCCCGGCTGCTTCACTTCCAATCCAGCTCCCTGCTAATGCATCTGGGAAGGCAGTGGATGATCTTCCAAATGCTTGGGCTATGGCTACCCACAGGGGACATCCAAATGGCATTCCAGGCTCCTGGCTTCTGCCATGTGGGGAACAAATCAGTGGATGGAAGAGCACTCTCTCTCTCTCTCTCTGGCTCTCCCTCTGTCTCCATAACTCTCCCTTTCAAATAAATAAGTAAATAAATACATATATCTTTAAAGAAAAAGAAAAGAAAACCTAAATTTGTGTGGGACCCTTTTTTTTTAGGTTTCTTCTTTTTTTTTAATTTTTATTTTTTTTTATTTGACAGGCAGAGTGGACAGTGAGAGAGAGACAGAGAGAAAGGTCTTCCTTTTTTGCTGTTGGTTCACCCTCCAATGGCCGCTGCGGCCGGCGCACCACGCTGGTCCGATAGCAGGAGCCAGGTACTTATCCTGGTCTCCCATGGGGTGCAGAGCTCAAGCACTTGGGCCATCCTCCACTGCACTCCTTGGCCACAGCAGAGAGCTGGCCTGGAAGAGGGGCAACCAGGACAGAATCCAGCACCCCGACTGGGACTAGAACCCGGTGTGCCGGCGCCACAAGGCGGAGGATTAGCCTAATGAGCCGCAGCACCTGCCGTGTGGGACCCTTTTAATTTCTTGTAATATCCAAATTTAGGAAAGTGGAGGGCTGAAGATATGGAAGAGAATCAGCATCTTCTAAGAGCTCAACAAACTACCTATGCATCTCCTTTGCTAAGGACTAGGGCAGTTACAAAGGATGAACCTGTCAGGGCGATTTCAGCATTTGTTCATATATGTGACATGTTAAATGACGATATACCAAAAAATGCATAAAATCCTCAAGTGAAAAAAGATAGGCCCATACATTAATTTTGATAGGTGTATTAGTCAGGTTCTCCAGAGAAACAGAATCAATACAGGGAGGGGTGGGGAGTGGAGAGAGATGGGGAGAGAGAGAAAGTTTAAGGAATTGACTCACACAATTGTGGGTACAAAGCAAGTACAAAAATCTCCAGCCGGTCACAGACCCAGGGAAGAGTAGATATTGCAACTCAAATGTGAAGGCTGTCAGGAAGCAGAAATGCCTTTTCCTTGGAGACCTGAGTCTTTTTCTCTTAAGACCTTCAATAGATTGGGTGTAGCCCACCCACACTATGGAGAATAATCTTCTTCACTGATAGCATCAACTCCATGTCTACTGATGAAAATGTTGAGCTCATCTTAAAAAAAATACCTTCCTGGTAACAATTACATTGGTGCTTGACCAAATGTCTGAGTACCCTGCCTTAGAAAAATTGGCAGATAAAATTAACCATCAAATTGGGAAGTGATCAAAATTATACTAATGACCCTTTTGTCAAATTAGTAATATTTCCCTTGTTAGAGAATTTTAGAGCCACAATAATTTTTAAAGATGAAACACGTGAAAATAAGAAATGTTTGAATGATGGCTTTCTCTATTGCAGAGAATAAATTATCAGAAGTGTAGAGACTTGGTTTGCTTCAGTTCACTGTGAAATCCCAGCAACAGGAAACCTCCATGATAGTTATGGACAGTCATCATTGCTAACACATACAGCATCACCATGTATCAAGCACTGGTCCATGTGCTTCACAAATATCACCATCAATTTCTCATAATATGCCCCTTCTACCCTCTGAAGCTTGACTGGAATAGAAATGAAGCATACAAATTTTAATGTGCAAAAGGAATATTGTCACAGCACAAAAGAAAATCAGAGGAAAGTGATTGCCCAACCCTAGTCCAACATGATTCAGAATCTTGTATGCCCCTTTTTCTATAGGAAAGGGAGGAAAGGGAAATACAAACCACTTGCAGGGAAATAGTAAAATGTAGGGAACATGTAGTAGGAACAATGTAGTAAAATGTAGGAACTCAGTGGGTGGAAGAACATACAGTGGCTTAGGACAAAGTCCATTCATCCCCAGGGAACAGACAATGGGCTGTAAATGATCTCTATGGCACATAAATCAAGGACAATAGTGTGTAACAAAAGATTTCCCAGGTATGTGGACAGACTTCAACTTTCTTCCTGAGATATGAGTGTAGTCGCTGGTTAAGGAAGGTCCAGTAGGAAGACTGAAAGCGGTTGTGGTCCTTGTCTGGTGGATCTGGGCAGGTGGATAACAGAACTTCGCAGAAAGCCTCTCCCTGCTCTGTGAGGGGGAGAAACAGGGTATCTGGATTCTGAGGTCAGTTACAAGGCCTCTTAGCAGCTCAGCGCACTGACCTGTAATGCACCATTTTTTGGAGCCCCAATGAACACTACGTTATGCCCATCTTCAAATGAAACAGAGTCTTGGACTTGTTGAATGACTCTTCTTAGATTAAAAGGGTGTGTGAGCAGGGCTGCTATTTGAACTCAGTCACCATGTCTCCTGCATCCATTCCTTGGGTGAATGAACCTGTTAGCAGGTCCTTTATCCCATTTCCCCTCCCCAGATCTGGAGATCACAGCTTCCTGAGTTGTTTTCTTGAGATCCCCTAATTTAACCTTCTACAGGGAGAAAGTCTCTATACTGGCTTGTCAATCCTACCCAGAATTCTTTTTTTTTTAAAAGACTTACTTATTTTACCTGAAAGGCAGAGTTAAGAGAAAAGAGAGAGAAAGAGAGAGATTGAGATTCCCCATCTGTTGGCTCACCAGGGCAGGGCCAGGCCGAAGCCAGTAGCCAGGAGCTTCACCTGGGTCTCCCACGTGGGTGGCAGGGATTCAAGTACTTGGACCATCTTCTGCTACTGTCCCAGGCCCATTAGCAGGGAGCTGGATTAGAAGCAGAGCAGCAGAATTCAAACTGTCACTCTGATATGGAATGCCAGCATTGCAAGCACAGGCTGAACCTGCTACACCACAGCACTGGCCCCTTGTACCCAGAGTTCTTCCCCACCCCTGCTTACTGCCTGGAGTGACCTATGGCTTATGGTTGGGAGAGCTTATTTCACAGCCTCATAGCATTCCTTGCAGAAGTGTTCTGCCTTACTTTTAGGATCTGCCAACATGTTCTCATTTTTGAAAATTATTCTTTAAATTACTTTATCCAAGTATACTTTACATGTAAAGATTGTACATATGTAACGTATGCAGGTCAAGAACTTGGGGGTAAATATTTACCTGTGAACCATCACCATCAGGAAAACAATAGACGTATCCACCTCTCAAACTTCCCTCCTACCTCTTCAGTAGTAGTAGTAGCAGTAGTTTGAGTGTGTATTAAGAACACTTCACAGAACTTTTACCTTCTCAGCAAATTAAGTGCAAATACAAAATTGCAAATTATAGTAGCCATGTGCTATGTTAGCTCTCCAGAACTTACTCATCGTGCCTGTCCAAAACTTCGTGCCCTTTGAACATCAACTTCCCATCATCCCCTCCCCCACATAATTTTATACTCTGCTTATGTGAGTTTGACTCTTTCAGGTTTCATATACAAGTGAGATCATGCTGTATTTTTCTATCATGTCTTGATTTATTTTGCTTAGCATAAGGTTCTCCAAGTCCACACATGTTGTTGAGGTTCTAACAATACTTAATGCATATTTTATAGTTCTTACTTTTTTTTTAGTTGTAAGATTTATTTATTTGAAAGGCAGGGTTACAGAGAGGGAGAGATCTTCTATCTGCTGATTCACTCCACAAATGGCTGTAGCAGCCAGGACCGGACCAGTCTGAAGCCAAGAGCCAGGAGCCAGGAGCTTCATCCAGGTCTCCCATGTGGGTTACAGGGACCCCAAGCACTTGGGCCTTCTTCTACTGCTCTTTCCAGGCTATTAGCAGGGATCCAGATTGGATGGAGAAGCCAGGACTCAAACCAGTACCCTGTGGGATGCCAGTGTCACAGGCAGCAACTTTATCCACTATGCCACAATGCCGCTGGCCCCTGTAGTTCTTACTTTTTTTAGTTCCTTGCAAAAACTAGATGCAGGTTGAATATGCTTTGTCTGAAATGCTTGGGATCAAGCTGTTGTGGATTTCAGGTTTTAGGACACTTGCACATATATATTGAGATATTTTGGGGGTGGGACACAAGCTTAACCATGAAATTAATTTATGTTTTATACATACCTTATACTCATGCCTAGAGGCAATTTTATAAAATACTTTCGGTGCACCTGCATTTTGACTTCAACCTGTCATATGAGGTCAAGTACTGAATTTGTCATTTGCAGCTTCAAGTGGGTGCTCAAAAACTTCTGGATTTTTGAGTGTTTTGAATTTCAGAATTTTGAAATAAAGATGCATATCCTGTAACAGAAAAGCTTGCATCAATTGCCCTATTTTATGAAGATTTTTTAAGACTTATAGTTCAATTTAAAATTTAAGCCTGCGTTAAGAAAATAAATTATTCCTCCTTATTCATTTAGTTCTGAGAGCAAATGTTAATAATAATGCTTTTTTGGGGGGGTGAGTGTTGTGGCACAGTGAGTTAAGCAATGCTTGGAATATCCATATTCCATACTGCAGCACCTGGAATCAACTCCTGCCTGTGCCTTCCAATTCAACTTCCTGTTATTGAACCCAGCAGGCAGCAAAAGATGGCTCAAGCACATGAGTTCATATCACCCACGTGGGAGACCCAGATGCAGTTCCTGGCTCTGGGCTCCATTCAGCCTCATGCTGCCCTGGCTATTGTGGGCATTTGTGAAGTGAACTGGTGGATGGGAGATCTCTTGTGCTCTTTCTCTCTCTCTCGCTCGCTCGCTCGCTCTCTTTTTCTATCACTTTGCCTTGCAAAGAAAATTTTGAATTGATTAAATAAACATCAAAGCAAATAATACTTTATTCGTCCCTTCCCAATTTAATTAGGGTTCTTAATCTGCATTTATGCAGACATTTTCACAGCACAGACAGAATAAGCAGGAGTCTTAACACAATACGACTCTTAAGGACTTATGAAGAACAGGGCCTTACTCACAAGGCATACTTAGAACTCAGCTAAAAACTGAGAAGACATCGAGAAGAGAAAGATCACCTCACATATCTGCCATGTGCCCGAAGGCAGGCAAGTATTCATCCTCATACAGGAGAAAGATGAGAAAGGGTCAGTGGATTTCAGATGGACAATGTGAACTCTGTTATTCAAATATCCTTTTGATATGGGGTACTGGGCAGGAAGTTGGTTAGGAATAAATGAGCTGGAAGATTTTCCCACAGTTTCTGTCTCTGCAGCCCTACACTGTAACTCCACTACTTTCCCATGATGCACCTGCACCTCCTACACAGTGAAGAAAGAGGCACCATGATGGCCTTGTGGAAGTCAAACTTCATGTGGAGGTGTCACGAGACTCCCAGAAAACCTCACACACACTTAACCTTGCCCAAACTCTACCCCACTGTGTATTCAATTAGGGGACCACCCCATTCCCCTAACCTGCTGCATGTGAGAGTGGCTCTTTTGGCTTCTTGCTCTTGATGCTGGCCCTTTCTTTCTTCCACGTGTTCTCTTGGACATCTCTGTGGCCCTCTCATTGCAGGTATTTCTTGTTCTGGAGTTGCCAACATTCACACATAAATGTATTCTCATATTCTCATTTTCTTTCTTTAAATGAATGCTATGCTCATTTTTGCTCTGTATTTATGCCTCTGCTTAGAGTTCTTACCTCATGTGGGAGCAAGAACTTGGAATAAAAACCGAGAAACATATTCCCATAACACTTTCACCTAGTCCGGGTATAATTGCTTGCTATATTTTCATAGGAACATGTCCCATGGTATGCGCCCTCTGGAAATTGTAATGTGTAAGTATGAAGTTGTTCAATACTAAAACAAAACGACAAAACCCCTAAGTTTTTGCAATCACACACATAGTGACACTAAGTAGGAAGGACCCAATGGCTCTGTTTTAGCATGGTTTTTTGACAATGCAGTCCTGTGGGCATTGTTAGCAATGCAAATTCAAGAGGCCAGCATTGTTGAACAGCAGGTTAAGCCAGAGCTTGCGATGTAGGCATCCCATATGAGCACTGGATCAAGTCCTGGCTGTTCCACTTCTGATGCAGCTTCCTGATAATGTGCCTGGGAAAACAGAAGAAGATGGCTCAAATATTTGGTCCTTTGCCATCCATATGGGAGATGTAGATGGAGTTGCAGTATTCTGGCTTCAACCTGGCCCAGCCTCAGCCATTACTGCCATTTAGGGAGTGAACTAGTAGATGGAAGAGTCCTCTTTTCTCTCTCTCTCTCTCTCTCTCTCTCTCTTCCTCTCTCTCTTTCTCTCTATGTCACTGCCTTTCAAATAAATATAAATACATTTTTTAAAAATTCAAATTTTTGTGCCCATGATGACTTGCTGGACCAGAACCTCTGGTGATGTGGTCTAGAAACTAGGGTCGCAATAAATTCACCATGGGATTCTTGTGCCTGTTAGAGTTTGAGAATGGCTGTCTTAGTGGGTGTTTTTTGTTATGCCTTATGCTCAATCTAAAGGACACTTCCCAATTTTCTGTCTACAAAAAGCATGGTATTATTATAAAGCCAACCCAAAGCTGATTGGAAGAATTGTTATGGAAGGCCCATCTGATGGGCAGCAAGCCAGTTGCTGACACAGAGATGGAGAAAGAAAATAGGTACATATTGCAAAGCACAGAGCAAGGAGCCAGGGAGCTGTTGCTCAGCTCCAGGGCTCTTGGAGGGACTCAGCGGCAAGGGTTCTTAGAGACTGAAGCTGGGGCTGAGACACATGTTGGGCTCATGTCCTAATTCTTGGTCAATGCGCAGTGCACAACAGCCCCCTGTGAGTTGATCAGCAACATGGTGTTCTTTAAGGACTTTTGATGATGGCACAGTGTGATCCAGTCAGTCTGGGAGTTGCTTTTTGCTGGAGGCCTGAGTTTCCTAGGAAAAAATCTCCTCAAGACAAGACCCAACTCAAGGTGTTGTCTACTGGAGAAACAAATGACTTCATAAGCCTGATGATTAGGGACTCTGTAAGGCCAGATGCACCACTCCCTCCATTCATCTAGCTAATTTTAGTACGAGTTTATGTATAATCATAAAACAGGCCTTGGAAACTTTAAACTAAGGCAGGGAGGCTGGGAGAGACAAGGACTTGACAGTGTCTAGCATCTGCATTCAAGGCTCCATGTTGGGCCTTGGTTTCAGTCTGAATCCACCCCTCTAGTACAACCCAAGCAGAACACAGAAGCAGTCTACAGCAAGAAATAGGAATACTCATCATTCAAGATATGTTTTTTATGTACCTACTTTATTAGAGCAAAAGGCTAAACCACCATTAAAAAAAAAAAAAGCCACAGTGTTGCAGAGATTCCAGCAGCAACAACAAAAACTTTCCTCCATACACAGAGTAGTTGCAAACAGGGAGTAGTCAGTGTTTGGGGGGCAACTCTAGCCCATCAGGCCATTCTCCATCAGGAACTGGGCTCCTTTCCCAAGGCCATTGTTGATACTTGCCTGGCTGAATGAAGCCAGATCAGTGAGGGAAGAAGGAGTGCCTGGAGAATGCACAGACACTGTTGTAGACCTTGACAGAGCGGCATTTCGTTAATGGACACTTACTCATATGGCCAAACTTCATTCTGCAGGTTACTGGGAAACCTAACCTGGTTCTGTACCAGGAACAGCAGACATTGTGTTTCACACCTAGCAATCTTCAGAAAGCCATGCTGAGTCAGGCGCTGCTCTGGCTGTCAGGATATAGCCCTGAGAGACAGATAGAAACAGAGAGAGAGAGAGAGAGAGAGAGAGAGAGAGAGAGAGTCTGCTCACATGAACCTGGATCCCACATTGTAGTAGAGTCAGACTCAAATGATTTCACAGTGATGAGAGTAGTGAAGAAAATACACAACAGAGGAGCCAGCATCGTGGTTGAGCAGGTTGAATCACCACCTATATAACACCAGCAACTCCATATGGGTGACTGTTCAAGTCTCAGCTGCACCACTTCCAATCCAGCTACCTTCTAAAGTGCCTGGGAAGACAGTGGAAGGCAGTGGAAAATTACCCAAGTGCTTGTGCCCTTACCATCCATGTATGTGATAAACTTGGATGGAGTTCCAGGCTCCTGTGTTCTGCCTAGCTCAGCCCTGGCCATTGTCGCCATTTGTAGAGTGAGTCAGAGGATGAAAGATCTCTCTCTCTCTCTCTCTCTCTCATCACCCACATCATTTTGCCTTTCAAATAAACAAATAAATCTTTTAAAAATAAAAACAAAACAGAACAAAAAAGTGAGGATCCAAGAGAGGCTGCCTATGCTTGCTAGGACATGAGATGCAGGCTCATACAGCTGGAAATAGCAGAGTTAATTGACACTATAGACCAAATGGACCTAACAGACATCTACAGAACTTTTCATCCTACAGTTGCAGAATACACATTCTTCTCACCAGTGCATGGAGCTTTCTCTAGGACTGAGACCTTTGGAATGGGTTGGAAAGAAGTCTGGATTGGGTCAAGTCTTGAGTTCATTACAGATTTGTTTTAGATATTATGGCAGTTCTTAATTTCTCTGTACTGTCTTTAACATTAGAAGAAAATGTCAGTTTTAAAAAGAAAAAACAGCTTTAACAAGAAATATTGTTACAGACATTGTAAACCTGGAACTGAAGAAGAGCCCACTAACTTTTCCTCCAAACCATTAGACCAAAACACACACTCTCACTCTCTCGCTCTCTTTCTCTCTCTCAGTCTCCCCATGTTTAATGTTATAAAGCATCCTGCCGCCTTTGATCCCTCTCTCTTGCATACACCTGCTTACTTTCTGACTGTTTCCACCATGTCATGATATGTTAAGGGGCCCTCCAGACGCAGCTGTCCAATCTTCAACTTTCCAGACTCTAGAAACAAGAGTGAAACAAACTTCTTTTCTTTGTAAATGACACAGTTTCAGGCACACTGCTACAACAACACAGATTTAGTTTTATGGACTAAGACACTGTTTATTATCATCATCAGTAACATATATGTGTATGGTTAATAAAAATGCAAATGTGGCTGCAAAATTTATCATGGTAACTAACTAACCAAGGAACTCCATTAATGATCTCATGACCCAATACCTGTTAGGGTTCCCCCACCCCTCAAAATCATTACATTGTAATTAAATTTCATCATGAGTTTTGGTGAGAACAGCTCATATCCAAACCATGGAAAATGGTTCATTTTAGACTAAGGAAATGAACACCACAGCATTCTTAAAATGGAATGATTAAAATATGTGTTCCCTGAAGAGAAAGGGCCGGCAGGCGAGCAAGGATGGGTGAAGGAACCATTGATTTGGTTATAAATTTTGCAGCCACATTTGCATTTGTATTAACCATACACATATATGTTACTTTGATATATAATTTTTTATTAAAATTTTTGCTTTATTTGAAAGGCAGAGTTACAGAGAGAGATTGGGAAAAATAGAGAGATCATCCATCCACTGATTTCCTCCCCAAATGGCCCCAACAGCTGGGTCTTCCACATGGGTACAAGGGCCCAAGCACTTGGGCCATCTTCTGCTACTTTCCCAGGTGCATTAGCAGGGAACTAGATCAGAAGTAGAGCAGCGGGAACTTGAACTGACATCCCTATGGCATGCTAGCATCAAAGACTTTATCCACTACACCAAAGTGCCAGCACTGAAATATAATTTTAAAATATAATTTGGGGATTAAACCAGGGGATGGGAGATCTCTCTACCTTTCAATTAAATAAATATAAATAAATATTTTTAAATGTAAATTAGAAAATAAACTCTCCAAGTATCTGGTAAACAAGTATCTGAACCATGTGGAACCTTGGGTGAATCAGAAGCACTGTTCTGTGATTTTTTGGATCCATTTCTGGTAGTTCTTCAATCTCATCTTCACCATCTATTATTGAAGTGCTATATTCTTTTGGGGGCTTCATATTGTATTCCTTATTCTTGTTTCTTGAATTGGTGTGTTTGTTATTCAACATTTGTAAAGATACTTGTTGGTTTCCAATATTTCTTCTGAATTTCCTTATCACCGTGAATGTTAATTTCTTTTTTCAAAAAAAAAAGGTTTATTTGCTTATTTGCTTATTTGACAGTAGAGTATAGAGAGGGATAGACAAGGGAGAAAAATATCTTATAATCATTTTTTAAATTCACCTAGTCCAGTTTTACATAATTAACATAACTCTGCCCATTAACTGACAAAATAATAAATCCTGGTTTTTTTTGGGGGGAGCTTTCATTTATTTAAATCTGTTTGTTCATTATGAAAGGGATTTGCTGTTTAGAATGAGATAAATTATGCCACCTTTCTAAAATAACCTTTTGGATCCTCAATTTTTTTTTCCTAATAATAAGGTAGACATCTTTCAAATCATCTTGATATAGCAACAAGAACTTGTCATTTGTTATTTTATTCCACTATATATGCATATAAAAATTTTATACATGCATGAGGCTATTTACTTTAAAAATTAAATTCATGGAGTGGGGCTAGACTTATGGTGTAGTGGGTAAAGACACCACCTGTAATGCCAGTATCTTTTATCGGTGCCAATTAAAGTCCTAGCTGTTCCAATTCTGACCCAGCTTCATGCTAGTGGCCTGGGAAGAGCCATGGAAGATGGCCCAAGTTTTTGGGTCCCTGCCACCCATGTAGAAGACCTGGATGAAGCTCCTGGCTCCTGGCTTCAGCCTGACCCAGCCCTGGACATTGTGACCATCTGGGGAGTGAACCAATGGATGAACGATCGATCGCTCTCTCTCTCTCTCTCTTTCTCTCATTCTCTCTCTCTCTGTAACTCTTTTAAAATAAATAAATCAATCTTTAAAAATTCACTGAGAAATAGAAGATAAGTTTATTTTAATGCAAAAAAATTTGAAATCTGTCCATGGTTTTTTCATGATAATCATTTTCAGTGAACCTTTGAAGATCCTTCATATTTTCAGACACTCCCAAGTGCATTTGAGATTTAGGTCTCTGTCTTAGATTTGTTCTTGCCTTCCTCATAGCAAGTACTATTCCAGTGTTTATGTAACCACAATAAAGGCATCATCCCTACCCCCCCCCCCCTTTTCCATATTTTGGTTAACAAAAACAAGCTACTAATATTGGGAATACCTTAACTAGTCATGTAAATAATAATGTTTGCATAAGAATTCAGGAGCCTACTGAAAGGAGGTGGCTTGGAATGGCAGACCTTAAACCCAGTTATCAAAGAAGCCTCCACCCAACTGATGCTACACCCTGGATTTCACCTTCTTCAAAGCCTAAAAGTCTGCTCAATTATCAGGGTGGGCAAGGCAGGCAGCTAGGTAGGTCTGGCGAGCTGGAAGTACCTGCAAGCCATTCCCCTACCCAATGTGTAATTCTAGCCTCCTACTTGTCAATCAAAATGCCCCCTTTTCTCAAGAACATGTGCTTCATCTGGGACTTGGGGGAAGATGCCATGAAAATATGAATATTGAGCTCCATGTGGAATTTATAGAGATGCCTAAAATTCCCATGTAACTCCACACCTATGCAGGCACCCATCTCCTACCACATAAAAGAGGCCAGCGACTAGGAGGGGGGTCTCTCTCTCTCTCTCTGTCACTTTCTCTTCAGCTGAAGACCACAGGTGGAGGGACTGCTAGATAACCTCTCTGCCTCCGTTCCGTTCCCCCATTTCTTCTCCTGTTAGGCAAATCTGGCTCACTGCCCATTCATGACATGTACCTCTCTGTGTGGGGCAGCCCATTCTCACCTGTGTGTATGTGTGTGTTTACTTTCTTACCTTTTAAATTAACCTTATCACATTGTATACCTTAATTATGTCAGCACTAAGAATGTTTTGTGCATGACAAGAGCCTGGAGTTAAACAATAAATCCCCTATTCTCCCACACTGCTACAGGAAAGTGGTAGCAGAAAAGATATTATTACCTCTGTTCTTTGTCTCACATGGAAGAAGAATTTCCAAGCAGACATGTGGAGACTTTTTAAAAGCAAGATTTATTAGAGGCAAAGACTTCCAGCCAAAGTGGCATGGAGGGGGGTTCTAAGAGGAAAAAACCCAAAGGGGCTGGTGGTAGTGGGGTTTTTAAGTACAGTTTTGAGGAAACTGTCAATCAATAAGGTGGGGACAAACCCAACAAAAGATCTGATCTATAATCCTTTATCCTGTCTGGCTTGTTCATGATAAAACAAAACCATCCAGAATGGTGAGATAGGTAACTTCTTTTCACAATAAACTGTGAGCTCAGGAGGATGGATTCACCACTCTCTTGCTATTTGGAGATTCCTAAGGAAGTATGGCAGACATTTTGTTCTTGCTAAAGATAAACTTTTGGGGGGAAGCAAACACTCTATACCCTAAATTCCACTGGGACCACCTTGACTGCCTATTAATCCATCTGACTCCTCACATCACCTGGACTCATTAGTTTCTTTCTTTCTTTTTTTTTTTTTAAGATTTTATTTATTTATTTGAAAAGTAGAGTTACAGAGACAGAGAGAGATCTTCCATCTGCTGGTTCACTCCCCAGATGGCCACAATAGCTGGAGCTGCACTAATCTAAAGCCAAGATCCAGGAGCTTCTTCCAGGTCTCTCATGTGGGTGCAGGAGACAAGGACTTGCGCCATCTTCTACTGCTTTCCCAGCCATAGCACAGAGCTAGATTGAAAGTGGAGCAACCGGGACTCAAACCAGTGCCCATATGGGATGCTGGCACTTCAGGCAGTGGCTTTACCTGCTACACCACAGTGCTGGTCCCATCATTAGTTTCTAATCTCCCCTGTATCTCCCCTGTAACTACTCCTATCCTCTTAAAAACCCTTTTTGGTGGTTTCTTCAGTGAAAAGAGCACATTTTGGGTCCAGAAATCACTTCTTTCTTTTCTTTTTTTTTTTAATTTATTTATTTGAAAGGCAGAGTTACAGAGAAAGAGGAAGACACACATACACACACAGAGAGAGAGAGAGAGAGAGAGAGAGAGGAGAGAGATCGATCTTCCATCTGCTGGTTCATTCCTCAAATGGCTATAACAGCCATGGTTAGATCAGGCCAAAGCCAGGAGCCAGGAGCTTCATCCCAGTCCCCAAAGTGGGTGCAGGGACCCAAGTACTTTCGGCCACTTTCTGCTGCTTTCTATGCACATTAGCAGGAAGCTGGAAAGGAAATAGAACAGCTGAGACTCAAACCGACACCCGTATGGGATGCCAGCATCTCTTGCAGACAATGGCTTAAACCATTGCACCACAATGCCAGCATCCCCAAAGATTACTGTTGCCCACAAGACTGCTGGCTTCTTGAAATAAACCCTTTCCTCTTACCAACACTGGTCTGGTGAATTGGCTACCGAAGTGGTGAGCAGCATTGGCTTGATTATTTTTATGGTAACATTCAATGACTATTTTGTGCAAGTAATGGCTAAATTGTTTTTTCTTTTGTTAGATTTTAATAGTCATTGACTCTGGCTAAGCAATGCTCTTCACTCCATTAGTTTGTACTTCACAGTTATGTTGCAATTTTAAATATACTGAATTTCATGCTAGAGAAAAGAGCTTCAGGCATATTTTTTATATCTTGATATTTAAGAAAGTCTTTAGTAAGTTAGCAAATGGTCAGCTTTCACCAGATATGGTAAGAGATCATTAATCCAAATGCATAAATTAGCTTATGGTTTTTAGTCCTAGCTCCTATTTTTTAAATTAATTAATTAATTTATTCAAAAGGCAGAGTTACAGAGAGAAGAGGAGAGACAGAGTGAGATCTTCCATCCACTGGTTCTCTCTCCAAATGGCTACAATGGCCAAGGTTGTGCCAGGAAGAAGCTAGGAGCCAGGAGCCAGGAGCCAGGAGCGAGGAGGTTGATCTGGATCTCCCACTTGGGTGCAGGGGCCTATGTACTTGGCCTATCTTCGGCTGCTTTTCCAGGTGCATTAACAGGGAGCTGGATCAGAAGTGCAGCAGCCTGGACAGGAACCTGTGCCCATACAGGTTACCTGTTTGTAGGCAGCATCTTAAACCTTATGCTTCAATGCCAGCCCCCTTAGCTACTTATTTAAGAGGTGTCGAAGAAGAAAAATGGACAAGATAAACAGACAAGAGATTGGATACAAGTTGATTCCAGTAGGCTCAGTAGGCAATGAAGGAAAGACATTGAACTCAGTTCCAAATACTACTGGGGTTGCTAGAAATTTATAGCCAACAGGCAAGGTAAGTGGATGGAAAATTACTACGAGGAACTTACTTAGGTACTGTTATGAATTGAATGTTTGTTCCACCCCACCTTCCAAACAGTCACCCACCAGCTGTCTTTGTAATAAGGAAGTAATTTAAGATCAAATGAGGTCATTAGGGTGGGGCCCAAAGGAGCTAGGATTAGTGTTCTTAAGAGACACACTCCCTTCCCCTGCTCTTACAGAAAGAGGTGGAGTGAGCACACAGGGAGAAGGCAAGTATCTGAACCCAAGGGGTTAGGCTTCACCCAACCTGCTAATGCCGGTAGCCTCATCTTGCAGTAGAACCCCGAGGCCTGGATTTGCTCCCTATATTTAGAGAAAGTTAATCACTGACATCCAGGTGATGGAAGAAAACAAGTGTTTATTGCAAAGTGAAGAGCAAGGAACAGGAAACTATCACTTTATTCCTGGGATCCATGTGGCATTAGATAAGGGGTCTTATAGATTGTAGTTGGGGTTGAGATGTGCATGTACAGCTCATATACAAGCCTCTGATTGGTCGGCAGCTCTATTGACCTTCCTTGATTGGCCATTGATCTCATATTCTTAGGGGAAATTTGATGATGGCAAAGTGGGCATGTGATATTTACTTTTGGTGTAGGGCTTAGAATTCATGGAAAAACCCGTGAGGCACAGCCCACTATCAAGATGTTAGCTATAAAGATGACCGTGCCCTGAGCTTCTTCCGGGTCTCCCACATGGATGCAGGGGCTCAAGAATTTGGGCCCTCCTCTGCTGCTTTCCCAGGCACATTAGCAGAGAGCTGGATTGGAAGTAGAGCAGCCAGGACTCCAAATGATGCCCATATAGGATGGTGGAGCTGCAGGCCCAGGCTTTAACCCACTGCGCCACAGTGTCGGCACCATAGTGCTTCAGTTTCAATCTCTTGTCTCCAGACCTGTGAAAAGATAAATGTATGTTGTTTAAACTACCAAGTGGATGATGTTTTGGTTTGTCAGTCTGAGACAATTCTTGCTAAATCAGGCTCAGCAGGACAAGGACAGGCTCACTCAAGCAGAGGCTCACCATAGCGTAACTCATTTGATCCATCCTTCCTCGTGGTCAGGAAGAAATGTTATTGGTTCCTCTGAATGATCTTTGTCATTTGGTAGCATTTGTTCACTAAGGGCAAGTTAAACCACCCTTGAGACTTGGTAGTTGAGAATTTTTGCCGGATGATAAAGCATTTACTGTGGAGTTTTCCTATGAAAATAATAAGAATACAAAGATTAGGCCGGCGCTGCGGCTCACTAGGCTAATCCTCCGCCTTGCGGCGCCGGCACACCGGGTTCTAGTCCCGGTCGGGGCGCCGGATTCTGTCCCGGTTGCCCCTCTTCCAGGCCAGCTCTCTGCTGTGGCCAGGGAGTGCAGTGGAGGATGGCCCAAGTGCTTGGGCCCTGCACCCCATGGGACAAGGAAAAGCACCTGGCTCCTGCCTCCTGCCTCCTGCCATCAGATCAGCGCGGTGCGCCGGCCGCAGCGCGCCGGCCGCGGCGGCCATTGGAGGGTGAACCAACGACAAAGGAAGACCTTTCTCTCTGTCTCTCTCTCTCTCACTGTCCACTCTGCCTGTCAAAAAAAAAAAAATTAAAAAAAAAGAATACAAAGATTAGTTGTTGGAACAGCCTAGAAACCCAGTTGATGAGTCAACATGTTGGGTTTGAGTTGACTTTACGAGATGGAGTAAGGGTGACAGTGGCATGAGACTGCTATTGCAAAATGTTTTTGTGATAATACAAGCAAAAGTACGTTTTCCCTAAGATTGTTCTTCTTATGCTTTTTTTCCTCTAAGGAAGAGCATGGGAGATACTGGAATGAACTTCCTGCATCATCCACACAACAACAGGTCTGGGCATGAAGAATGCTCACATACGGCCTGTGATGATCAGTTATTTGCAATTTAAATCAAGTTGTCCAGGTGATATATTTAAGGAGAAAGGGATCAGAAAAAGAGCCATCCCTCCCCTTGGATTTTCCTAAAACTCCTCCATGGCTAGCAACTTGAAATCCCTATTATAGCAAAACCAGCAGCCAGAACAAGGACCAGCCAAAAATTTCCAACATGGTTACGAATGCATCCCCACAATGACCTATAGCCTTTTTTTTTTTTTTTTTTTTTTTTTTTTTTTGACAGGCAGAGTGGACAGTGAGAGAGAGAGACAGAGAGAAAGGTCTTCCTTTTGCCGTTGGTTCACCCTCCAATGGTGCGGCCGGCGCACCGCGCTGATCCAATGGCAGGAGCCAGGAGCCAGGTGCTTTTCCTGGTCTCCCATGGGGTGCAGGGCCCAAGCACTTGGGCCATCCTCCACTGCACTCCCGGGCCACAGCAGAGAGCTGGCCTGGAAGAGGGTCAACCGGGACAGAATCCGGCGCCCCAACCGGGACTAGAACCCGGTGTGCCGGCGCCGCAAGGCGGAGGATTAGCCTAGTGAGCTGCGGCGCCGGCCCTATAGCCTGTTAAAGTACCATTATAATAAAGTTACCATGGCTGACACTCCTACTCCAATGATGCACGTGACACCACAATGCTTAGGAAACTTCCTAAAAAGACCAGAAAATGACTTGTCACCAAATTCCTGGAAAACACCACCCTCTATGACTCCAGATCACATAACTGGGATGATACCAAACCTCACAGGATGCAGCTCACTACCAAGCATATACCCAATGCCTCTCCAGAGTGTACTTTCACCTTGTTAATAAATCTTATTCCTCTGCTAATCTTTACCCGTGTCTCATCCTCGAGTTCTTCCATGTGTCAAAGATAAGAACCTGGACCCCATAGCATGGCCTCAGCTTGTAAGGCTCTTTCAGAGCCAGGAGAAAAGGTCAGCTTCAAAACAACCTGGATTGGGGGCTGGTGCTGTAGTGTAGTGGATAAAGCCAATGCCTGTAGTGCCAGCATCCCAAATGGATGTCAATTTGAGTCCCAGCTGCTCCATTCTGCTCTCTGCTATGGCCTGGGAAAGCAGTAGAAGATGGCCCAAGTCCTTGGGCCCCTGCAGCCAAGTGGGAGACCCAGAAGAAGCTCCTGGCTCCTGGCTTTGGATCTGCCCACCTCCAGCCGTTGTAGCCATTTGACGAATCAACCAGCAGTGGAAGACTTCTCTCTCTCTCTGCCTTTGCCTCTCTAGAAATCTGCTTTTCAAATAACTAAATAAATCTTAAGAAGAAAAAAAAAAAAGCTGGAGTCCCACAAAAAGTCTGGACAAACAGGCTTCAGTCCACTCAGAAGGGTGGGGAAGCAAAGGAAATGGGGAGATGTAGACAGATAGTGAGGGAAATTAGAAAAACTGAGTATTTGGTGAGGACTGACAAAATGTGTGAAACAGCAAAATCCAATCCAATTTACAGGTAGACATGTAGGTTACCATGTACGTTACTAAGAGGTGAAAAATAGTTCAGACAATGAACAAGATTAGAATCTGTTAAACAGCCAAACGAGTGCTACAGTTCTGTGTTGAAATGCAAATTTTTCTCTACAGTCACAATATATGGTTTTTCTTATAACAGATATGCTAATTGACTGTTAATGCATGTGTATGACTATACTTAGTTTTTATTCCTGACCACTACTTAAGTCAGGGGCTATTTTTACATATATGATGCATGCATTTCTGTCTTATGATTTTTATTTATTTACTTATATTAAAGGTTTATTTTATTTATTTGAAAGTCAGAGTATGGAGCCACTGCTGTGGCATAGCAGGAAGGCTGCTGCCTGCAGGGCTGGCATCCCATTTGGATGCCATTACAAGACCTGGCTGTTCCACTTCCGGTCCATCTCTCTGCTATGGCCTGGGAAAGCAGTGGAAGACGGCCCCTGCACCCATGTGGGAGACCTGGAAGAAGCTCCTGGCTCCTGGCTTCAGATTTGTGCAGCTCCAGCCATTGCAGCAAACTGGGGAGTGAACTAGTGGATGGAAGACCTCTCTCTCTCTCTCTGCCTCTCCTTCTCTCTCCTGTGTAGCTCTGACTTTCAAATAAATAAATTAATAAATATTAAAAAAAAAAAAAAAAAGACAGTGACCAACAGGGAGGGAGAGGAGAGAAATCCTCCATTCACTGATATGCTCTCCAAATGGCCACAAGTGCTAGAGCTGGACCGGGTGGAAGCCAGGAGCCTGGAACTACATCAGAATCTCCCATGTGAGTGGCAAGTTCCCAAGTACTGAACCATCTTCTGCCTCCTTTCCCGGAGCATTTGTAGGGAGCTGGATCAAAGCAGAGCAGCCAGCATTCTGACATGGGTTGCCAACATCACAAGTGGTAGCTTAACCCACTATGCCACAAATGGGCTTCATGCCTTTTATTTTTACCATTGATATTGTCAGACTAAAGGAAAATTATGTTTTAGATTCTGCTTTCTTATCTGCTATTGATTCTCTTATTGGTTTAGTGATAAGCAGAGCTTTCAACTCTTTTATCATTTTTTTAAGTTTTTTTTTTTTTATTTGAAAGACAGAGTTCCAGAGAAAGGAGGAAAGACACAGAGAGTGAGCTCTTTCATCCGCTGGTTCACTCCTCAAATTGCCACAACAGCCAGGGCTGGGCCAGGCCAAGGCCAGGAGCTTCTTTTGGGTCTTCCACGTGGGTTCAGGGGCCCAAGCACTTGGACCATTTTCCATTGCTTTCCTAAGCACATTAACAGGTAGATGGATTAGAAGTGGAGCACCTAAGTCTCAAACAAGTGCCCATATGGGATGCTGGTTTGCAAGCGGAGACTTAACCTGCTATGCCATAATGCCAGTCCCTCAACTTTTTTTATCTTGACTTTGAATTGTTTTATGTTAAAGTTCTTAGAGAATCCTCATTACCAAGATTGTGAGTAAGCATTAGAATAGCTACAAAAGGAAGTTTTCTGACTTTGTAAGAATATTATTTTTCAGATTCATAATTTCAACAGTAATGATCCACATAAGTACTTGGTTTCTTGTTTTACTGTGAAAATACTTTGTATACTTATAATAGGTTTCTCTAGAAAATGGGACAACTACCTGTCCCCTTGCAGACAGACTCAACCATTTGAATAGTTCTGGATAATGGGTTGTGGGCAGATAAGATGTGTGTCACTTATAGGCAAGATCATTTATTTGGTGGCATAAGATACTCCAAGATTTGCCAGCATCCCATATAAGCATCAGATCAAGTCCTAGCTGCTCTACTTCAGATCCAGCTCCCTGCTTATGCACCTGGGAAAGCAGTGGAAGAAGGATTTGAGTGCTTGGACCCCTGCCTTCCAAGTGGGAGATGAGTTCCTGGCTTCTGACTTCACCTGGCCCAGTGCATTTTTTGTGAATCAATGGATGGAGGAGCTCATTCTTTCTGGCTTTCCCTCTCTCTGTAACTCTGCCTTTAAAATAAATAACCAAATCTTTTATTTTTAAAAAAGGATATGATGAGTAAAAGCAGAGGTGTTGAGGACATCTGACTATGAGACAGCTTTCCAAGAACATTCCCTAGTGGCATGTGGAATGTAATTAAAAACTCAGCAGACCATACAAGTTTCAGATCATAACATAGCCTAGACAGAGAGGGTATAAATCTCAGTTCAGCAACTTTAATGAGCCAAGAATATCCTATGATGTCTTTAATACTTTTTTTTCTAGTTAAATTGAGCTCGTGTTCTATAGAACTAATGAGAAATTTTAATTTGAATTGTACTTTTAGGTTTCCTATCATCAGGATAATTAAAATATTCCAGGTCTTACATGTGGTCAAATCATTGAGGATACTCCACTGATCATGAACCACCAGATGTGAGACACACACCATCTCACCTGGCATTGGTACTCTGCTTCTGCAGGTGTTGCTAATCTCATTTTCTATTTGAGGCATGAGGAAATGTAGTGAAGCTGGAAACCTCAAGTTGAAAAACTCTGCCTCCATAGGTGTACCATGCATTCACTTCTGCTGAGGTCTTACCACCTGTTTGGAGCACTGCCTGATAGACAGGTTTTGCTACTTAATGGACCCATAGTCCTCTCTTCCAGTCCTACTCTAAGGAGGGTTTTGGGAGGTTATTGCTACAGAAAGTCTTCTTTCTGTCCTATCAGAAACTTCACTACTCCACCAAAACAGGAATCATACAACTTGGTGACCTGCTAAAAAACATTAAAGGAGAAAAAGGTATAGAGTAAAACTATAGACTGGGGGCCGGCGCTGTGGTGTAGTGGGTAAAGCTGCCACCAGCGGTCCTGGCATCCAATGTGGGCACCAGTAGGAATCCCAGCTGATCCACTTCTTATCCAGCTCTCTGCTATGGCCTGGGAAAGCAGTGGAAGGTGGCCCAAATCGTTGGGCCCCTTCACCTGCACGGAAAGACCTGGAGGAAGCTCCTGGCTCCTGGCTTTGGATTGGTGCAGCTCTGGCTGTTGTGGTCAACTGGGGAGTGAACCAGCGATGGAAGACCTGTCTCTCTCTGTGTAACTCTGACTTTCAAATAAATGAATACATCTTAAAAAGAAATGTAGGTGAGTTGGTGTTACAGTGCAGAAAGTTGGGCTACTGCTTATGATACCGAGTTGCTCTGCTTCCAATCCTGCTTTCTGCTGACATGCCTGGGAAGGCAGCAGAGGATAGTCCAAGTGCCTCGTGGCTCCTGGCTTTGTCTTGGCCCTGCCCTGGCTGTTGAAGCCATTTGGGGAGTGAACTAGTGCATGGAATATCTCCCTCTGTCTCTGCCTCTCACTGTCATTCTGTCTTTCAAATAAATAATCTTTAATAACAAACTACTATCTCTGAAATATAGCTCACTTTCTGGCCTTTTAATTAGAAAATAAGATAAATTAAGAAAACAAAAAATCACCCAGTCTAAAAAATACAGCTGGAGCCATTGTTGTGGCAAAGCAGGTTAAGCCACTACTTGTAACACCAGCATCCCATATGAGTACCAGCTCAAATCCCAGCTGTTCCACTTCCTATCCAGCTCCCTGCTAATGTGCCTGGAAAGGAGAATGGCCCAAGTACTTGGACGCTTGCACCCTTGTGGGAGATTCGGATGGAGTTTCTGGTTCCTGGCTTCAGCCTGGCCCTGTTCCTGCTGGCTGTTGTAGCTGTTTGGGGAGTGAACCACTAGATGGAAGATAAATAAATCAATATTTTATTTTGAAAGTTGGGGTTACAGAGAGAGAGGGAGAGACACACAGAGAGAGAGAGAGATCTTCTGTCTGCTGGTTTGCTATAGCTAGCACTGGGCCAGGCTGAAGCCAGGAGCCAGTAGCTTCATCTGGGTCTCCCACATGGGTGGCCAGAGTCCAAACACTTGGGCCATCTTCCATTGCTTTTCCTAGGCAATTAGCAGAGACCTAGATCACAAGTGGAACAGCTGGGACAAATCCATACAGGATGCCACCATCACAGGTGGAGACTTTACCTAATATGTTACAACACCAGCCCCAATAAGTGAGACTTAAAAACAAAAAACAAGAAAACAAGCAAACAAACAAAAAACTAGAAAAGCTGTATTTACCCTGAGGCCCCAAATTTCCCTTAAGTAAAAGAACATCGTTATTTAATTCCTTTGGAAGGATTTTAGATTGAGTTTTTAAGAGTGGTTTAAATAAATACATTCCTGGAGAGAAATTAAGCTGCTTTCATACAGGAAACATCTTGTCATGAATTCCTTTATCACATGGTCCTTCGAACACAGTTCTGAGTCCTGGATCCGGCAGCACACATTGCAGATAAACAGAGGAAAAGCTGAGTCACAGGACAATGTAGATGAGGCAGGCATAGACAAGGCCACACAGAGGGGCACTGAATACTGAGGTTACTAAAAAGAAAAGAGGAAAGTTGCAATATATGTTACTCATGTTACACACTGATTTACAGCTAGCCCTGGCAGCCAGGGCAGTAGAAGCAGTGAGTCAACTACTTGTGCTTTTTGGACTGCATTTATCACTTAGCCTTCAAATTGGGTAACATTTTTCCAAGAAGTCTAGTGTGGACCAGCCTCTGTAAGCATCTCCTTGAAAGGATATAGAATTTGATTCGCACTCTGATTTATCTGGTATCCCTGTTAACAGGAAAAGTGTTGATTATTTAGGGAAAAGCTCTTTTTAGTTTTTTTTAAATTTAAAAGTCTCTGTTCTATCCTAATGAAGGATTTCTTGTCACAATTATTATTTTATTATTAATCATTATAAAATAATTAATATTATAATTAATATTATTTTAAACTATGTCACTTACTAACATTTTAAAGAACACTCTATTTGAAAATCAGTTGCCTCAGTTGTTCATAATCATTGTGTTTGTCAACATATTTACAGCAGAGAAAATCCCTAAATATGAGCTATCACTTCAGTGCCTGGACTTTTTTTTTTTTTTTTTTTTACTGTGATTCAGTATCCTATCAACACGGGTGGGTAGTTGGCATAGCAGTTAAGGGGCCACTAGGGCACCAACATCCAATATCTGAGTGTCTGGATTCAAGCCCCATTTCCACTTCCTGCTAATGCACACCCCGAGAGGCAGCAGATAATGACTTCAGCAGCTGGGTCCCTGTCATCCATAGGGGAGATTCAAACGGAGTTCCTGGCTCTTGGCTTTGGCCTGTGCCAGTCCTGATTGTTGAGGAAATTTGTGGAGTGAACCTGAGAATAGAAACTCTGTCTCTCTGACTATGTCTGTCTATTTGTCTCTCTCTCTCTTTCTCAATCTGTCACTCTTTTTTTTTTTTTTTTTGGGCAGGCAGAGTGGATAGTGAGAGAGAGAGAGAGAGAGAGAGGTCTTCCTTTTGCCATTGTTCACCCTCCAATGGCTGCCACGGCTGGCACGCTGTGGCCGGCGCACCGCGCTGATCCCATGGCAGAAGCCAGGTGCTTCTCCTGGTCTCCCATGGGTTGCAGGGCCCAAGCACTTGGGCCATCCTCCACTGCCTCCCCGGGCCACAGCAGAGAGCTGGCCTGGAAGAGGAGCAACCGGGACAGAATCCGGCGCCCCGACCAGGACTAGAACCCTGTGTGCCGGCACCGCAAGGCGGATGATTAGCCTATTGAGCCGTGGCGCCAGCCTCAATCTGTCACTCTTTCAAGTAAAAAGAAATAAGGGAAGTTGGGCTTACTGAGAAAGGAAATTATCATCTTTATTTCAGAGTTCAAATGTCATGCTTCTTTTCTTTAAATACCTGTGAGGACATAAACTTGGTACCTTCCATTATACCATGAATCACTGAGGCAGATTTTGAAATGGTTTGATCTCAGTAATAGTTATATGCAGTACATTTCTTTAGTTCTTACAAAAAGGCACTGGAGTCATTCACAGCTACATAAAAATGAACACTAAATTTTGTCTCCTTGTTGCTTGCTGTATCCAGATCCAATGACCACCCACATTTGGTGGCAGGCTCCCACTCCAGGCTTAGTTCCTGTGACCCTTTTTGCATTCTGTGTTCTAGCTGAATCAGATTGATTTCTGATCTTTGAAATTTCATCATGCATTATTCATGTCAGTGCTGATCTTTGATATTCCCTGTCCCTAAAATAGTCACTCTCATTGTCTCTGTAACTCAAAAAGTTCTGTCTTGATTCAAATCTGACTTTTGCCATGGAGCACTTCTACTTCTTCTTCCCCTCCTCCCCCTCCTCCCCCTCCTCCCCCTCCTCCCTCCTCTCTCCTCCTCCTGTGTTTTTACACACCGCTCTCTGGAAGAAGTCTTGGAATGAAAAAAAAATCTAAAAATAAATCTGAATCCAGATGCAAGGTGAGGGTTAGATTTACCTTCTCTTAAATATTAATGATTTCTGAAAATGGAATGACTTACTTTTTGTATTTTCAAGTGCCTGAATACTCATGGTAGAGAAGAGATCATGAGAAACTGGAAGGAGAGACAAAAGCTGAAATGCCATATCTGTTGATAAAATGTGACTTAAATTCATTGTTTTTATCACCTATGATAGTTACCAAGTAAAAGCAGCTCCCTCCCTAAACTATTATTCTAATGAAAAAAGAAAAAAAATCACTATTGAGGCCCATAAATTCACTTGCTTTGCAAAATTTGACACAAAGACATAATGCAGATATTCATAATAGGGAAATAATTTTAGCTTATTATACTTTTAGTCCATTAGCAAGAAAGTTAAGATTTGGTATATGAACAGAAGACGGGTTCCAAAAACAGCCATATATTCATTATATAATTATTTAAATGATTTAAGATGAAGCAATTAAAGTTTCATGTCACCACCTTCAAATAGTTGAGTAAATTATCTAATACCTACACTTCTTTATTAAAAATATTTATTTATTTATTTGAAAGTCAGAGTTACAGAAAGAGAGAAGGAGAGGCAGAGAGAGAGAGAGACAGAGAGAGAGCGAGGTCTTCCATCCACTGGTTCACTCTCCAATTTGCCACAAAGGCTGGAGCTGAGCTGCATCCGAAGCCAGGAGCCAGGAGCTTCTTCCAGGTCTCCCACATGGTGCAAGGGCCCAAGGACTTAAGTCATCTTCCACTGTTTTCCCAGGCCCTAAGCAGAGACCTTGATCAGAAGTGGAGCAGCTGAGACTGGAATCACTGCCCATATGGGATGTGAACAGTGCAGGTGGCGGCTTCACTCACTACGCCACAGCACTGGCATCATACCTACACTTTTTAGACTTATGAAATAAAAATACATAAACATAAATACAGTTATCAGATAATCCATGGGCTCAAATTATTTTATAAATGAAAAATTCTCCTTTCTTATTTTACAACATCTATATTAGTTTATTAAGAGAATGGATATTATACATAACTTTAAACATCATTTGGCTCACTTAATTATATTAATATGCAATTAGAATTAAGCCAAAGCAACAAGATAACTTCTTTTATTTTTTAAAAGATTTTATTTATTTATTTGAGAGGTAGAGTTATAGACAGTGAGAGGGAGAGACAGAGAGAAAGGTCTTCCTTCCGTTGGTTCACTCCCCAAATGGCCTCAATGGCCGGAGCTGTGCCAATGTGAAGCCAGAAGCCAGGAGCTTCTTCCTGGTCTCCCACGTGGGTGCAGGTGCTGAAGCACTTGGGCCATCTTCTGCTGCTTTCCCAGGCACATTTGCAGGAAGCTGGATTGGAAGTGGAACAACTGGGACTCGAACTGGTGCTCATATGAGATGACAGAATCATAGGCTGCAGCTTTCCCTGCTATGTCACAATGCCAGCCCCAGATGTGCTGTTTTTAAACAAATCTTTACAAAGTGAGAAAGGAAGCCTAAAACAAACAATCCTTTAAATGTCTTTGACACTTTTCTGTATTTAGATGAAGTAAGAAGGTGGAAGATATGTATCTTTTTTTTTTTTTTTTTGACAGGCAGAGTGGACAGTGAGAGAGAGAGACAGAGAGAAAGGTCTTCCTTTGCCGCTGGTTCACCCTCCAATGGCCGCCGCGGCCAGCGCGCTGCAGCCAGCGCATCACGCTGATCCGAAGGCAGGAGCCAGGTGTTTCTCCTGGTCTCCCATGGGGTGCAGGGCCCAAGCACTTGGGCCATCCTCCACTGCACTCCGGGGCCATGGCAGAGAGCTGGACAGGAAGAGGGGCAACCGGGACAGAATCCGGTGCCCCGACCAGGATTAGAACCCGGTGTGCCGGTGCCGCTAGGAGGAGGATTAGCCTATTGAGCCGCGGCGCTGGCCGGAAGATATGTATCTTTATCATACATATTATAGTTTGATTATTGAATAGAAATTACATTTCAATTAATTTCCAATTGGATACATACTGCACAAACAGGCTTCAATTTTAATATTAAAACAGCAAAGAAATTTCTGGAGTATGTATTTGAAGAATAGGATCAGAAGACTTCAAGCATAATTTTTTCTTTTCCTTTTTTTTGAAGGTTTATTTATTTGAAAGGTAGAGAGAGAGAGAGAGAGAGAGAGAGAGAGAATCCTCCATCTGTTGATTCACTTCCCAAATGGCTGCAAAAGCCAGGTCTGGGCCAGGTTAAAGCCAAGAGCCAAGAAGTTCAACTTGGGCTCCCACACTGGTGGCAGGAACCTAAGCACCAAGAACACCTTCTCTGCCTTCCCAGAAGCCTTAACAGAAAGGTGAATCAGAAGCTGAATATCTGAAACTCCAACCAGCCCTCTGATGTCCGATGCTAACATCACAAGTGGAGGCTTAACCCTCTGTACCACAATGCCAGTCCTGAATAATTTATTTTCACTTGTATGTACAATCTCTTAATTACTTATATCTCAATAGTTACTAAATTTAAGACATCAAAAACAACTTAAAATGAAAGGTTTTTGCTTTTTTAAATATTTTGTTGTGAATACTTTGGTGAAGGTGTAGGTCACAATGAAATGTGAGCATTTACATTTGTTGTCTAAGACCTAAATTTTTCAGGTTCCATTTTTGCTTCTTAATAATTTTTTAAGAAATATTTATTTATTTTATTTGAAAGGCAGAAATACAGTGAAAGGATCTTCCAACTGCTAGCTCACTCTCCAGTGGCCACAATGGCCAGGGCTGGGCCAGGCCAAAGCTGGGAGGTAGGATCTTCTGGGTCTTCCAGGGAGGTGCAGGAGCCCAAGGACTTGGGCCATCTTCTGCTGCTTTCCCAGGCCTATTATGAGGGAGCTGGATTGTAAATGCAGCAGCTGGAACTTGAACCAGAACCCATATAGGATGCAGGCCCTGTGGGCAGAGACTTAACCTTCTATGCCACAGTGCTGGTCCCTATCCAATAACTTTACATAAAGTTTTTCTTGGTTTATGACAGTGTTAGGAAGTTTCAGATAGTCTAGAATAGCTAAGAAATTCTAGGAAACTACTAGCATCTGATAATGAACTTGATATTTTGGTTGAGTCATTTAAGAAGGAAAAAATTAAGAGTGATTGGAGGTTAAGGCCATCTGTAGCAGCAGTGGTGCACCATCTAGGGCAATCTTCCAATGAAGAAGGACAGCTTGTGGTCTTTTTGGTCACATCCACAAACACGGATAGCATCATTGACTATGAACCGCAGCAGTAGCAACACAACAAACTATCATGGCCCAAATGAATGATAATGGCTCATAAAAGAATACTGGAGTAGGTTTTTGAAAAAATGACTATTATTTCCTTAGAAAAGATAAACATTAGTAATACTTGAAATGGGAAATTTTTGCAAAAGGAAATCTATTTTGTATCAAATTCCCTATCTGTGAATCATACATGTTTCATGTAAAAATAAAGAATATACCTGAAAAATATGGTCATGGTTTGAACCAACAGTTCTCAAACTTTCTCACTATCAGAATTACCCAGAGGGCTTGTTAAAATGGAGTATCCAAATTATCTGTACTTCTAAACTTCCTTGGGACTTGATGCCTCTGGTCTCAGGACACACTTTGAGAAACAATGGTCTAGACTGAGCTGTAGTTTTCACTTTTCTCAAGAAGGTAGCTACTCTTATGCTATCAGAAGTTATGATCTTGAGTTTTGATTAAAGTGTTTCTTACTACATGGAATAATCCCACGACAACAGAACATGGTACCAAATATTTATTAAGAAGAAAAAGTTCTAAGGGGCTGTCACTGTGGCAGGGCAGATAAAGCCACCACTTGCAATAACGCCATCCCATGTGGACAGCAGTTCATGCCCAGCTAACAGCCTGGGAGAAAGATGGCCCAAGTGCTTGGGTCCCTGTTACTCATGTGGGAGACCTGGAAGAAGCTCCTGGCTCCTGGCTTTGGCCTGGCCCAGCCATGGCTATTGTGGCCATCTGAGGAGTGAACCAGTGAATGGAAAATCTCTCTCTCTCTCTCTCTTTCATGTCTCTTCCTCTCTTTCTATAACTTTCAAATAAACAAATCTTCTTAAAATTTATTTATTTATTTTAGAGATTTATTTATTTATTTGAAAGGCAGAGTTACAGAGAAGTAGAGGTAGAGCCAGAGAGAGAGAGAGAGATCTTCTACCCACTGGTTCATTCCCCAAATGGCTGCAATGGCCGTAGCCGGGCCAATCTGAAGTCAGGAG
The DNA here is from genome assembly GCF_964237555.1 of Oryctolagus cuniculus. NCBI lineage: Eukaryota > Metazoa > Chordata > Mammalia > Lagomorpha > Leporidae > Oryctolagus > Oryctolagus cuniculus. The sequence continues at coordinate 76,383,594 of NC_091437.1, read as the reverse complement.
CCAGGAGCTTCTTTTGGGTCTCTCACCTGTGTGCAGAGGCCTAAGCGCTTGAGCTATCTTCTACTACGTTCCCATGCCATAGCAGAGAGCTGGATCGGAAGTGGAGCACCCAGGTCTAGAACAAGCGCCCTTATGGAATGCCAGCACTGCAGGCAGTGGCTTTATCAGCTATGCCACAGTGCTACCACTCCCTTTTTTCTTTTTTAAAAAAGAAAAAGTTCTAGTAGACAATAGTTGTCAGTATGTTGTTAAAATCCCTTTTGTATTTCTCATCTCTTGGATTGTTTTTCATGTCTTTAATCTATAAATTATACAGACACAAAAGTTATCATTCCTCTAGAATTCAGGATTCTAAGTGTCCCAAGCTTCTTCCTTCATTTTCAAACTCCAGAAAACATTAATGCTAATTACTAAATGTCTGTGCTTCCTAAAACCCCTCTGTTGAACCAAATCACCAATGTGACAATACAGTATTAGCAGGTATGGCTGTCAAGAGGTAATTAGGGCCTTTATAAAAGTGGTACTGGAGGCCGGCGCCGCGGCTCACTAGGCTAATCCTCCGCCTTGCGGCACCGGCACACCGGGTTCTAGTCCCGGTCGGGGCGCCGGATTCTGTCCCGGTTGCCCCTCTTCCAGGCCAGCCCTCTGCTGTGGCCAGGGAGTGCAGTGGAGGATGGCCCAGGTGCTTGGGCCCTGCACCCCACGGGAGACCAGGAAAAGCACCTGGCTCCTGGCTCCTGCCATCGGGTCAGCGCGGTGCGCCGGCCGCAGCGCGCTGACCGCGGCGGCCATTGGAGGGTGAACCAACGGCAAAGGAAGACCTTTCTCTCTGTCTCTCTCTCTCACTGTCCACTCTGCCTGTCAAAAAAAAAAAAAAAAAAAAAGTGGTACTGGAGATGTGTTTCGTTCTTTTGTACCATGTAAGGATACAAGAAGAGGGCACCACCACTCATGAAAGCAGGTCCTCAGCAAACACCACATTTGCTGGTGTGTTGATCTCAGACTTCCCAGCCTTCAGAACTGTGGGGCATAACCTTGTTTGTAAACTATCCAGTTTATGGTATTTTGTTGTAGCAGCCCTAATGGACGAAGAGAGTTATCATTTTACTAACAGATCAAATTTATTTCTTAAAATCAATTAGGACATTTTGATGATTTTTTTTTTCAAACAGAGATATTGTGGTGAAGGTAATTCTTCCTCTTTCACTGTTTTTGGGGAGTGGCAGGAGAGGTGATGAACGTAACTGAAAATAGTAAAAGGAAATAAAATTGTAGAACAAATGAGGCCCATATTTAGTGAAATTTTAGCTCTCTTGACATTGCAGGGCAAATCAGAGCAATGATGAGGACATTATTTATTTATTTTTTTTTTTGAGACTTCATGACCAGACTTGACTATAAACCATAATTAAGGCCTATTATGCAACACAGGTGTTAGGAAAGAACTAGATGTTTTGAGGTAACCTGGGCAATGCATAGAAGCCTCCAATTTTGAGGCTGAAGAAAACATGCAACAATGTGAACTTTATATGCGGGAAACATGGTAGTTTGTATGTTGTACCTTTGTTGAATCAATTATGCATTCAAATAAAGAACATTTCAGATATAAGGAGACTTCTGCCTACACAGTATTTTGAACAAAATGCCAAATACTTATATACTATGGACATTTTCTACTCAATAACAAAATTGAAGCAACCTAGTATGAATAATTAAGTGTGACTGCTGTTGCCAAAATCAGACTTAGTGTAACAATGGATCAAGAATTCTGGGAATAAATTGTCTGGGGCTATGTAAATTAAAGTGTAAGTAAACCTCTTAGTAATTCTAAATGATGGGCTATTTAAAATTTTAAATTAGCCTTAAGGGGCAGTTTAGCAGGTAAAATCTGCCACCTGCAAAGCCAGCATTCTGTATGGGTGTCAGTTGAGTCCGGGCAGCTTTTCTTCTGATCCAGCTCCCTGCTAGTGTGCTGGGAAAGCAACGGAGGATAGCCCAAGCACTTGGGCTTATGCCACCCATATTTGAGACCCAGATGAAGCTCCTGGCTTCTGGCTTTGGACTGGCCCAGCCCCAGTTGTTGTGGCCATTTGAGGAGTGAGTTAGAGGATGGAAGATCTCTGTCTCACCCCCACCCCTGCCCCTTTCTCTATAACTCTGTTTTTCAAACAAATGTCTTTAAAGAAATTATCCTGATCAGACAATGTACAGACCCACACTTCATGCATTATAAATTAGTGGGAAGACACACTCAAAGAAATTGTATGTGAAAAGTACGAAATGGAGGCATAATCAGAAATGACCTGAAAGTGGAGATGGAATGACCCCAGGAAGGGTCACAGGAAGATAGAGTTAACAGTTTGCTTATTTGGTGTTCGACAACTCCCTCACAAGCATGGCACTTGATGCTGTTCATTAAAAATAATACTTAGTAGTTTTATTAAAAATGGCCACCCCCTGCAGCGCCCTGCCAGTAGCCCATATGATGAGCTCAGGTTTGAGTCCCAGCTCCCTGCTAATATGCCTGGGAAAGCAGTAGAAGATGGCCCAAGTACTTGGGCCCCTGCAACTGATGTGGGAGACAGAGAAGGAGTTCTGGGCTCCTGGCTTCAGCCTGGTCCAGTACTGGCCATTGCTGCCACTTGAGGATGGAAGATGTTTCTGCCTTTCGCTCTCTATAACTCTGCCTTTCAAATAAATAAATGTTTTTTAAAAATGGCCTATGTTCAATTTTAATGAAGTGAAAAAATGGTCTAGAATTCTGAAAAATTCTGAAAAAAAAAATCAGAAGTGAAAAAGAAAATATATAAGTGAAGGAGAGGGAGAAAACAAAGGAAATCCTGTAAGAGTTATTGAATAATTTTACCCATTTTCCTAACCTGGATTCTCATTTGTACTTATTTTGCTTGTAGTAAAGTAGTTCCATGTGCTAAACTTTCTGCTTGGAACAGCAGAAACCTAATCCTGTAAGACTGTCATATGATCCCCCCACAGTTAGGAGTGTCCTGGGCCCAGGCAAGACAGCCAAAGGGAGCTAATGAATCTGTGACCCGCAGGCGTAGGCCGAAGGAACATGAAGATTCTGAACAGCTCAGAGCTCAATGTCCACTGTACGTGCATTCATACTTTGAATCCAGACAGCGAAGCTGAATGACAGACTCCCCTGGCAGCAATTCTGCTTGCTAGTTATTTCAATCTTTGACATTGTTAGTTCTTTCCAAACACTTGCACACGGTTGTAATGGTGAGAAACAGAAACCTGGGCCTCACGGGCATTTTAGTTATATTTTACCCTAAGTAACCTGTAAAGGGGGCCTACACTCACTACTAACACACCTGAAAATCCTAACGGAACACAATTGGAGCAATGAAAGGGATCACTGACCTCCTAGTGGGATGTGGGGGGAGGGGAGAAGAAACACAGATTAACGAAAAGGGAAACAGAACGCTGGGATGAAAACTATATTATCTGGGTGGGACATGTTGCCTTTTATGTATATTAAATTTAACTGAAAAAAATTATTAGACGTCTTTTGCCAGGAGTCTTGCACGTTCCCTGCTCGGCCTCCTATGGCAGCGGCGGTATTTTTCCAGCTCGCCTGACCCCGTGTCTCCTTTCCTCTTCGCAACCTTTCCTTCTGGTAATGGGCTGCGGGATGGTTAAGCAAGCGAACAGGAACTCCATTGGCGCAGAGCTGGTTTGTTGAGTGAAGCGCACATTTCACCCGTGGGACGCACACAAGGCTCTGCAGGTGCACATTCAGGAACTGGGGCCAGAGGCCGATCCAAGAAGGCAGAGCGCACGAGCCCGGCCGAGGGCAACTTCCGGACGCTGAGCCGATCCTTTAAAGCGGCACCATCTCCGGCTCTTCAGATCAACCACTGCAACACCCACAAACGCCTCAGCAGAGGATGTTCCGGAGCCCGCCAAAGACAGGACAACCCCGGACAGACTGAGCACGACCGCCACGGGGTGTCTGCGACAGTCCAAACGCAGGTAAGGAGACGGCAAGGCTGACTGCGATCTCGCGGGATCTTCCGCCACAGCTGTCGTCCTCCGGCCTCACTCAAAGCGTCGCGTTGTTTGGGCATGGGGGGGCGTGGCGAGCCCGAAGGGGGCGGGGCCAAGAGGGGGGCGTCCCCAGGCCTTGTTGACTTCGGCGTCCTCGCCGAGCGGCCAGCTCGCCTGAGGCTCTCTGCGCATGCCCAGCTCCCGGCGGCGCTGGAGGCCGGGACGGTCCGGCTACCCCGTCGCGGGTCCTGGCCCCGCCCCTCCCCCCGGCCGCCGCGGCGGTGTTGTTGTGGTGGCGGCGGCGGCCGGCTGCAGCGGAGCTCGCCGAGTCTTAAGAGGCTGGCCCTGCGCGTCGCTGCGGTGGGCTAGACTGGCCGGCGTGCCACAGGTAAGGTCGCTGCCCGCGGGTTTGAGGTCGTGAGGGTTGTGGCGGGGCCGGTGGAGCCAGACGCCCGGTGGGGTCGCGCTCGGACGCCTGGGGTCTTAGGGTCCGGGGTCAGGCGGTCAGATGCTGGAGGACCAGGAGTCGAGGAGCGGGGGTCGAGGGTCGGTGGTCGGGGCACGGAGGACGCAGGGGTCGGTCGGGGAGTGGAAGGGGGCTGGACGGGGCTGGGGGTCGCGGACCGAGGTCAGCCAGGGGCGTGGAGGCCGGGGCGCCGAGTCCTCTGTTCGGTCCGGCAGCTGAGACCTGGGCTCTGGGACCCCGGAGTCCCCGACGTGGGCGTCGTCAGATCCCCGTCAGCCCCCCAGGGCCTTTTCCGATCCTCGCGGTGACTTAGTGTTGTTTTGGTTTTGACGGAAAAGAATGCAACCTACGTAGGCTCGGGGAAGCCTTGGGGGCTGGGAAGGGTTTCAGGAGATTAGTGCAGGCGCTAATGTTTTCCTTCCTACTTTTTTGTTTGGGCTTGTACTCCCGTTTGCGGTAAGTGCGGTGCCCGTGGTGTAGGCTTGGGGTCGAGAGGACCCCGGAGTGGAACCCGAGGGAGCAATTCTGCAGATCCAAGATTGTGGTGTTAACTTACTTTGTTTTCATAGTCCTCTTCTTAAAATTGTGAAATTACAGCTATGTGTCTAGCGTTACGAATAGAAGAATTTGAGTACAGAGGAGAAAGTGTGCTTTTAGCGATAGTCACTATCTTACTGGGAAAGTGCTGCGTGCTTTTTAAGAAAAAAAATCAGGTAAACAATCAAGACTCCTGCCCTCCCCCCACTCCAATATTTCTCTTTGCTAACTACCCAGGGTAACCTGTCTTCAGATGTACTGTGGAGCCATGCAGAAGTTTTTTGTGTGCATAAAATGAGTGTGCTTTAGAAATAAAAATTCAGGTCATCTGTAGTATGTCATTTTATTAGTCAACAATACATACATCACAAATGATACTTAATTCTAAGAGCTATGGAGCTCTGTGATTCTTGTTGCTGAACGTAGTTTTCAATAATCAGCTTTTAAAAGGGTCTGCAAACCAGTGTCTTTAAATATAAGGTAGTGAAACTTTCAGAATGTTCAAGGCCGCTCGGGACATTTTCATACTGAGCAGGTTGAGTAATATGTTTACACAGAGCTTGATGATAGTTTACATGAGGCCCAATGACTTCATAAAACAGGTTACTAAAATAGTTTACTTTCTGTTTTTTTGAGTGCCTTTTACCAAAGTAAATTTAAATTCCATGCGGTCAGTTGAAAACACTTAATTCCTTAAACACGAAGTGGCAGAGGTGTGAAGAGGTTAAGGTAGAATGATAGTCGCTCAGAAGTTTGTGTTTCAGACAGAAAAAAAGGTACCAGAGATATTTTGATACATAAGTCATAGAGAATATGCTGGAAGTGAAAGGCTGGTGCTGCACTGCTTACTTATTAAGTAAGAGAGCAAGCAAATGCTTCCTGTATTTTGTATTTTTGTGTGCAGAAGAGCTGACGTCTTTGTTGATTTCATCACTAACTTATGTTTATTAAAAGTACTGTGTGTCCATCTTGGTGCTGGCTTCCAGGGAAAACAACTGAGTGAGATAACCACAAACGGCAGCTAGATTCTAAACACGAAAAGCTTGCAATCATAGGCTAAGTTGTGTAGCATTTTATTATTTGGGAGGTATGCTTAAAAGGAATAAGAGAAGGAGTAAGTGGCTTTTTAGGTGCCATTCTTGCTAATAAAATGTTGTTAATGTTTCCTCCTAACTACATAAGTGACATTCTCCTCATTTTTCTTTCTTTTTTTTTTTTTTTTTTTGTCTTCCTTTTCCGTTGGTTCACCCCCCAATGGCCGCTGCGCCCGGCGCGCTGCACTGATCCGAAGCCAGGAGCCAGGAGCCAGGTGCCTCTCCTGGTCTCCCATGCAGGTGGAGGGCCCAAGTACTTGGGCCATCCTCCACTGCACTCCCGGGCCACAGCAGAGAGCTGGACTGGAAGAGGAGCAACCAGGACAGAATCAGGTGCCCCGACTGGGACTAGAACTTGGAGTGCCAGCACCGCAGGCGGAGGATTAGCCTAGTGAGCCGCAGCGCCGGCCCATTTTCCCCCATTTTGTAGATCAGTAAGGAGAGGCTCTGAGAAATTTATTAAACTGCCCTAGATTCCTTTATTTTTTTAGTTGTGGAACTTGCTTAAACTCAGGTGTGCTACATTCAAGAACCTTTGCATTATTGGCTCCCATTAAGGTAAACTGCCCTATGAAAATCATTGATCTTACAGTTTTCTCTTTGAAATGTTTCTTATAAAATTGAGACATGATTATAATCATGTGTATTGTAAATAGTCCAAGTGATAACTAGTGTGAGACCATGTTGGTGTCTTTTTAGATGAGATTTCTGTTGTAAATTAAAATATTAAAACACCTTGATCTTAAGTCCTTAACCACAAAAGATGGAGGATTGTGTTGGTTTACTCATTGCTCATTCTATGTAAATCTAGGTACCCTTGTGAATTGCTACTTACTAAGCACTTTGATGGATGAGCTCACTTCATTACATAATGTTAGAAAACCTAGTTGAAATTTTTGTAAGCTAGTACGCTGAAAAAGAATACAAGAGAGTCCCAAAAAAGTGTAAGAAAAACATTTGCTTATTTCATTTTCAGTACTTTAATAGCCTCTTAAAAATGCATCTTGACAGATATTTTATGGTAAGTCATAATATTATGGTATATTAATCAGTTTTAGTTTTCCAGCAGGTGTGACAACTATGTAGTTTATGGAAATATGATAAATACTGAAATTAATAAGACATGATGAGTTGTAATATGTATTTGAGAAGAAACCCACACAGAGGAAAAGACTAGGACTTTTTTGGCAATTGTTAAGCATGATAATTGGGTTCATATCTAAGTAGTAGCGTATTGACCTTTGATTGATTATCTCTTGGTCAGTGGATGTGGGCTTTAGGACAAAAATATATGAACCCCACAAAGAATATGCTAAGATCTGTTAAGATCTGTTGACTCTCAGCCTTTGAGGTGGGGACTAGGACTCTAATGCTGTCTGTGTGTCTTTTCTCAAAAATTACTAATGGAGAGCTTGTTACTAATGGGAGGAAATAGCTTCTTTTGCAGTTTAACATGAAAATCCTTTAGGGACATTTTTCATGAAAAGCGAGAAATAAATCAACTGCTTAGGTCCTGTGTATGATAATGTAAGTGTGATCTCTACAGTTTAAAAGCTGTTTGGGATCTAAAAACTAATTTGTGTGAAACAGCTATTGTGGAATTGCATAAAGAATCTGACCTCTGATAATCTGTTTCTAAGGAGAAACTGGTTAAGATCAAAGAGAAGCCCAAAAAGGGCGATAAACTGAGAGTTGATTCTTAAAATAGGCGGAGGGGAAGCAGGAGCTTCTTCAAAGAGTGGGTAATCAGGAGAGTGAAATGTGTGGATGATGTCAAGAAAGATGAGATTTTAAAAGTTGCAGTTCTTCGTGTTTTGAGGTACTGAAGAAACACCTAATTCTAATTTCAATTCTGTGTTAGCTGTGTCCTGCCAGTGGTTCAGTTGGAATAATTAACATCTTTCAGTTACTGGTAGGCTCTCATAGAGCTTCTGTAAGAGTCGTATTATCGTAAGTCAAGTCTAAAGTTATAATGAGCATTTGAAGAGCTGTAGAATGTGAAGTGCTGTGAAGATGTCTTTTCTGTGGTTTTTGCAAGTCAGCTGGTCCTTCTTGGCAGCCTTTTGTTCATTCTCTCACTTTCTTAAGTATAGGTGTTAGCTTGGGGTTAGTTCTCATCTTCCTGTTTAGTGCTGTGTTCTCACCTTTGGTGATTTCCCACACAGACCCAGCTTTTCAAGTGCTTACTCCCTCTGCTGAGGCTCCTAGTTCTGCCTTATTTTCTTTCTTAAATTTGCTGTTCTTGTACTCCCAGGTAAACACTTCACTGGCTGTCACTTTGTTTTCTTGTATCAATAAATCTAGAATTAAATTCTTTTTCTTTACAAATTCATTTCTTTTCCTGGTACTTTTTTATATTAGTGACCTTAACATCTTAATTTCATTTGTGTATTTGAAAGGCAGACTCTCCAGATGCCTGTAGCAGCTAAGGCTGGTCTAGGCGAAAGCCAGGATCTGGAACTCATTCCAGATCTCCCAGGTGGGTGATAGGGACCCAAGTACTGGAGTCATCACCCACTGTGTCTTAGGGTATACAGTAGCAAGAAACTGTATTGGAAATGGAGGAGCTGAGACTCAGAACCAGTCACTCTGATATGGGACACAGGCGTCTCAGGTGGTACCTTAACCGCTGTGCCAAATGTCTGCCCTAACCTTAACATTTTCTTAGTCATCCAGGCTCAGAATCGAAAGGTCATCTTCCTATTTTCTCAGAAATAGTTATCATCTTATTGCATTGTGGTTCCTGATGCTCCTGTCATCTTTGTGTTTGTCCAGCAACTATGTTTACAATAAGACACACCTCTACTCTGTAGATTCTTTTTTTTTTTTTTTAAATTTTTTTTTATTTTTGACAGGCAGAGTGGACAGTGAGAGAGAGAGAGAGAAAGGTCTTCCTTTGCCGTTGGTTCACCCTCCAATGGCCGCCGCTGCAGCCGGCGCACCGCGCTGATCCGATGGCAGGAGCCAGGATCCAGGTGCTTCTCCTGGTCTCCCATGGGGTGCAGGGCCCAAGCACCTGGGCCATCCTCCACTGCACTCCCTGGCCATAGCAGAGAGCTGGCCTGGAAGAGGGGCAACCGGGACAGAATCCGGCACCCCAACCGGGACTAGAACCCGGTGTGCCGGCGCCGCAAGGTGGAGGATTAGCCTATTGAGCCACGGCGCCGGCTTACTCTGTAGATTCTGCCATCCATCATTAATTATTGCTTTTAATTATCCTAAAGGAAATGGAGTTCTGATTATATTCCCTGCCTGATGACACACACACAAAATTTTCAGAATACTTGTTGGGTGTTTCTTAAGTCAACCACCCTGCTGAGTGCTTTGTTCTCATTTGGTCTTCATACGTTGATACATACTGTTATCCCTACTTTACAGAGGAAGAAATTGGGACTTCTTGAGCCCGAAGTTGCTAGTAGGTAGAAGAGCTGGGATTTGAATCCTAAGCATGGCTTCCTTGGAAGTCTGTGTTGTTAATTACTATGCCTTTGCTGTGTGCCTGCTCATTGATTCTGGAAAAAACTCCAAGTTCCTCATTGTTTCCTTTCTGTATTGTTTGGCCTTGGTGCCCCTTTGAAAATTTATTTCTTGTTTTAGTCAAACTGGGGTTTACATTCTTTCTGTTTTAACATTTCCCACCATCTGTTCCAAAAAGAATGTAAACCTAAGTTTTACTTTACTTTTTGTTTTCTCATGCATTTCCATTTCTTGGAATCTTTTCCTTCCCCCTTCTCTGCCATTAGAAGCCTTCTCTGTAAAAGGCTAGCTCATGCACCATATTTCCTGAGAGTGCTCCCCACTTATAACTTCCCTGTCTGTATAGAGTCAGGTCTGTCCTCCACATTCATATAGCCTTTCTTTTTTTTTTTGACAGGCAGAGTGGACAGTGAGAGTGAGAGACAGAGAGAAAGGTCTTCCTTTGTCGTTGGTTCACTCTCCAATGGCTGCCGCGGCCGGCGCACTGTGGCCGGCGCACTGCGCTGATCCGATGGCAGGAGCCAGGTACTTCTCCTGGTCTCCCATGGGGTGCAGGGCCCAAGCACTTGGGCCATCCTCCACTGCACTCCCTGGCCACAGCAGAGAGCTGGCCTGGAAGAGGGGCAACCGGGACAGAATCTGGCACCCCGACTGGGACTAGAACCCTGTGTGCCGGTGCCACAAGGCGGAGGATTAGCCTAGTGAGCCGCGGTGCCGGCTCATATAGCTTTTTAACCTCGGGCTGATACTTCTCTGAATTCGTCTTTGCGTACTCCCAGAGTTATAACTGGATTATATGACATTTGAAAGCAGAGACCATGTTTTATTGTTCCTCAGGAAATAGGGATGATTAAGTATGCAAATAATTACTGGAAAACTGCCCCTTTCCTTGGCATTTAAGTAGTGTTTGATTTTAGCACTAGATTCTTAACACATAATAGCTTATTGGAGTTTTTTATTGAGTATGTCTGCAGCGGAACCAAATTTTCTTGTTCTAGGCTATCATGTGAGTTCTTTATTTGTATATTATTAGGTAATTATGATAAGTTGTTTATTTAAAAATGTTTTTCTTTATGCATATGTCTGAGTTTAAGTATTATATAAAAATTCCAAAAGTAATGTTTGACTTTTGATTTTTTCTTAAGATTTATTTATTTGAAAGACTGGCAGAAAGAGAGAAATCTTCCATCTGCTTGTTCACTCTCCAAATGCCTACAACAACCAGGTGTGGGTTAGGTGGAAGCCAGGAGCCTGGAACTCCATCTAGGTCTCTCTTGTAGGTAGCTGGGGCCAAGTCCTTGGGCTGTCATTCTCTGCCTTCGAGGTGCATTAGCAGGAAGCTGGATTGGAAGCAGAGCAGGCAGGATTCTGTGATATGGGACACAAAAACAGTGTGGCAAGCAGAAGCTTAACCTGCCTCACCATAACAGCTGCCCTTTGACATTTGAATTCTTTCCCTGGTGTTGAGACAGAACAGCGATATTCTCATAAGCTGTCTGGCCTCACAGTTTCTGTAGTGCTTATGTAGCTATGAAAGGTGGGATAAAATTACGTGGTAATTACTGTACTGCAATGTTGTTCTGTTCCTTTTGGTGAAGTCATGGCTCAAGTACTTGGGTCCCTGCTACTCATGTATGGAGACCTAGGTTGAGTTCCTGGCTCTTGGCTTTGTCCTGACCCAGCCCTGGCTGTTGCAGGTGTTTGGGGAGCGAATAAGCAAATGGGAGATCACTCTCTGTCTGGTCTGTCTCTTTGTCTCTCTGTCTTTAAATGAAAATAAATACATATTTTTTAAAAGAATTATGAATGTAGCCTATCTTGGTTGGCAGTGGAGAGAGACATTTTCTTCTTGGAATGCTAAATGCAAGATCATAAAGGAGAGAAATTTTTTTATTTAAAGATTTATTTTATTTATTTGAAAGAGTTACAGAGAGAGGAGAGCCAGAGAGAGAGAGAGAAAGAGAGAGATCTTCTATCCGTAGGCCCACTCCCCAGATGACTGCAATGGTCAGAGCTGAGCTGATCTGAAGCCAGGAGCTTCTTCCTGGTCTCCCACCCAGGTGCAGGGCCCAAGGAGTTGGGCCACCTTCTTCTGCTTTCCCAGGCCATAGCAGAGAGCTGGATCTGAAGCATAGCGGCCAGGACTCGAACCTGCGCCCATATGGGATGCTGCTGCTGTAGGCCACGCTTTATCCTGCTGCACCACAGAGCTGGCCCCAAAACTGGTTCTCAAACTAAGCAATTTGTTAGTCTGCCTGCCCTCAGCTTTATAAAGTATTAAGGTAGTTTCGGATACTTTGCATATACAAGATTCAAGCAATTTATTGATTTTAGAAATAGATTCAAATTTTAAGTGATTAAAAAATGTAAACTGAAAATGACTCTAATTCTATTTATTTTTTAAAGATTTATTTATTTATTTGAAAGTCAGAGTTACACAGAGAGAGGCGAGGCAGAAAGAGGAAAGGCAGAGAGAGGTTTTCCATCCACTGGTTCACTCTCCCAGTTGGCCACAATGGCCGCAGCTGCGCCAATCTGAAGCCAGGAGCCAGGAGCTTCCTCCGGGTCTCCCATGTGGGTGCAGGGGCCCAAGGAATTGGGCTATTTCCTACTGCTTTCCCAGGCCACAGCAGAGAGCCAGATTGTAAGTGGAGCAGCCAGATCTCGAATGGGCGCCCATATGGGATGCTGGCGCTTCAGGCCAGGATGTTAACCTGCTGTGCCACAGCGCCGACCCTCTAATTCTATTTTAATAATAGAAAAGAAACAGTGAATTTGTTCATATACAAGTAAATATGAATAGGCCGGCGCCATGGCTCAATAGGCTAATCCTCCACCTAGCGGCGCCAGCACTCCGGGTTCTAGTCCCGGTCGGGGCACCGGATTCTGTCCCGGTTGCCCCTCTAGCAGGCCAGCTCTCTGCTGTAGCCCGGGAAGGCAGTAGAGGATGGCCCAAGTGCTTGGGCCCTGCACCCCATGGGAGACCAGGAGAAGCACCTGGCTCCTGCCTTGGGATCAGCGCGGTGCACCGGCCAGCACGCCAGCCATGGCGGCCATTGGAGGGTGAACCAACGGCAAAGGAAGACCTTTCTCTCTGTCTGTCTCTCACTATCCACTCTGCCTGTCAAAAAAACAAAACAAAACAAAACAAAAAACAAGTAAATATGAATAGATTTCTTTTTTCCACTTGTGTAAATATAAAGAAATATTGCAAGCCATTTTTCACTGAAGAATTATTTCCTTCTTTTAAAGGAATTTGCAACCTCAAAGTATGCTGTGTTTAGCAATAGCTGTAGATTGTGCATCTATTAAAATTTATTTAATGATATTTCCTGCTATGGACATTTGTTTCTCTCTCTTTTTTTTTTTTCCAAATAATGTCTTTACACAGATTTAAACTTTTTATTTTCATCTATTTGAAAGGCAGAGAGAGAGATTTTCCATCTGTTGATTCATTCCCCAAATGCCCACAACAGCTGAGCCAGGAGGCCAAAGCCAGGAGCCAGCACTCTATGCTGATCTCCCATATGGGTGATGGGACCCAAGCACTTGGCCCATTATCCGTTTCCTCCCAGGATGCATGAACAGAAAGGTGGATCAGATGCCGAACAGCCAGGACCCAAACCAGTGGTCCAGTGTGGGATGCTAGTGTCTCGAGTAGCAGCTTACCCTGTGCCACAATGCCTGCCTGTTTCTAGTTTTTTTTTTTAAATTATTATAGCCACTAAGGTAAGATTTTGAAGTAAGAAAAAAAAAATAAGATGATCTTTCAGTTTGGAAAGCTGAAATGGATGTGTAGGGGTGAAAAGTTATGACTTTGCTCACTTATCAAAGTTCATGATGGACATTCTTTTTTTTTTTTTTTTTTTTTTTTTTTTACAGGCAGAGTGGACAGTGAGAGAGACAGAGAGAGAAAGGTCTTCCTTTGCCGTTGGTTCACCCTCCAATGGCCGCCGCTGCAGCCGGCGCACCGCGCTGATCCGATGGCAGGAGCCAGGATCCAGGTGCTTTTTCCTGGTCTCCCATGGGGTGCAGGGCCCAAGCACCTGGGCCATCCTCCACTGCACTCCCTGGCCATAGCAGAGAGCTGGCCTGGAAGAGGGGCAACCGGGACAGAATCCGGCGCCCCGACCGGGACTAGAACCCGGTGTGCCGGCGCCGCAAGGTGGAGGATTAGCCTATTGAGCCACGGCGCCGGCCCAACATTCTTATGTCAAAAGATAGGTTAAAAACAGAAAGCACAACAGATTTAATCAGAGTTCTACATGATGTAAGAATCTTCACAAAAGACCCAACAACCAGGTTAAATTACCTATTTTCATGCTTAGATTTGATCCAGGATGAGTGACTGTTTGTAAGTGTGATTAGACAAAAAAAAAGTATGATCTAATGTAGTAGATTGAGGGGTGAAATCTGGCAAGACTTGTTTGTTAAGATTCTTCTTGGCCTCTCAGTGTGGCATGCCTCCTGGGTATAGGTCAGGACACTTCTGGACTCTATCATCAGACAAGGTGGTCTGAATTTCTTTTGTAACTGTTACACAGAAAGGTGGAGGCAGGTTAGAGCAATGTGTCTGGGTTGCATAGCGGGCTTTCAAGGAAAGGAGTGTTAAATTCTGCGACTCACCTTGGGTAAGAGTGGTTCTAATTTCTGTAGCCTGCCTTGGGGAAGAAAGAACAACAGAAAGCAGGACAGGACAAGGTTGGAAAGAGACTGTGCTTCTGAGGTCCCTTCAGCTGTGCTTTAGTTCAAAGTCGTCAGCATGCCAAAGCGCCACACTGGAATACTGCTTTCAGAGCCCCAGCAAGTGTTTCTTGGTGCGTTTTTCTGGGTAAGTGAATGGAGGGAAGAATGAGTGCATTAGAAGACACTTGTTAGACTCTATAGTTGGCTTTTGAATCAGAAAAGTGGGGATGACAGTGGTGATCAGTAGCAGTTTCTGTGACCAATTGTCCTTTGCAAGGTTCAGCCTTGCATATGTTTCAGCAGTTCAGTACTTCAAAGTGATATTTGGTGACCAGAAACTGGTGTCTAGGACCATGGCCTACAGTATGGTATTTGCATAGGAAACCTGTTTATGAGATGAGGTCTCTGTGTGTCATCTAGAAGGAAGTGCCACTGCCTACAACGCAACATATTTTATGTGGTCATTAATTTTTACAATATTAAATTATCCTATGTTCAAAGATAAGACTTAAACAACTGAAATAACTGAAGTAAACATTTTTCAGCAGGCCTCTCCCATCCCTGTCTCCTCTTCATGGATTGCTGGGGTAATGATTTTTAGCGATTTCCTGTGAATCTTTTCAAACTTTTATGAAATCTTTTCAGACTTATGTGTAAAAGAAAACAACATATTAATGCATCTTAAGAATGTCAAAATCCTTTAGAATAACAAGTAAATGGTAAGGCGAAAAGTTAGGATCTTACTGAATAACAAATGAATAAAATGCCAATGGGACATAAATCAGTAGTGATTGTTTCAGATCAAGGGTGCTGTAAATTCTGATTATTGTGTAGACTATAACAGCTACTTAGTTTCTGTAGCTGGTCTATCCCTTCTTACAAAACATTTAAGATCTCTCACAACTTTAGTTTATTGTTTATTGAATAATGATACATTATCTTTTCTTTATTTTAAATCATTTTATTCTAAACACAAGATTTGAGTTTTTTTCTGATAGGCTGAAAATTAGTTTTTAAAGTTTGCTGTGTGTATAGTTTCTTTTTAGAGTATGTGTTTTATGCTCTCTAGATGCATATGGTTTAGATTTTTTTAAACTGGTTCATTGTTTTTAGGATTGTCTTTCCATCACTTACATTTTCCTAGATATTGAAGGTCATTGTTTTTGCTTTTCACCCATATGACAGCAGTAGGGATTCATTGTAGAAAATATTGTACAAAATATGGACAGAGAAGAGAAGAAACAAATTATCAGAAATGTTACCACCCAGTAGATAGTTATATCCCTTTAATTAATTCTGAGGGACCTCTCTTAAAGAAAATGCCAGGTGGAACAATCTAGCCTTCTAATTCTTGCTGCCATCTGACATGAATAGATTCAAGGTAGAAGTATAGAAAATGTGAGTGCTTGTGTTTTCTCTGACCTGGAATCTTGTGTTAAGAAGTGGAGATTCAGTAACCAAGGTTGTGATAAGGCCTCACACTTGATGTGGTTGTTGGTTATGGGAGTCACAGGTGTGCTGGAGGATGGCTCAATCAGTACACCTTTCTCAATGCTGAAGATAAATAGTGTAGAGCTTTCGTTATGATGGTGTGTCATTGTGTCCTTGTAGTCTCTCTTGAAAACACCAGAACTTAAATTAAGTGGAAATATTTAGAAATGCCATCGCTCATAAAACAAAAATAAAACAATCTTTGTTTTATAGTATTAGAAGTATAATTTATTCTGTCCCTGTGACTTCTTGTTGTTTTCAGTTCTCATGTTTTCATTGTAGTCTTTTGATGATAAGAGTAGATTTAAAACTTTCCAGTCAACCTTTATACTAAAATATTAAGAGCCAGTTTTGGAACACATAAGGTGGTCACTACCATTTTAGTTTGAAGAAAAAGCTTAGCAGTGTATATAATGATTTAATGTGAACTGTAAATCTTATCCTAAAAATGTTACTTTAAATATTTCTGAACCATTTTCCTGCAAATATAGTGATCTGAACCTTTATTATTTATTATTTTTATTTTATTTTTTACACTTGATCTTAGCCAAATATTTATTTATTTCAGAGAGTTACATAGAAAGGGGGAGGGAGGGAGAGAGGGAAGGAGAGAGAGAGAGAGAGAGAGATCAATCGATCACTCCTCAGTTGGCCACAATGGCCGGAGCTGCAGCGATCCGGAGCCAGGAGCCAGGAGCTTCTGGGTCTTCCACACAAGTGCAGGGGCCCAAGGACTTGGGCCATCTCCTACTGCCTTCTCAGGCCATAGCAGAGTGCTGGATTAGAATAGGAGCAGCTGGGACTTGAACCAGCGCTCATATGGGATGCTGGCACTGCAAATAGTGGCTTTACCTGCTATGTGCTGGCCCTACCTTTATTATTTTTTAAAAATTTATTTATTTATTTTGAGTTACAGAGAAAAAGGGAGAGACAGAGATATCTTTGGTCCACTGGTTCACTCCCTAATGGCTACAATAGCCAGCGCTGGGCCAGGCTGAAGACCAGCTTCATTCAGGTCTCCTACATGAGTGGTAGGGTTCCAAACATTTGGGCCATCTCCCACTGCTTCTCCCAGGTCATTAGCAGGGAGCTGGAGTGAAAATGGAGCAGCCCAGACATAAACTGGCATCATCATGGGATGTCAGTGTTGTAGGCGGCAGCTTTCACTGATATACTGGAATAGTGGTCCCTGAACCTTTATTTTTGTGTGAACAGAGAAATTGGAAATGGTGATATTTAGGTACTTCTACATTTACTTACATAAATATCTCTGTGTTGTAATTATTCATGAAGTTGATTTGGCTCTAATGGAGGGAAACCACTATGGGCTTAATGTAGTTGAACACTAAGCTTTTCTTTTATCGTTAAAGACTTGCTCAGTTTTCACTGTATATTTAGTAATTACTGGTTTATTGGCATCTAAATATTAGCATTTAATAATATGAATGCAGTTCGCAGCAATTGTGTGTGTGTGTGTGTGTGTGTGTAAATACAACATGGATCCAGCTCAGGAGGCGTCTTTAACATAGAATACAATATAAATGATGTTCCCCATGCTGCTCCAGTTTCTGTGCTTCCTGGCATCATACAGTCAAGATAAGGCCCTGATATCTTTGGTGATTGAACATTTTCATGTAACCTTCTGTCTTGTCAGAGAGGAAGGCAAATATTGTTATTTGCACTTTTGAAACATGAACTAAAAGTGTGACTTCGTTTTCTTGAATCTACATTCTTTTTTGTACAATATTGGTATTGGACTTAGTGATCTGCCTGTTGAGGAACATAGGGTTTGATTTGAGAAAGACCTGAAACTCAATGCCAGTTTTGTTTCCTGAAGTTATCCTCTTCCTTGGTTTCCTATCTGTGAAAATTAAATTCTTATGTGGAGTTCTGAAGAATTTTGTTGAATTAATATGCTTAAAGTTTCCCAAAGCTCTGTGTGCAGTATAAATGCTCAATTAATGTTAGTTGTACTAATAATAAAGGTAATGATATTTTGTGAGTCATAGTCCACTTTTCAGATATCATGAGCTCAGTTAACTTGGCAGAGAGTGAGGGACCTAACTCAATAGCAATAACCATTTAAATAGAGGTCAGACTTGGTCCTACCTCACCTCACTTACCTATAGGATAGGTAGTGAGTGAGGAGTAAGAGACAAAGAAGATCAAGGAATAACAAGGAAAATAATTTCAGTACAGTCAAGGACAAAGCTCTGGAATCACATCAGACTGGGCATAGTTTGTAAAATAAAGTAGAAGATTTGAATCATCTGCTTACACAGAAAAAGATATGAGACATTATTGTGGTGAGAGGGCAAGCTAGAGTCGTAAATACCTGTAGGTATTCTTCATATGTCATTGCCATTAATATTCTTCATAACGACTGTTTCACTAAAAATGATTGAATTATACTGGATATTCTCTAAGATTGTGGAACTAATACACTAAAGGAAGACTTTTCATTAATTTGCTTTTAATCTTTGAAATTAAGAGGTGTTTTTAAGTTGTCTAATACTAATTTCCATTTACTCTAAATGGTGCTACATTAAAAAAATTACTGAATTTTGATATGTACATTTTTTCATTTGATTATTAAAAATGAGATAAATTTACAGAAAGGTTACTGGCTGCAAGGTAAGGTTTATTGGCCAATGGTAAGGTAAAGGCTTTGAGTTCAGATTTCATAAAGTATTTGGTTCTCAGCCTTTTTCTCATTGTTACCTCAAAGCTTATTTATAAAGGTCACTGCTTGTTTCTTTTCATGTCCTTCAAAGTGCCTTCTGTTCTGTGGAGCATTACCAAGACCAAGTTTTATTCCTACATGTTTTAATATTTTTTTGGCTAACTTATCTTCCCATTCCTTTTTTTTTTTTTTAAAGATTTATTTATTTATTTGAAAGTTGGAGTTACACACAGAGAGAGAAGGAGAGGCAGAGAGAGAGAGAGGTCTTCCGTTTGCTGGTTTACTCCCCAGATGGCTGCAGCAGCTGGAGCTGTGCCGATCTGAAGACGGGAGCCAGGAGCTTCTTCCAGGCCTCCCATGTGAGTGCAGGGACCCAAGGAGTTGGGCCATCTTCTACTGCTTTCCCAGGCCATAGCAGAGAGCTGGATTGGAAGAAGAGCAGCTGGATGTCGAACTGGTACCCATATGGGATGCTAGCACTCAGGCTTTAACCTGCTGCGCCACAGCACTGGCCCCCTTCCCATTCCTTTTTAATGATACCCAAAAAGCATTTACCTGCAGGGGAATCTTTTTTTTTTTTTTTAAGATTTTCATTTAATTTATTTGAAAGGCAGAGTTACAGAGAGAGGTAGAGCCAGAGAGAGAGAGAGAGGCCTTCCATCCACTGGTTCACTCCCCAAATGACCGCAACGGTCAGAGCTAAGCTAATCTGGAGCCAGGACCCAGGAGTGTCTTCCAGGTCTCCCACGCGGGTGCAGGGGCCCAAGGACTTAGGTGATCCTCCACTGCTTTCCCAGGCCATAGCAGAGAGCTGGATTGAAGTGGAGCAGCCGGAACTCGAACTGGTGCCCACATGGGATGCTTGTGCTGCAGGCTGGGGTTTTAACCCACTGTGCCACAGTGCCTGCCCCGGGAATCTGTCTAAAATATGCTTCCTCTTAAGGCCAACATGGTATCCTATTACATTAAAGTACTGACAGTTGTGAAACAACTACCTATGTTCTGGTGGGTGCCACATTTGTAGATCATCTTGCCTTGCTCAATACCGAACTAGATTTTTGCACGCACTCAGAATGAATGTGTGTGAAACTTTCCCACTACCCAAAAAGTAAGGTCAGGAATTAGGAAAGAGCTCTTGTTTAATTTCTCCCAGTGGTACATAAGAAATGCTGAAAACTGTTTTTGTGAAACTAGGCTCAAGGGTTAGAGCTGAGCATATATCTACATTTTTACAACAAGTAATTGTATGCCTTGATAAATATCATACCAAAAAGTTGATGGTTTTATTTTTTGCAGTGTTTGGTTTGTTACTTAGAATTTTGTCCAGGGTCTTTTAAGGTTCTTATTTGTAGTAATGTCATTACAGAACTTCAGACCTCTTTTAAGAATATCACCGTGCATCAATTTTAAGAGAAAATGATGTCAAATTATATCAAGGAATTTTAAGAGCTTATTTCTTGTTGCTGATTCCCTTGAAATGTCTTCATTTCCTTGTCTGTGTGCTGGATGAGACATGGGAAAGGTAGGGATGGATTTGGGCTACAAATGTACTGCACATTTAGGATGGATTGTGTTTCATTTCCTGTGGAACAGCATTCTACTGAAGAGTAGAAGGCAAGTAAAGTTGAAGTAGTGTGGTAGACAAATAATGACCCCTCAGTGGTCTGTGTTCTGATCCCTGGAACTGTGACTTTATATGGCAAAGGATATAAGGTTGTTGGTGAATAAGGTTGCTAATCAGTTTACTTTAAGATAGGAAGATCATCCTGGATTATCCTGATGAGCCCAGTGTAATCACAAGGGTTCTAAAAATGGAAGAGGGAGGCAGAGTGAAAAAACCAGAGATATGACAGCATGAGAGGGACTCAGCCCCTCATTGCTGTCTTTAAAGATGGAAGAAAGGACCAAGAACCACGAGAAGCAGATGGGCACTGCACACTATGTGCAGGGGGAACATTTTCTTTCTTAGGGCTTCAAGAAAGGAACAGCTCTGTAGACACCTTGGTCTTTGCCTACTGGGACCTGTATGAGACTTGTGACCTAAGAAGTCTAAGCTTGTGTGTTTTTAAGCTATTAAGTTTGGGTACTTTGGGTACTTTTTGGCAGTGATAGAAAACTGATACAGTTAAAGTATATTGTGACCAGTGATTCTTTCAGAAGATGATTTCTAAAAGAGGTTTGTTTATTTATTTGTAAGAATTACAGAGAGAAGGAGAGATAGAGTGAGAGAGAAAGACACAGAGAGAGACACATTGATCTCCCGTCTGCTGGTTCACTCCTCCAATGGCTGCAATGGTTAGGGCTAGGCTGGGTTGAAACCAGGAGCCTAGAACTCCATTTAGGTCTACCATGTGAGTGCAGGGACCCAAGCACAGTGGCTGTCTTCTCTTTTCACAGGTGCATTAGCAGGGAGCTGGATCAGAAGTGGAGCAGCCTGGACTTGAACCAGCACCCATATGGGATGTCAGTGTTGCAGGTGACAGCTTAATCTTGTGCCACAACACTGGCCTCTGGAGAATGGTTTCTAAACAGCAGCTACTCCCTCCCCCAACAAAATACTAGAATGACATTTACAAAAAACTGGTGAGGGGCCGGCGCCGTGGCGCACTAGGTTAATCCTCCGCCTGTGGCACTGGAATCTCATATGGGCGCCGGTTCTAGTCCCGGTTGCTCCTCTTCCAGTCCAGCTCTCTGCTGTAGCTTGGGAAAGCAGTAGAGGATGGCCCACAACCTTGGGCCTCTGCACCACCATGGGAGACCAGGAAGAGGCTCTTGGCTCCTGGCTTCGGATTGGCGCATCTCCGGCCGTTGCGGCCATTTGGGGGGTGAACCAATGGAAGGAAGACCTTTCTCTCTGTCTCGCTCTCTCGCTGTCTGTAACTCTACCTGTCAAATAAATAAAATCTTAAAAAAAAAAAAAAAAACAAACAAAAAACTGGTGAAACCAGTACTAATGTGTTTAAATGGGAATGGTCTTCTTGAGCCCAGCCAGATAGACTGTTCTCATTTCTGCAACATCATGGAGGCACTTCTGAATTTCTGCAGATTCTACTTCTAAAATACTAAAAGTAGTATTTTGGGCAGGTGAGTCAAAATGGTATACAAGATGCTGTTGATGTTGGGAGTAGGTATGAAGATCATTTTGCAGTTGTTACAGTAATCTAGTAAAAATTAATGATAGTGACTGAAAGGGGATTTCACCAAGGGGAATGAGCCTAACAGAAGAGAGCAGTAGCTGGTTTGAAAGATGAAGAAGGTATTTGGTTTCAGACAAACTAAATTTGAAGTGATGGTGGGAACCTCTCTTCCCCATGAGATTAATCTAGAAACTTACTGAATATCCTAGACAATTTGTGCTGAAGAGAATGATGACTATGAAACAGTGAAACAGAAGAAAGGAGAAACACATGAATGTTCTGAATCTCTGAGACAGTATGTTGGAGGAAGGAAGAAAGTTAACAGATACTTAAATTTCTTTTCTAGCAGACAGAAGCTGAGAGATCCTTTCAGTTTGCTACAAGTAATCTTTCCAGCTAAGCTAAGGGCCTTTTCCTTGAGAAATTACACACATTCTTAGATATCAGTAGAAATTTAAAAGAGGATCATCTCTGCATGGTCACTGTTAGTACACAAAAATTTAATTCCCCCCTAGGCTTTCCAGCAGCACACAAACACATAAAGAAATCACAGTAATGTTGGATAACACAGATTACTAAAATTGCTGTCCTTCACAGTATTTTTGTTCCTCTGAAACACATATACCTTCCTACCCACTGTGCGCTAAAATAAAGCACATGCCTTTGTAGAGAAAGACTGTCTTTTTGCCAGTTAACACTCTTCTGAGGTGTTCATTGTGTTGCATTTCAGTACAGCAGCATAGTATATGGTTATTTAGTGTCATTTACTATTGTTTTATTTGAAAATAAGTAGATAATTTAGTAAATGTATTGAGTTGTTTGGTTTATATATTTGACCTTTTCTTTCATTTTCCTTTAACTGTGATCTAGCTCTAGTTCATGAATTTTTTTTTTAAATGTCACAATAGACAATAATGGTTTCTATTGCTTATCTCTGGCATCTGAAGGAATTGGTTTTGCTGTTCACTTACTCATTTATTCCTTAGACTTTCTAATTTTAGTCTGCCTGCCATGCCTATGTAAAGTTTAAGGAGTTTTTTCAGTAGTTTTATTTTGTCCTTTCCCAGGTGTATTAATAATTATGGAAGTTGGGGCCAGCATTGTGGCACAGTGGGTTAAGCTACTGTCTGCAGTGCTGGTACCCCATATGAGCGCTGATTACAATCCTGGCTGCTCCACTTCCAATTCAGCTCCCTGCTGATGCACCTGGTTTTTGAAGTTCCTCTCCAAGCTTGTACTACTCCCTTTGCATTGCAAAAATGTTCTTCTAGCTAAAAGGTGGACTCCTTTTGACTTAAGGCCAGTTCCTAGTTTTGTATTTTGCTATTTCCTGCTTATATTCTTTCACACTGAAATGTAAAATGCAGAAATAGTCCAGGACCAACTTTTACTACACTTACTAAGATTAATGGTTCTTCTACAGCTTTAGGAGAGACTCTACTGTTTCTTGGCTTATTTTAATATTATAAGGGTTTTGTTTTTATTGTTTTCACATACCATGGACAAAAGAAGATATTTAACTCAGAAAATATCACTTTATTTCTTAAAGATTTGTTTTATTTATTTGAAAGTGTTACAGAGAAAGGTAGTGATAGAGAGAGGTCTTCTATTTGCTGGTTTACTCCCTGAATGGCTGCAGTGGCCAGAGCAGGGCCAATCCGAAGCCAGGAGCTTCTTTGAGGTCTCCCACATGGGTGCAGGGGCCCAAGGACTTGGGCCATCCTCCGCTGCTTTCCCAGGCACATTAGCAGGGAGTTGGATCGAAAGTGGAGCAGCCTGGACTTAAATTGGCGCCCATATAATATGCTAATATTGCAGGCTGGGGCTTTAACCAGCTGTGCTACAGTGCTGGCCTCAGAAAATATCACTTTTTGTAATTTTTATTTTGTGTCGGAAAGAAAAAGCCAATCGAGATGCCAGAGCTGTGAATTCTGCTAATGTGATCTTGAATGAGTAGTTTGTTCCATAAGTGACAGTGTAGACTAGACCATTTTAGGACTTTCCTCTTTATAACTGTTTTTCTTGATCTGCTCTTTACAAATACTGAAGTGGTATTTTGGTTGGGTTTATATGCATAGGAACATATATTGATTATGTCTTTGCTTTTAAACTTTTAGAATGAGATTTCATGTATCAGCAGTATAGTGTGGCTGCTTTGGCTTGGCTTCATTTTATTGTTATTGCCACAGTAATTCAACTACAAATAATTCAGATGCCAAAAAAACCACCAAAAAAACATAAAAAAGCAAAAACCTCTTGTAACCTTTTGTTAGCTTAGTATATGGATCAACGGAATGATTTAGAGAATATAGTATTTATCATCTCCAAGTTGTTTTCAGGTTAGCTTTTTGAACACAATTAAAATCTCTTGGGCGTATTTACCAACATTTGTGTACCTTTTTTATTTATAGTATGTATAAAACTTTTGAAAATTGTTTGCTCTTCTTTGAAATTTATGGTGGTCTAATATTGTGTGAATAATTCAGAAGAAAATATGTTGGATTTCTTTGCTCTTTCTGTGCATTTGTGTGTGTGTATGTGTGTGTTTCTTTGTGTCCACATATCTATTTACCATTGCTTTTAAGAATCAGGTCCCCCTGGCTAGCCTGAGGGCACTGAAATGGCAGCTCTTGCACCTTTATTGTGTGTTGTAGCAGCTCTACTACAGGGATCTTTGCTGCCATCTTATTTATAGTATTCAAAGCATTGAAAATCACCACTTTTAATACTTTGTAATTAGATGATAATATTTTGGTATCACAGATTTATTCTGTTGATTTTTTTTCTGCTTTTTGAATTCCTAGAGCATTAACCTTGCCTTTTTCTCTTTGTTTTTTAGTATCACAACAAAATTTTAAGTTCTTTAAGACTTTTGTCTCTTTAAATGTATCCCAAAACAGGCTATGTAAATATATTGTATAGTATATAATATTTGTCTAATACATTCTTTCACTCTTCCATATCTTAACTATGGGAGAGTAAACTAACTTACTGATTAGCAAGGGTCTTGATTGCTCTCTTTGTTTTAAGGCACTTTGCTAAACTCCAGAAATAAGTAAGTCAATAACATGTAGAGCCTTTCCTTAAAGAAGCCATAGTCAAGTGGGCGGGAAATAGAATAAGCATCTTGTGGAGAGGGTGGTACACTCAACATGTTTGAAAACATTGAAGAAAGCACAACATGGACTGAATGTGTCCTCCATAATTTTTTATATATTTAAGAGGTTTATTTATTTATTTGAAAGAGTTGCACAGAGGCAGAGAGAGAGAGATAGGTCTTTCATCCGCTAGTTCACCCCCCAAATGGCCATAATGGCTGGAGCTGGGCCTATCTGAAGTCAGGAGTCAGGAGCTTCCCCAGGTCTCCCATGTGGGTGCAGGGGTCCCAACGCTTAGGCAATCTTCTGCTTCCTAAGGCCATAGCAGAGAGCTCAATTGGAAGTGGAGCAGCTAGGACTTGAATCGGCACCCATATGGGATGCCAGCACTATAGGCAGTGGCTTTACCCACTATACCACAGTGCTGCCCCCCATATGTCCTCCATAATTCTTGTGTTGAAACTCTGACCTCTCAGTGTGGCTATATTTGGGGAAGGGACTTTTGAGGAAGTAATTAAGGTTAAATGAGGCTACAGACTCTGATATGTAACTGTTGGTGTCCTTATAAAAGGAGACAGCAGGGATTTCATGCCCTTGTCCTTGGGTGCAAAAAAGGGATTATATGAAGACATAGAAAGGTGGTAGCTGTCCACAAGCCAGAAATAGAGGTCTTACCAGAAACTGACCATTCTGGCACCTTTATTGTGGTCTTCTAGGCTCCAAAACTGTGGGAAAATAAATTTATGATGTTGAAACCACCTGGACTGTATTTTGCTAATGGCATTCTGAGCAGACTAAGAGTGACTCTTAAGTGTGCTAGTGATGGCCTTGGAGATCTCTAGGAAAAGGACACTCATTAGTGGCATCTTAGTGAACAAAGAGTGTGCTGGTAGAGACTTGATGCATATGCAAAGGTGTGGAAGTGTAAGGAAGTAAAATGTGGTCAAGGCACCTCAGTGAAGACCGTGGGAAGAGATGGCAGGAGGTGATCCTGAAAGGGCTCAGATCAGACAGCGCACTGTTGGAAATGGAGGGAAAAAAGATGGAGCCAAGATAGGAGCAGAATTTGTGGTTTTGGAATGAGACTAAAAAAAATTTTTTTTTTTTTAAGATTTATTTTATCTACCTAGGCAGAGTTACAGAGACGGGGGAGAGACAGAAAGAGACCTTCCACCCTCTGGTTCACTCCTCAGATGGCCTCAATTGGCTGGGCTAAGCTGAACTCATGAGTCAGGAGCTTCATCTGGGTATCTCATGTAGGTGCAGGGGCCCAGGCCCCCGGGCTATCTTCTGCTTTCCCAGATGCATTAGCATTAGCAGGGAGCTGGATTGGAAGTGGAGTGTCTGGGATTAGAAAGCAGTGCTCAAATGGGATGTTGGTGTTGCAGGTGGCTGCTTAACCTGCTGTGTCACAGTGCTGCTCCCAGAGTCCAAAGTTTTAAGCTCAACTCTGAATTTATTTTTTTGTAAAAGGGTTATACTAAAACCCACCTTATTAGTGCCAGTCATCTAATAAATCAGGTGTGTTGGGTTCCAAAGGTTGAACTCGTTATAGTTTGCCTGTGGCTGCAAATAAAAATGCAGCTATGTTTGTAATACTGTTGTCAAGTGGGGTTAAGTAGAGGTAAGGGAAATTGAGGTATTTTGTCTCATGTCCTATTCTGTGGAAGGTGAAGTAGCACCTTTTCTTGAGTGAGAGATTCATCTTGAGAAGGTACTGGTGGTGGTAATGAATTTGCTGTGGGAATGGGAGCCAGAGGACAGTAAAGGTACTGAGTTATTGCTGGTTGTTTTTGAAAATCCAGTTGAGCTTGAACATCAATCTTTACTGGCACTGATCCAAGCAGTTGATTTCTTTCTTTAGTAACACATCACAGTGTAAAACACTAAAGAGAATAGAGATTGTTGGATTGGTCCAAAATTGGGAGTCAGCCACATGAGAGGCAGAATGTTACAATGAGGGTTAAAAGTAGTGGGGAGTCAGAAAGTGGAGTGATATTCATGGGATCTATTTGGTTTGGAAAGAAAGTGACAGTAGTAATGTCATGCCTCTTGGGCCAAACTTTGACCTACATTTGTGTAGTCTGTGGACCAAGAATGGTGTTTACATTTTTTAATAGTTGGTAAATAATAGAAAATATTTTATGATGTGAAAATTATATTAAATTCTAGTGTTAAGATCCTTGAGTAAAATTTTAATAGAACATTTGTATGCTTGTGGCTACTTTTACCCTACAAGAAGAGGGATCAGTAGTTGTGACAGAAACTTTGGCCTACAAATCCTACAATATTTACTATCAGGCCTTTGTTTAAAAAAGATTTATTTATTTATTTACTTGAATGAGCTACAGAGAAAGGCAGAGAGAGAAGAGAGAGAGAGAGAGAGACCTTTCATCTGCTGGTTTATTTCCAAATGACCACAATGGCAGAGGCTGGGCCAGGCTGAAGCCAGGAGCTTCTTCCAGGTCTCCCACTTGGGTACAGGGGCCTACTGACTTGGGCTGTCTTCCACTGCTTTTCCAGCACATTAGCAAGGAGCTAGATTGGAAGTGGAGCAGCCGTATCTTGAGCTGAAACCCACATGGGATGCCAGCGCTGTTGGCAGTGGCTTTACTTGCTGTGCCATATCACAGGCCCCTGTTACGCCTTTTATAGAAAAAGCTTGCTGTTTCTTGGGCTGGAGTACTAGTGGCATTGAACATAGTGGTAGGAAAAGACTGTGCAAATTTGGTGTCAGTTTAAATCAAAGAAGCAAGCAAGAATTCAGAGATTAGAACATTTGGGTAAGTAGGTCCTTGGAGTTATAGGAGTCAGTTATTATTTATTTAGGTGATCAAAACATACTGTATTTGACCAACACGAGATCCTTCAGGCTGGCTTCTCTTTGTCTTGTCCCAATCATTCTTAGAGAACTTGCCATACTTTGTCTAAACAAAGTGTTTCAGATTCATATTTTCCAAGCTCTAATTCAGGAATCGGCCCTTTTCCCAAGGAACTCTTAACTCTTTTTAGTGGAGAACAGTGTTTAGAAACCAAGAGCTGGTGAGATAGGTGTTTGTTGCAGCAGTGACTTTGCCGCTTGGAACACTCACATTCCGTATCAGAGTGCTGGTTCCAGTTTCTGGCTGCTCTGCTTCTGACCTAGCTTCCTGCTAGTGTGCATGAGATGATGTCTCTAGTATTTGGGTCCTTGACCCATGTGGGAGACCTTTTTTTCAGTTGAGATCTGGTTTCCTGGTTTTGGCTTGGCCCAGCCCTGGCTGTTGTGGGCATTAGGGGGTGAACCACCAGATGGAATATCTTTATTTTCTTTCTGCCTTTCAAATAAAAATGAAAATAAATAAAAATTAGAAGAAACCTACATCTAGGGTATACTAGGCTTTCTTAACGGCTGCTGATAAACATTCTGATTACTGGTATGTTTGTTGTGGCTACTGGTTGGCGTATTTAAGTCTTCATAAACGAGAAAAAATGTGTTTGTGCATTTCTATAGCTTTTTGTGTGTGTGTATTTTTAACTTTAACCATAAGGTCTCACTGGTTCCCCAGTTCCATCCAACATCACATTTCCTCAGTGTTTCCATGCTTTGTTTTGCCTCAGAAACAGTATGCATATACTGAGATCTTATTGAAAATTGGCACTTAAATTCCAAAGTATTTTATCTGTCAGAAATATATAAAAATCTCCTAATTATGTCTGTTTGACTCATGTTTCT
Source organism: Oryctolagus cuniculus (assembly GCF_964237555.1). Classification (NCBI taxonomy): domain Eukaryota; kingdom Metazoa; phylum Chordata; class Mammalia; order Lagomorpha; family Leporidae; genus Oryctolagus; species Oryctolagus cuniculus. Next base: position 76,355,199 of record NC_091437.1, on the reverse strand, counting down.
TGAAATGGGAACATGTTCTTTTATGAAGGGATTGAGTTGGTTCTGAATTAAATAATAGAAAAGATACCTATTGAGGTCAGCGCCGTGGCTCACTTGGCTAATCCTCCGCTTGCGGCGCTGGCACCCCAGGTTCTAGTCCTGGTTGGGGTGCCGGTACTAGTCCTGGTTTCTTCTCTTACAGTCCAGCTCTCTGCCGTGGCCCGGGAGGGCAGTGGAGGATGGCCCAGGTGCTTGGGTCCCTGCACCGGCATGGGAGACCAGGAGGAAGTACCTGGTTCCTGGCTTTGGATCGGTGCAGCGCGCTGGCCATAGTGGCCATTAGGGGAGTGAACCAACAGAAGACCTTTCTCTCTGTCTCTCTCACTGTCTATAACTCTCTCTCTGTCTCTCTGTCTCACTGTCTAACTCTGCCTGGCCAAAAAAAAAAACAAACCTATTCAGTACTTGATAAGTGTCAGGGACTGTTACAGGTAATTTATATGTATCTTGTCTTTAATCTCACACTAACTCTGGAAGGCAACTATTGGTATTAATATTGTTTTTACCTGTAGCAGTTGAGGCTCAGAAATGTCAATTATATTTCCTTATGTTGCATACTACAGAGTTGTAGAATTAAGGTTTTAACCTAGGGCCCACACTATATTATATGATTATTTAAGTGCAAGTCTTTATTTAAATCAAAAAAAGCATTTTCTCCTAGAATTTGACTTATACGGAACATAAAATTAGATATACTCCATTCTACAAATGATCCTTTCTAAAGCAGAGATGGGGAACTTTATTTTTTTCCCCTGTCAAGGACCGTTTGGCTATTTATTGCATCATTTCACAGAGCATAGAAAATTAGCAGCTTAAAAATTAGCCTGATAGGATTTTTTTGGAATTTGAATCCCACCTGCAATTGCCTTGGCAGAGCCAGACCAAATGATTTCGTGGGACCATCCCCACCCCAGTTCTGAGGAGCAGTAAATGACTAAGGTTATGTTCCTGATGTAAATCCTGCTGAATTCTGACCAAAATTTTACATTTTTTCGGTGTTGTCGCTCATCACCATAACTGGCATTGATTCAGTCCAGATATATTTAATAAGTTAAGTTACATGGTTTCTGAGTGGAGGTTGCTAAAAATTTATGAGTTTTTCCTGTGAAGAAAGTGAGTACCTTAACAACAATAAAAATATAGGGTCCAGTGTTGTGGTGAAGAGGCTAAGCCTCTGCCTGCGGTGCCAGCATCCCATATGGGCACTGGTTCGAGTCCTGGCTGCTCCTCTTTCAATCCAGCTCTCTGCTTATGGCCTGGAAAGGCAGTGGATGATGGCCCAAGTGCTCTGGACCCTGCTTCCCCATGGGAGATCGGAAGAAGCTGCTGGCTTCAGATCTTCTCAACTGTTTGGGGAGCGAGCCAGCCAATGGAAGACTTTTCTTTCTGTCTCTCCCCCTTTGTAACTGTGCCTCTCAAATAAATAAATAAAATCTTTTTTTTTTTAAGAATAAAAATGTAAGTAAGAAAACTTTTATCAACTTTCTGTAATAGTTTAGGTATTTTGTATTTTTTCTTACAGTTTCTGAAAGGCTGTCCTAAGTCATTTTGCTTACATTCCTATGTTCTAATGTTTGAATAGATTTTTTCCTATTTTAGAAAGTTGTAAAATAACATAAAACTTGAATTTCATACCTTATTCTCCATTTCTAAATGTGTGGTTTTGGCCAAGGCAGTTAGTGGGTCCCAGTTTTTTAATTTGTGGAATGGAGAGATATCTTCTGCAGTTTTCACCTCATAAGAAAAATCTTTGGGGCTGCCATTGTGTTATGGCCCTGTGAACCAAGATGCTGCCTGTAGTGCTGGCATCCCGTATGAGCACCTCTTTGATTCCTGACTGCACTCCTTCCAATCCTGTCTGGCTCCCTGCTAAGGCATTTGGGAAAATAGCGGAAGATCGCCCAAGTACTTGGACCCCTGCCACCTATGTGGGAGACCAGGGTATGGAGTTCAGGCTCTTGCTGAGGCTTGGCCTAACCTCAGCTGTTGTGGCCATTTGGGGAGTGAACCAGCAGTTAGAAGATCTCTTTTTCTCCCTCCCTCCTCCTCCGTTTCTGTAACTTTCAGATCAGTAAATAGAGATGTTAGGGGCTGGTGCTGTGATGAGTCCAAGTTCGAGTCCCGGCTGTTCTGCTTCCTATCCAGCTTCTTGCTAACATGCCTGGAAAAGCAGCGGAGGATGGCCCAAGTCCTTGAACCCCTGCACCCATGTGGGAAACCCGGAAGAAGCTCCTGGCTTTGTTTTGGCCCAGCCCTGGACATTGTGGAGTGAACCAGTGGATGGCCCCTCTCTCTCTCTCTCCCTCCCTCCCTCCCTCCCTCTCTTTTTCAAATACAATAAATCTTAAAAATAAATAAATAAATACAGATATCTAAAAAAAGATCTTTAAACTGAGTTTAAAATCTAGAAGGATAGTTTTTGAATCTTCATAGCTGGCACAATTCCTGAGGCATAAATAAGTGATCTGGTTTTGCTTATCATATAAGGGAGTCATCAAATATAATATGTTTGTGCTAAACAGTTTTTTTTTTTAAATTTTTTATTTTTTGACAGGCAGAGTGGACAGTGAGGGAGACAGAGAGAAAGGTCTTCCTTTTGCCGTTGGTTCACCCTCCAATGGCCGCTGTGGCCGGCGCGCAGCGGCCAGTGCATCATGCTGATCCGAAGCCAGGAGCCAGGTGCTTATCCTGGTCTCCCATGGGGTGCAGGGCCCAAGCACTTGGGCCATCCTCCACTGCACTTCCTGGCCATAGCAGAGAGCTGGCCTGGAAGAGGGCCGGGACAGAATCCAGCGCCCCTGCTGGGGCTGGGACTAGAACCCGGTGTGCCGGCACTGCAAGGCGGAGGATTAACCTATTGAGCCACGGCGCCGGCCTATGCTAAACACTTAAAATATAAATATTCAAATGTAAAGTAATATTGTTTTGAGTAATTTTTGTTGACAGCTCATTTAGTATTTTAAAGTATAACGTTGATAATGTTAATTTTACTCATCCAGTTTGTACACTAATAGTTTGACGATCAGTCCAATTAACATGAAATAATCTCTTATGTTCCTAAAAAATCTTTAAAGTGTGTCAGTTCAACCAAATTAAAAATAATTTTTAAAGAGTTTTCTGGAAATACACTAGCCATCTAAACAGACTGTAAACTAAAACCATTCTTTAAACTTCTCTCTGCAGCCTGCCTGTGTCCTACTCAACTGACTGGACCAGTTATGAGGCAACTGTTAAATGCAGCCTGCAGGGAGGTACAAAGTCAGAGTTCAACAATCTTTCACAAGCATTTTGGTTGCTGAGTTTGGATGGTGTTTGCCATATGTGTTTTAATGACTCAAGGACCCATTGATGACAAATTAATTGTTTAAGCCCTAGCACTTACTTGAGTGCCCATGGTGTTATTGTGATCTGATGATGACAGTTCATTTTTTAGAACTGTAAATTTTCTCTGAATCATTAGCAAAAATAATAGAATTTTTTTTCTAGTAAATGAAATGATGCAATTTTTTTGTTGTTGTTCTTTATTTTTTAAAATGTGTGTTTCCCTGTGGTCTCAGACATACACTTGTGGGTTCTAGTTGTTGTAGTTTGTTATTTCTGATAATGTGAATTGTGAATTACTTCCTGGCATAAAATCTTTGAATAAGATTAAAATGTTGCTATATTACATGGGAGAATCTAGAACACATAATTTTTTCTTTCATGCTTGGAATCTTAATTTATTCTGTGACATGTATGATATTCTTGCCTGTATTTCTCTGGTGTTACGAGATTACATGAGTTGCTGTTAAAGCATTTAGGAAACTTAAAGATGATACATATTATGGAATTTTGTATTTTGAAAACATTTTATGTATTTATATTTATTAGAGAGAGAGAGCTTTCATGCTAGTTCACTCTCCAAATTCCCATAACAGCTGAGGCTGGACCAGGTCAAAGCTAGGAGCTGGTATCAACCTGAGTTCCCATGTGAGTAGCTGGAATCCAGGTACTTTGATCATTAACTGCTGCCTCTTAAGTGTGGCTCAGCTAGAAATGAATTGGAAATGGAGTGGGGAGTTGAAATCAGGCACTCTGAAATCAAGTGCAAGCATCTCAAATGGCATCTTACCTGCTGTACCAAATGCCCACTTGCTATTTTGTTTTATATAGTCTTTACTAGTGTCCATTCATGGATAAGGTGCTCATCTTGGACTTTGGGAAGATGCCATCTTAAAAGGCTGAAACTTTGTAGTTAACCTACCTCTGTTTTTTGTGTAGTAAATAAGCTTAAGACTTTTTGGATTTTTTTTTTAAATAAGATTTATTTATTTGAAAGGCAGAGCAACCAAAATGCTTGTGAAAGATTGTTGAACTCTGACTTAGTACCTCCCCGCAGGCTGCATTTAACAGTTGCCTCACAACTGGTCCAGTCAGTTGAGTAGGACACAGGCAGGCTGCAGAGAGAATTTTAAAGAATGGTTTTAGTTTACAGTCTTTGTTCAGAAGGCTAGTGTATTTCCAGAAAACTCTTTAAAAATTATTTTCAATTTGGTTGAACTCACAGACTTTAAAGATTTTTTAGGAACATAAGAGATTATTTCATATTAATTGGACTGATCATCAGACTATAAGTAGTGAAGTAGAAAACTAGAATTTAAACTCTCACAGTGTTTTATACCTACTCAATAAGTAGGTACTTATTAACTGCTTGCTAAGACCATATGACTGTGATGAATATATTAAATGACATTATTTTTGTCTTCAGTGAGTTTATAGTTTGAACAGAAAAGATGTGTGAAGCCAGAGAAGACTGTACAAGACAGTTAATTTTTACTTAATTATGTAACAACTGCTTCCTTTAGTCGGGAAAAAAAATTACAAGAGTAGGCGTTAGCTGCTGAGGTGGAATTTAAACTGCTGAAGGGGTCGGTGTCTGCATGCTGCCTGAGCCCGTGTAGGCAGCTGGTCTTTCTGAGACTCCTGGTGAGGATAGGAAGGCAGCTGCTTAGCCCTCCTAAAACAGAGCAGTTTGCTCAGAGGCTCCTGAATCATAATTCAGAAGTAAACTGTTCATTAATCTTTAGCTGAAAAGACGGTCAGTTCAGTTCTGTCTCTTTGAGCCACCCATATCCTCTTCCCTCCTTTTTAGTAGTCTCAGCTCAAAGGGAAGAATGAAGCAGAGGAGCAAACATCATTTGCTGCTCATGCAGTTTCGGGCAAATTATTTAACTTGTAGTCTTCAGTTTCCTTATCTATAAAATGGGAATAATAATTATCATAAAATTGTGAAGATGAATAGCTAATACACTGCACTTAAAGTTCTAATACCAACTTTCCTTCACTTCTGTGACTAAAAGGGCACATTCTAAACTTCATTTTCAAGCACAAATAAACAAAAAGTGGGAAAAAAGTACTATTTCTTAAATCTAGTGAAATTATGACTTATTGACCTCCTTAAGAACTACAGAGCAGAAATGTAAATCCTGAAGTTAGAGGTGTCAAGAAGTAAAGCTAGAGACCAGTACACATGGAAATGAGTGAATGAATGCACGTGATCACATGTAAGTTGATTAAAGAAGGAAATGTGGAAAAATGACAGCAGCGTTTTTGGTTGTCCTCTGGGTTATAAACTGGGCTGAGACGCCTGACAGACTGGATTTTAGTTGTGTTTGGCAATGGGTGCTGTGAGCTTATGATGTCTCTGAACTTTGGTTTCAAGGAGTATAGAGCATGGTGCTGGTGCTGTGGCATAGCGGGTAAAGCCACTGCCTGTGTGCCAGCATCCCATATGGGCGCCAGTTTGATTCCCGGCTGCTCCACTTCCGATCCAGCTCTCTGCTATGGTTTTGGAAAGCAGTAGAAGATGGCCCAAGTCTTTGGGCCTCTGCACCTGCACGGGAGACCTGGAAGAAGCTCGTGGCTCCTGGCTTCGTTCGGATCAGCGCAGCTCTGGCGGTTGTGGCCAATTGGGGAGTGAACCAGCAGATGGAAGACCACTCCCCCACCGCCTCTCCGCCTCTCTCTCTGTAACTCTGACTTTCAAATAAATAAATATTTTTTTTTTAAAGGAGTATAGAGTAATATTAGAGCCCAGTGCTAGGTATGTAATGTAGTAGGCACATAGGAAATGGCTGTAACATGTTATCATTACTAAAAAGAAATTGAAGTTTATGTTTGCATTAGCTTTTGTTACCATAATGAAATACCTGAGATATTCTGAAATCGAGGTTTATTTAACTTAGGTTTGGAGCTTCAGATTCCAAATGGCATGGTGTAGGCTTTGGCTCTGGCCAGGGACAGACCCATGGCACAACGTGGGCAGCGCAGGGGTGGCAGTGTGAGCCAAGAAGCAGAGAGAGGAGAGGAGAGACACATACTGGTTGGGGTCCCAGAATCTCCTGCAGGGCTACACCTCCAGTGACAGAAGGATCTCCCAACTCCTGAAGGTTCTACCACTTCCCAGGAGCATCACCCTGGGAACCAGTCCTTTAACACATGGACCTCTGGAGAAACTTTCATAATCTAAATCACTGCAGTGTTTATCATCGAATGAGTTAAGTGAGTAGTGAACCTTAGGCTAATCTTTCTTTCACAGTCCTTTATTGATATTTCATCATTTCCATTAGCCCTAATAGTGAGAATAATTTTTCTGTTTTGCCTCCACAGTCAAAACAACTTTGGTCCATGACTCCAATAACAAGAGCTTTGAGAACAGGAGGAACATTCTTTGTTCATGTTCCAAAACAGTGTCTTGTCCTTTGAATCATTGGTCTCCTGGTCCCAGGAGCTGTAGGAGCTTTGTCCTCACTTGCAGAGAAAGGAGCAGCAAGGAGCAATTGGCTGCTTCCCTCTGGGTGCTAGGAGAGAAGGAGTGAGTCAGCATTCATTCTTTTCTCCTCCCACTCTGCGACATCTGTCTGCCATCTGTCTGCTTTCCACCTCCTTTGACTTGTCAGCTTTAACCCTCCCCAAGACATCCCTAAACTGCTTAAAAGACACCATGATACTGAGCAGGGCCTTCAGCAGTTCTTCCCTAAACCAAGTAGATTTAAGCCCCGAATGTAAATTTTGGAAGAATAGCAAGAATGTTTGGGACACTTTGTAAATCACTTCAGGTGTGCATATGTGAATGTGTTCTTTGTTTTCTAACCACCACCACAACTACCACCACCCCCACCACCACACAGAAGATGCCAAGCAGTGAAATTGTGTATTGAGTAAATACAGTGACTTCCTTCTCAGACTTAACTGCTAAGCTTTTCAATTCCTTATCCTGACAATTTTCTGCCCTTTTTCTTTTCTCTAAAATTCCTTTTTTTGCTTTTATTGTTTACTGACTTGAGCATTCCTAAAATTGTTTCTTTGTGGAAGAGAAAATGGCAGGAGTGGGACAGTAAGAATTGTGACCAAAGCAACAGAAATACTGAGGCACGGGCAGCCATACCCAGATAACTAAAACGGGACCGTGTTCATATGCAGGTTTGACCTTTCCTGAAATGCAAGGAAATTAGAGCTTTGGGGGAACCTTAGGAAGCCTAAAATGTAGTCTTCATTTCCTGGGTGAGAAAATTACATTCAAGAGATTTGCCAGATCCTTACAGTAAAGTTATCCTAAGCTAGGTCTTGGTCTTTTTACTTGGTAACTTGGTATGTGACACTTTTCCATGATCCAGAGGATTATCTCACAATGGGCAAATGGCTAACACTTTGACCTATTGTTATGCTGACTTTGTTTATTTTTTTGGAAATGTTTGTTTATTTTCATCTACTTGAAAAGCAGAGTGATATAAGCACACACACACACACACAAACTCATGCACCCACATGCACAGAGAAAGAGTGATGTTCCCTCTGTGTGTCCACTCCTCAAATGCCCACAACAGCCAGCGATGCCAGGAGCATGACCAGACTCCATCCTGGTCTTTCACGTGGATGACTGGGGCCCACTTGAGCCATTATCTGAGCCTCCTAGGATGCTTTGGTAGGAAGTTGAGTGGCACATGGAACTTGAACCTGTATTCCAGTATGGGATGCAGACATCCTAGGCAGCTGCTTATTAACCCACTGCTCCACTGTGCCCACCCTGTGCTGGCTTTATACTGTTGGCTTTATTTTCAAAAAATGATATATATTTTAAGTTAGAGGGCTATTATTGAATTATCAAAATACTACTTTAATTTGGGTTTTAATTTACAAACTCCCCAGCATTTCTTAAGTGAAAATCCTAAACAGTAGATCTAGTATACCAATATTGTGTTAAAAAATATGAGTTTAAATGCTTAACTAATAGCAACAGTGACTCTTTGAATGCTAGCATCATTAAAAATGTTGTTTCTCAGATTTTCCACAAAGTCAACTTTTTAAATCAATGAACATTATAAAAATGTAATTTATGGTAATTTAGTTTCTACCCAGTTTCGGAAATGATGTATATGATAAAATGAGCTATATCTGAAGTTCTGTGGTATAAATTATTATGTGTGTTGATTTTCTGATCCTTGAATTTTTACCTTAGATTGTCTTGTAAAATGTGTTTTTATTCCTTAGGAGAATGTTCTTCATGTGTTTTTATTACACTTCTGGTCTGTATACATAATTCCTTTCATTTTACCTTTGCTTACTGTTTTGTCCAAGTAATATATTTACACAGTTTAGAAAATAGACACCATGCCTTGAAGTTAAACCATAGCAGTGTCTGACTTCATTGTTTTTCTCCTCATGCTCACACTCCAGAGGGAACTTAGCTCATCAGCTTTTTTATAAAGGAGTTATTGCTATGTCTGTTTTTTTTATTGTCTTGTCTTTATTGACAGACAGCATTTACCCTCACATCCTCCCAAATACAAGTATTTCCACCACAGTTTTAATTTTTCCTTGACACATTTTTTCAAATTTTATATTTGATTGGCAGTTGTATGTGTTTATAGCATACAGTATGATATTTCAATAAGTGCTCGCTCACAACCCCAGCTGATCAAATAACTGATTAAATCAGACCAAAAAAAGTAACCTTGCAGATTGTTGTGGTTAAAACATTTAAAAATATACTCTCAGCAATTTTGAAATGTAAAATTTGTGTTTTTTATTACAGTCACCATTATGTGCAGATAACTAATTTTTTTAAAGATTTACTTATTTATTTGAAAGGCAGTTACAGAGAGAGAGAGAGGGAGACACAAATCTTCTACCTGCTGGTTCACTCCCCAAATGGCTGCAACAGCCAAGGCTGGAACAGGCTTAAGCCAGGAGCCGGAAGCTTCTATTTCCATTTAAAAAATTGGAATTTTAGTAAAAATTGCATTGAATCTGTAGATTGCTTTGTGTAGCATGGACATGTTAACTGTTTTGTCCAGTTTATGAACACAGGATGCTTTTCCATTTGTGTTATCTACAGTTTCTTTACATCAATGTTTTGTAATTCTCAATACACAAATCTTTCATCTCCTTGGTTAAATTTACTCCTAGGTATTTGACCTTTTTTTGAAAATTTGGTGAATGAGATTAATTTGTGTTCTTTTTTTTGAGATTTTTAAAATTTTTTTAAAGATTTATTTATTTACTCAAGAGGCAAAATTACAGAGGGAGAGACAGAGAGAGGTCTTCCATTGCTGGTTCACTCCCCAAATGGCCACAATGGCTGAAGCCAGGAGTCCAGAGCTTCTTCAAGGTCTTTCCTGCGGGTGCAGGGGCCCAAGCACTTTAGCCATCTTCTACTGCTTTCCCAGTCTGTCAGCAGGGAGCTGGATTGGAAGTAGAGTAACCAGGACTTAAACTGGTGCTGCAGTTGGATGCTTAACATACTATGCCACAGCACTTACCCCTGAGATTCATTTTATTTATTTGAAAGGCAGGGTGTTAAAGAGGGTGACACTGAAAAAGATCTTTTATCCACTGGTTTACCCTCCAAATGGCCACAACAGCCAGAGATGGGCCAGGATGAACCAGGAGCTAACTCCTTTCTGGTCTGCATATGGGTGGCAGAGGCCCAAGCAGTTGGGCTACCTTCCACTACCTCTTCAGGCACATTAGCAGGGAGCTGCATTGGAAGTCCAGCAACTGGGACTCTAATGTGTGCTCAAATGAGATGCTGGCGTCACAGGTGGTGCTCTCTTGTACCACAATCCCGCCCCTGGACTGATTTTTTTTTTTTTCTAAAGATTTATTTGTTTATTTGAAAGGCAGAGTTAGTGGAAAACACACACACACACACACACACACACACACAGAGAAATCTTCGATCTGCTAGTTTACTCCACAAGTGGCGCAGTGACCAGGGCTGGGCCAGACTGAAATAAAGGTCTAGGAGCTTTATTTGGATCTTCCACGTGGGTGGCAGGGTCTCAAGCACTTGGGCCATCTTCTGCTGCTTTCCCAGGTGCATTAGCAGGGAGCTGGATTGGAAGTTGAGCAGCTGGGACTTGAACTGGTGCTCATAGTGATGCCAGTGTCTTAGGCAGCAGTTTAACCCATTATGTCACAATGCTGGCACCCGACATTGATTTCTTAATTTCTTTTTCAGATAATTTAGTGTTAGTGTGAAGAAATACTTCTGAAGTTTGTGTGTTGATTTTTTTGTTTTTACTCTGCAATTTTGCTGAACTTGTTTTTAGGTGAAGTATTTTGGATTTTCTCTATATAAGATCATGTCATCAGCAAACAGTTTTACTTCTGCTGTTTAGATGCTTTTTCTTGTCTAGTTGGTCTGGTTCAGGACGCTAGCAAAATGTTGAATGGAAATGTAAGCGTGAGCATCCTTGCCTTGTTCCTGATGTTCAGCTTTTCGCCATTGAGTCTGTGTTAGCTGTGGGCCTTTAATATATGGCTTGTCAACATTGAGGTATATTGCGTCTGTGCGTAATTTGTTGAGACTTTTAATCATGTTAGGATGTTGTATTAAATGCTTTTGCTGCATGTAATACAACGTTTTTATCCTTCATTCTGTTAATATAGAGTATCACATTTAATTATTTGTGTATATTTAATCATCCTTGCATCTTACTTGATCATAGTAAGCCTTTTTATGCTTGGTATGCTGGTATTTTGTTGAGGATTTTTGCGTCTTTATTGATCAGGGATATTGGACAATAGTTTCCTCTCTCTCTCTCTCTCATTAATTTTGAAAGGCATTCTCCTGATTCATTCTCCAAATGCCTGTGAGCAGTCAGGGCGAGGCCAGGACCCAGAACTCCATCAAGTCTCCCTTGTGGGAGGCAAGGGACTTAAGTATTTGAGCCATCATCTGCTGCCTCCCAGGATGTGCATTAATAGGAAGTTGGATCAGAGTGAAGGAGCCAGGACTTGAACCAGGCACTTTGATTGAGGATGCAGGTGTCTCAAGCAGCAAGCTAACCGCTGGACCATGTGGCTGCATAGACTTCTTTCTTAGAGCTGCTTTTGCTGCATTCTGTAAGTCTTGGTATATTGTGTTCTCATTTCCATTTCTCTCAAGATTTCTTTCTTTTTTTTTTCCTCTTTGTTTCTTCCTCCTCCTTTTTTATTTATTTGATTTTAATTTTTTGCTTTCCATGTCTGGTTTATTTCTGTGGTTGGATAAATTCCTTACCTAAGTATCTATCTGTGCTCTTGTGTCCACACTGCTGTGTGTGTAGACTGTTCTATGCCCTCATGCCCTGGGGCATGCTGGTTTGTTCCAGTGCCAGCCCCAGGATCTTCCATGTGACAGCTTCAGAGTAATTCTTTAACATCAAAGATGGACATCTGAAGTGGCATCCTGATACCCTGGCTGTGCTCTGAGTCATGACTATCAGGATATTCATGTTTGGGTTGGTATTCTCTTAAGATTCTTCTTAATTTCTTTTATAAATTCTTCTTTGACTCATTGGTTGCTTTAGGAGCATATTGGTTAATTTCATGTATTTTTGAATTTTCCAAAATTCCTCCTGTTGAATTCTAGTTTCATTCCTTTATGATCAGAAAACATTCTTAATATGATTTCAGTGTTCCTGAATTTGTGAAGATTTGTTCTTTTGACCTAAGAAATTCTTTATCCTGGAGAATGGTCTATGTGTGCTTGTGAAGAATGTATATTCTGTCTCTCTGGGTGGAATGTTCCATTTATGTCTCTCTGGTCCATTTGGTCTGAAGGAATGCTCAAATCATTATTTCCCAAATTGTTGATATTCTGTCACGATGATTTGTTTATTGCTGAATGCGAAGTGTTGAAATCTCTATTATTACTGTACTATATTACTGTATTATAGTCTCTCTTACTCTTCACCTTTCTTGATACTTGCTTTGTATATTAGGTCCTCCAAAATTGGGTGCATACATAGTTTGAAATTGCTATATGCTTTTTAATTATTATTATTATTTTTTAAGATTTTGCTTATTCAAAAGGCAGAGTGACAGAGAGAAGAAAGATCTTCCATCTGTTGGTTCATTCCCCAAATGGCTGCAATGGCTGGGGCTGGGCCAGGCTGAAGCCAGAAATCAAGATCTTCAGCTGGGTCTTCCACCTGGGTGGCAGGTGCCCAAGCACTTGGGCATCCTTTGCTGCTTTTCCAGGCACGTAACCAGGAAGCTGGATTGTTAGTGGAACAGCTAGAACTTGAACTGGTGCCCATATGAAACGCCGACATTACAGGCGCCAGCTTAACCTGCTTCACCACAGCACTAGCCTCTGCTATATGTTTTTGATGAATTGGACCTCTTCAATGTAATATGACCTTCTGTACCACTTTTTACAATTTTTGACGGAAAATCTGTTTTATCTAAGTGACCTTACGCTGGCTCCCTCTTAGGTACCACTTACCTAGAATATTGTTTTTCATCTCTTCACTCTGTCTTTATGTGTTCTTATGACTAAAGTAAATTTCTTGTAGGCAGCATATTGTCAGATCTTGTTTTTTTTTTATCCATTCTGCTTGTGTTTTGGTTGGAAAATTTAATCCATTTACATTTAAAGTAACTTGATAAGGACTTTCTACTGGCATTTTGTGTTCTATGGTTTGTTTCCTTCTTTTCTTTCCATCTTGATGACTTTGTGATTTGTTGTATTTTTGTAGATGTATGCTTTGACTTCTTTACTTTTTGTGTAGATACACCCTTTCTTTCTTTTGAAATTTGCCAAGAGCCTTACATATATTAGGTATGTCACTGTTTGCAATATTTCCTCAGAAAATTTGTGAGGCGATAGCAGGAAAGGACAAATGGGACACAGGCAAAGTCACTGTGAAAGGCTCTGGTGGAGCTGTCACAGTAGTGCTTTTTTCTGCTTGGTGCCATAGGTCTGATGACTCCAAGGACGCTGGAGGCCCTGATTGCTTTTCTTCTCTTAAAAGTCAAGAGTTGGTATATAGCCTTGCCAGAATGGGCTATCATAGCTCTTTTTTTTGGCATTGGGTATTCCATTTCTCACTTTCCTTTTCTTCTTATTTATTAATTTAGAAATTGAGATGTGAATTTATTCATTACAATTGAATAAAACTTAAATTGTATGTTTATTATGCCTTGAAAATTTCTAGTTATGTTTCTATTTAAAAGTGTTCTAAAGAAGTTCAGTGGGTGTGAGTGTGTGTGTGTGTTTCTGAGTGAGATGAGTTTCAGTGTTTTAGGGTTATTATTAATATTACTATTAATTTAATTTAATTAATTTAATTATTTAATAATATTAATATTATTAATATGACTTATGGCCTTGGAGTGGGCATTGTGGTGCATCGGGTTAAGCTGCTGCTTGGGATGCCCACATCCCATAGAAGTGCTGATTGGGTCTTGGCTACTGTACTTCTGATTTAGCTCCCTGCTAATGCACCAATGAAGCAGTGGTTGGTGGCTCAAGTATTTGAGTTCTTGCCAACCATATGGGTGACCCAGATGAAGTTCCTGGCACTTGGCTTCTGCTTGCACTAGCTCTGGCTGTTGAGGCCTTTTGGGGACTGAGCCAGCAAATAGAAAAAATCTCTTTCTGTTTCTTTGTCTCTGTCACTCTGTCTTTGAAATAAACACATATTCAAAAAAGAAAACAAAGACTGGCATTGTGGCATAGTAAGATAAGACTCCACCTTCCGTGCTGGTATCTTATATGGGTGCTGGTTCGAGTCCTGGCTACTCCTCTTCTGATCCACTCTGTGCTAATAGCCTACGAAAGCAATGGAAGATGGCCCAAGTGCTTAGGCCCCTGCACCCATGAGGGAAACCTTGAGGAAGCTCCTGGCTCCTGGCTTTGAATGGGCCCAGCTCCAGCCATTGCAGCCATTTGGGAAGTGAACCAGCAGATGGAAGATCTCTCTGGCTCCCCCCTCTGTCTGTAACTTGCCCTCAAATAAATAAATAGATCCTAAGAAAAAAAGCAAAAACTTGTGACTTCATTTATCACAATAAGGTTTACTAAACAAAATTGGCCGGCGCCGTGGCTCACTAGGCTAATCCTCCGCCTTGCGGCGCCGGCACACCAGGTTCTAGTCCCGGTCGGGGCGCCGGATTCTGTCCCGGTTGCCCCTCTTCCAGGCCAGCTCTCTGCTGTGGCCAGGAAGTGCAGTGGAGGATGGCCCAAGTACTTAGGCCCTGCACCCCATGGGAGACCAGGATAAGTACCTGGCTCCTGCCATTGGATCAGCGTGGTGAGCTGGCTGCAGCGCGCTGGCCACGGTGGCCATTGGAGGGTGAACCAATGGCAAAGGAAGACCTTTCTCTCTGTCTCTCTCTCTCTCTCACTGTCCACTCTGCCTGTCAAAATAAACAAACAAACAAACAAACAAACAAAATAGTCCTCTTGTGTTTGGATATATGTAAATTAAACTTGTGGGTCAGTTCTGCATGTTTGTTTTTACATTTTATTTTCAGTGTTTGGCTAATACTATTCTTTATTTCAGCATTTTTAAGTTTATGTAATACATTTTTAAATTGTTGATGCTTATTCAGAATTTTAAGTCATTTGGCTATTTGTTAGACTAAGATTACTATACTATAAAGAAGATGGTAGCTTAATGATTAAGAGAATGGTTTCTGGATCTAGAATACCTGGGACTGAGTCTAGGCAGTACCATGTTCCTGAGCAGCATAGTCTAGTGTGGTAGTGACCAGTCACATGCAGCTGTTAAGCACTTGAATATGACTGGGCTGATTATCTGAATTTTGAATTGTGTTTAATTTAGATCTAAGTAGTCATAGTAGACCTCACAGTACTGAGTGACTTAATTCTCTATGGCCAGTTTGTCCATCTGTACATGTGAGAGCATATTTAAGCTACCTTTTGTGGTTATTATTTGCATATTATACAGTAATATACTTAAGAAGTTTAACACTATACCTGGAACAGAAGATGTGCTTTAGAACTAGTAGTTAATTATCATGACTTATGTATTTAATGAACTTGAGTTATTCTTTTGAGTACTAATTTAAACCTGTTTATTTTTATTCTTTCCTTTCAGGATTTATTTATATTTGGAAATCAAGTGCAATATTAAAAGAAAAGCAAACCACACTACATTATTGGAAGCCATTTCTGCTAATTTTCTTAGATTTTAAAATTTATGATTTGATTTGAATACTATCATGGGAGGAGCTGTGAGTGCTGGGGAAGATAATGATGACTTAATTGATAACTTAAAAGAAGCTCAGTATATCCGCACTGAAAGAGTGGAGCAAGCCTTCAGAGCAATTGATCGTGGAGATTACTATCTGGAAGGCTACAGAGACAATGCTTATAAAGACTTAGCCTGGAAACATGGAAACATACACTTGTCAGCACCTTGCATTTATTCTGAAGTTATGGAGGCATTGAAACTTCAACCAGGATTGTCTTTTCTTAACCTGGGAAGTGGAACCGGATATTTAAGTACAATGGTGGGCTTAATTTTAGGTAATTTTATTTTTGTAAAATTCTATTTTAAAAAAGTGAGCTGGTCTGTATTTTTTATGGTTTATGGGTTTTGTAATATTGTGTAAAGTATGTTTGGATGTGTATATTCAGTGTGGATCTCTTCCTAACCTAACTGTGGAAACACAAAGGAATAGTAATCTTTTCATTCCCAGCTGTGGTCCTGGTAGTTACTTAGCTCCCACATGTAATCCTAGACTTACCTGGCTCCTGGTACTGTTCTTCAGCCACCGCCGACCCCCCCCCCCCCCAATCAGTTGTCTGTTGATAAAATTGAACAGCTGGTAGGCGGGAAATTCAGGAGTGCTAGATTTAATCCATTTCTGGTAGTGTTCTGTGTGCTGGCACGTAGGATTAAAGTTGAAACTTAGCAGTGTCCCATTTCAAATAGTGAGACAATTGTGCCATTTTTTTGCTGAGCAGACAGGAAGGAGTATGTGAGATGTAAAGGTGTGCCGCTTGTGGCGCAAAGGGAGGGATTGGAGAAAGACACAGAAGAGGGAAGTGTATGTTCATTAAGCTGTTGACATACTACTGAGCGTGTACTCTGCTAGGCACTGGTCCTTGTGTGAGTAGACAGCAGTGAGTAACAGGGACAAAGAATTTCCCCCTGAGTTTACTGGACATTTATGAGGGCTCAATAATTATTTCAACCACTTTACATGTAGTAACTTAATGTTCTTAATGTACATTATTAAATGTTATATAGGTAAATAAACAGAGGTATAGAGAATACTTTGATTAAAGGTACATACCTAAGAAGTGACATACAGAATATGGGTGGAAAAAGAATGGATGGAGGAAAATCTGTAAGACATATTGGTTGGAGGACAAACAACTGTGAAGTTTACTAAATTGTTTAGTACAGCCACTGAATTTACTGCATGCTGCCGTGTGGCGAGTATGAAGGTAGAACATTGACCCATGTCATTGGCTCCTGCCGTTGAGTTCACAGACTGTTAAACTAAGGAAACCCACAGCTCTCATCTAGTGTTACAGATGCCCTAGAAGAAGGTTATGCCCAAGTTTTGGGAGTGAGGCTGATATGAAATTCATTCTAAAGTGATGGGGAATCATGAAAGGATTTTAAATAGAGAATGATACTTTCTCTAGTAGGGTGACTATGTGCCATTGTGCTGAAAATGTGATTTATCCCTGTGGTCCTGGTATTAATAATGCCTTTCTTACCTCCAAAAGTATTCCAGTTTGGGTGACTGCATTGTGTGACTTCTAAGTCATTTTCAAGGTCACAGTTCCCTACTTTTGCACACTGGTGAGCGCTTTACACATTAGTAATATATTTCATTGAAAAGGGAGGAGAGTTCAGAGTTTTGTTCCACAAGGGGCTTAATCTCTGATACATAATAACTACAGGGTGTGGACTTTGGCATAGCAGTTAGATTGCTGCATGGTAAACTTGTATCCCATATCAGAATGCCTGATTTGAGTCTTGCCTCCACTTCTGATCCAGTTTCCGGTCAGTGTACACCTATGGAGGCATAAGGTGATGGCTCAAGTATTTGAGTCTCTGCCACCCACATAGGAATCCTGATTTGAGTTCCATGCTCGCAGCTTTGGCTTGGCCCACCCTTGATGTTGTGGGCATTTGGGCAGTGAACCAATGAATGGAAGATCTCCCTCTCCATCTCACTTTCTCCCTCCTCTCCCCACCCCCTACCGTGTGTGTGTGTGTGTGTGTGTGTGTGTGTCTGTCTGTCAGTCTCTCTGCCTTTCAAATAAATTGGGAATAAAAATAAATAGTAGGAAATTATTAAATTTTACCAGTAGAGAGAAATTTAGAAGCTTATGTTTAAATTTGATTCTCCTCCCCATCCTGAGATGGATTTCTCCACAGGTTGGAACATCTCTCAAATGTATTACCAGAGTCTCTGAAAAGTCAGTCTTTAGGGTTTGAGACAGTCTTGCAGTCTTAATTACAAGAACTTACTGGGTAGAATAGGTAGAGCTGCTTCTTCAAAAAATAAACTGAGTTGCTTTCCTTGAACATGGACATTTCTTGACCAACTCTGGCAATGTTAGGTTGGAGTCCATGCCGCATACTATTTCTGTCCAGTCTCAGAGCACCTTCTCTAGCACCTGCCCACTGGCTCCTGCAGAGAAGGCAGAGTGGGGAAATGTATATCATAATTAGCAACCTTGTTACTGTTGAGGTTGCTAGACTGATTGCCTACTCACAGTTTTCAAGAGGTTAGAGACCTGTGGCCAGATGCACTTGGTGGGAGGCTTCAAGCTTTATTGTATCTTGAATGTCTTAATTCATACCAGAGTGTGTGTAGTATGTGAAAACAGATGCTTGTGTAAGTGATCCACAGTATCCTGGGTATTTTCTTTCTGTTAAGGAAAGTGAGGGTCTTTGGTTTATTTATGTGACTATGGCTTCTGGTCCTATCTCAGGACTTACCTCTGTAATCCTGCACATTTAAGACCACAGGAAATTCTCCTTTTGATTAGAGATACTCGTTTGGTGTCCACATGGTGTTATAAGCTGCTGCTATGCTGACATCTCGTATGGTATCAGTGCCAGTTCAATTCCGGGCTTTTCTACTTCCCAACCCAGCTCAAATGCCAAGGTGCTTGGGAAAGCAGCGGAAGATGGGCCAAAGTGCTTGGGCCCTTGGACTCATGTGGAAGACCCAGATGGAGTTCCTGGCTCCTGACTTCTACCTAACCCAGTCCCAGCCCTTGAGGCCGTTTGGGGAATGAACCAGGTATAAAAGATAGATTGGTGTGTCGGTTTCTCCCTCCCTCCCTTCCCCCCTCCCTCCCTCCCTCTCTCCCTTCCTTCCTTCCTTCCTCCCCCCAACTCTGCCTTTCAAATAATTTTTTTAAAGAGAAATATTTGTTTGACAAGAAAGATAAAACATATTCACGATAGCAGAAGGAACAGTCTGTAAAACTATGATTACACCTAATCTTGAATCCACTAAGGTTTTTTTTTTTTTTTTATGAAGATTTATCTATTTAATTAAAAGGCAGTTTACAGAGAAGGAGAGACAGACATCTTCCATCCGCTGGTTCACTCCCCAAGTGGCCGCAATGGCTGGAGCTGGGCCAGTTCAGAGCTAGGAGCTTCTTCCAGGTCTCTCACATGGGTGCAGGGGCTCAAGGATTTGGGCCATCTTCTACTGCACTACCAGGATCAGAAGTGGAACAGCCAGGACCCAAACCGGTGCCCATATGGCATGCTGGTGTTGCAGGTAGTAGCTTCACCTGCTATGCCACAGTGCCAGCCCCTCCACCAAGATTCTGAGGAAGACCAATCTTTTTTCCCCCTGCCCCTTGTGTAGTTAGTATTTTTTGTGTGTACCTCCATGGCTCTTAGCCATTTTTCTATCCCACTTCCAGGATGGAATAGGAGGTGTGTGGTAGGTGGTAGGTCCTGAGTCAGGACGTGCTAAGAGTATTATCTGGAGGAATCCAGCCTGTGGCAGGGATCATAGGGCTCCTGTAATGGTAACACAGTGAAGGAAGATGCTCCCTGGATCGTTTCCTTCTCCCTTCAGAAACATACATGGAGCAAATAGGCTATAATCTGAGAGCTCTTCTTGTTCAGTGAGAGGAAGTTAGGCTTTTCCTCAGGAAATTCCTTATGAATTAAAGTACTTTTGAAGCAGTTATTTTTTTTTTTTTAAGGATTTATTTATTTATTTGAAAAAGTTACAGAGAGAGGTAGAGACAGAGAGAAAGGTCTTCTATCCGCTGGTTCACCCCCTGGATGGCCGCAATGGCCAGAGCTGTGCTGATCCGAAGCCAGGAGCCAGGAGCTTCTTCTGAGTCTCTCACATGGGTGCAGGGGAAGCAGTTATTTGTAAGTTTAACTTAACCTCGTGGAGAATGGATTACTTTGGCTCCTAAGATGTCTCTGGCATCTTTTAAAAATTTTTATTTATTTTAATTTTCTTTAAAAGCAGAGAGACACATCTTCCATTTGCTTGTTTACTTCTTAGTTGCTTGCAACAGCCAGGGTTGGTCCAAGAACTCAGTCTGGGCCTCCTACGTGAGAAGCAGCAACTCAAGTACCATCATCTTCATCAAGCCATCATCTGTTGCAGAGTATGTGTTAGCAAGAAGCTGAGATCTGTAGTGGAGTAAGGACCTAAACCCAGGCACTCTAATGGGTGTCCCAAATCTTTAACTGCTGCAACAGACACCCACCCGCCTCAAGACATCTTGTTTGAAATTGAAGATAGTGTTCTGTTTACCACTTTTTACAGAGAATCTATTCTTAATAGGTTTTCTTTTCAATTGGTAACAGTCTTCTCATTCTTAGGAAATTTTTTTTACCAAATAGTGTGCAGCAAAACCAAAACAGAAAACAAAACAAAACACAAATTACATTGACTTCTCAAAATGGAATTATATATCAGAACCATGGCAGAAAATTATTCTGATAATCTCAGATTCTGGTAGAGATGGTTCTTCTCATTTGATATTTTTGCTTAGGTTAGAGAGTCATTCTCGTTTTCTCATGTTAACAATAATAGGATCCTGAGGTGGAAATTGTGGTGTAGCAGATTATACTGCTGTTGGGGAGGCCTGCATCCCATATCAGAGCACTGGTTATCTGGCTACTCTGCTTCCAATCCAGCTCCCTGCTAATGCACCGGAGAAGCACCAGATGATGGCTCAAGTACTTGTGTTTTTTAGTAGCTACCTTAGCAGATGTGAAGTGGTATCTCATCTTAACTTGCCCTTTCTTAATGAATGATGCTGTCTTCCGTGAAATGTCTGTTTGAATCTTCCTCCCCAGTGTTTAAGGTTGCTGGTGTTCCTGTTACTGAGTTGTAAGTTGCTTTTTTGTTTGTTTTAGCTAAGGATTTGTTCTGCAGAGGGGAGATGGGCTCAGTTCTTCCTGGCAGTTGCTTTCCCCAGATCCTCCCACTTCCTTTTGGCAGGGATATGTGTCCCAAAAAAGTTTTTCTTGATGAACTTGAGGACCGTTTGTCCTTGGAGACCTTGAGTAGGGCCATAGTATAGTGTTTATACTGGGCAGAGCCACACACCTTCTGCGTCCTGTTCTGTGCTTAGTGAGGCTCCTTGGTGTGGCTGTGCCTTGCTTCACTTTCTTGGTTACCATGTGGCCCTTGTTGATGCCCATAGCCATGGGCTGGCGCAGAGGCATGCCTGTTGCAGTGGAAAGCTGTCAGTATTCTTTACAAGTTTTAGATGTAAGCCTTTATCAGAAATACTTGTATGGCTTGGCTTTTTTTTTTTTTTTTTTTTTTTTTTTTTAATGTTCTTTAAAGCACCTCTCTTAGAATGTTAGGGCCTCCTGTCCTCCTGCCCCTGTATTCATCTTGGTCAAATAAAATGCAATCTGTAGGTATCCAGACTTCTCTCAGGTAAATTTTATTTTCTACATTAAACCAAACTTAAATTTTTCCTCTATCCTCTGTTTGATTTTTTAAAAATTGTGATTTCTTTTTAGAAATTACAAAATCTGTTCTTGATATGATTTATTTTGGGTTCTGTGAGCAAACTGGAGTTGCCCCAGGTCACTGGGAAAGTCCCACCAGAAATGCACCTACCTCATCTTCGTGGGAAAGCCTGTTGGACCATGGGAAAACTAAGATGCTGCACTTAGATGTGTACACTTTGAATTGTAGTCCCTGTTGCAGCAGTAGTCAGCTTTGAGCTGTCCTGCCCGCCACTGCTGCCTTGCAGTGTGTTAAATAAATCTAATTCTGCTCACTCCATCTGACTGCTCTGGTGAATTCTTTCAATACCCATGACACCAGCCTCAGTTGGTCGCGTCCCATGACACCGATGTGTTTAGAAAACAACCTTTCCCTTTAGGTTAATCACAGTTTATGGAATTCACTAAGCTCCTCATCATTTAAACTGTCACTTCTTAGTCCCAGTCAGGCTACCATGCATATTTTCTCTGCACTTAGACCCTGTATGGAGTTGCCACCATTGTTCTATTTCTCAGTTTTTCTCCTTCCCCACTCCTAGTGGTTGTGGAGTAGAAATCATTCCTCAATCGTCTTCATTGCTGCTACCCAGATGACCTTGTGTTTATGGATAACAGTACTGCTGATTATTGCAAGTCAATAAATAGTAATAAACATTAGGAAGTAATACAGGTTTTAGACATTTTACAAAGTTTTCACAGTGATTTCTTCTGTTTATATTTCCTCATACTGCTTTTAGAAGGTGTAAGGAAATTTTCATAGTGATATGAAAAGTATCTTAGGTGGTTCTCTCAGCATCTTGAGTTTGTATCATTGAGTTTAACTGCCCTCCATCCTGGGTTGTCTGTGTAGCAGCTACTCCAAATTCTTTGAGAATTCACCTACTTAAAATTTACTTGTGGTCTTCCAAATCAGTATAATAAGCTCAGTGTTTTTGTTATCGTTTGTGAACTTGTGCAGAGCAATGAAAAGTTTGAGCTGGCAGCTGTGCTGCTTCCTAGCTGAGGTTGAACAACCCAAGTGCTCTCTGCCTTCTTACCTCAGCCTCATACAAAGACAGCCAGAGGAAGGAGATGGAAGAGGCCAGGGCAGTGCAAGAACTTCGTCACTGGGTTTGAATCCCAAATCTGGCACCAGTTCGTGGGGCGGTTTCAGGCAAGTCTCCAGCTTCTTAAGCTCATTTTATCTTTTGTAAAATAAAGGAAATAGATTACCAGGATGAGTTTTTAGTGTTTAAAAATACAGTATATTTGAGATAGGATATAACTCCATCCAGGTCTCCCACATGGGTAGCAGGGACCTATGTACTTCAGCCATCACCTACTTCCTGCATTAGCAGGAAGCTGGAATAGGGAGTGAGTGGATCTGGGACTCAGAAACTCCGAAGTGCCTCTATTGGATGTGGGTGTTCCAACTGGCAGCCTAACTGCTATGCCAGATTCCTTCCCTGAATTTGTTTGATTATGCATAAAATAACTTTTTACTCTTTGTCTCCTAGTGCTGGGGCTGACACCCATGGAATTGTCTTTCTGTGTGAGAGTCTTTAGACTGGGTTAGATGTTGTTCAGAGAGCTTCAGAATACAGACAGAGGTTCACTGGAATCGGCAGGGCTGCTTGGCATGCTGGAGCTTTTGGTTCTATTCCCTCGGGGTTTGGCTCCCGTAAGGTCAGCCTGTCAGCCCTCCCACATCCTTGGCTTTCAAGGATTCTTTTAGTTGGATTTCAGATCTCTTTGTGTTGCATTATAAGTGCTTTCTTTGTCCTGTTTTGGACACTTGTTTGGCTTTAGCCTGTAGTGAATGTAGGCTGGATCTTTTGTCTTTGAGTAAACTCCTTATGGAAGAGGAATCAGATTTCTGCCTTTAAAGTCTGTAGGCTGAGCTGTGGACACACGAGATCTTCCAAGCTGCACTCACAAGGTAGATTCTTCAGTGTACAAAGATTCCAGAAGTTCATTCCATCTCTAACTCAGTCAGTCCTTTTTTATTCTTTACCACACAAGACAAAGAGTTTTCTTCTTCCTCCAGTGTTCTTGGTAAAACTTAACTTTTTTCTTACGAATTAATTACTCAAGGCAGGAACTTAAACCTCAGCCTTTCCTCTCTAATTTTATTTTGTGAAATAGGTGATATAGCCCCAGGATGGCATACTTTGAAATATTGTCCTCTCCTTCCTCTTTCCTGTTTTATCTAGTTGCCTCCCTATTCAACAATAACTTTATTGACTTCAGAAAGCACCCCATTTTTTTTTCATAACACTCACATGATGTTTGTATGAACAATAAAGTCAGAAGACTTTTCTTTAGGAATAAAAGCAAATGTTATTTTAAAATATCCTATTAAACAGCAAAAATCAAGAAACTAATTTTTAGTGTAATGTGATTATGTAAGATTTATTCCAGTTGGAAAACCTCATTCCCTAATATTAAATGAAATGGATTTAACCATATATTTGCTTTTTTGGTCAGTATACTTTATTTTAAAACCAAGACATGAGAATGTCCATGTTTTATATATATATCATTTGCTTCACTTTTCGTTTTAACTCTTAAGTTTGAGATGATAGCTACATTTAGACTCAGTGCCAGCTCCTGAGGATACATACAAACAGTGCACTGGACATGTCACCTGTCCTTGAAATTGTGCATGATGTTTCTGAGCTATCAGTAGAAGCATGACGATGCTCTAACTGGCTCCTCTTCATTTAGTTCTGTGACTATTAATTGTCTGTGTGAGATAGTCACTATGCTGGCTGGATAGCTTCAGGTACTTAGCATATAAACTTTAGTGGAATGGAAGAGGTTATGAGAATGACCTCCAGGGAAAATTACGGCCTTAAAAATAATTTGGATCAAGATCTGAAACAGTTTAAATCAGCCTTTTAAGCTATTTGGTATTACATTATAGTTAAGTACATTTTTTCTAAATTTATTGAATTTACTTTGGTATAAAATCTCTATTGTAATGTTCCAGTGTACAGATGAGGTATGCTAGAACATTTCAGTAGAGATTTTTCAAGTCATTACAATTGGTTCTGGACATATTAGACTTGAATATTAGCATCCATGGGTGGATATATGTAAATGAATATAGTATGCCGTCCTCCATATTTTGACATTTTTAGACATAATTTACTTAGAGCCATGAGTCCATTTTCTCTGTAACAGTTAGAACCAGAAGTTTCCAATCTTGTGTAAACATATTTCTAAGATTCTCGTGTTATAAAAGAATGTAGTATCTACCCATAGATAGGAGCCCAAGGGACTGCAATTTATTTCTGGGAAATTCTAGAACTTGTTTCATGAGCTCTTTTCCAAACCTAGAAAGAGGAGAACAGTAGTCTGGTTAGGCTAAAGTGGCAAGACTCAGTAAAAATTTGACCAGGTTTGTCTTTTTTTTTTTTAAGATTTGTTTTATTTGAAAGAGTTACAGAGAGAGGTCTTCCATCTGCTGGTTACTCCCCAAATGACCACAATGGCCAAAGCTAAAGCCAGGAGACAGGAAATTCTTCCAGGTCTCCCACAAGGGTTCAGGGACCCAAGGACATGGGCCATCTTCTACTGCTTTCTCTCTGCCATAGCAGAGAGCTGGATTGGAAGTGGAGCAGCCAGGACTCAAACCAGCGCCCATATGGGATGTTGGTGCTGCAGGCTGGGGTTTTAACCCGCTGTGCCACAGCACCGGCCCTCATGTTTGTCTTTGATACTGCTTTTTTATTGTGATAATAGAATGGGAGAGATCATGAGAAATAAAATACATTTAGTAAGTGGCAATCTGTTAGAGAAATGTCACTTAATATCAGTTAGTGATTACTAAGCCTTTTGCTGATTCCTTTTTCTCTCCTTTGCTTTTTCTACCTTTGGACTGTTTTATGTCTACATTATACTCTAGGATATTCAAGGAAGGAAAGAAAGAAAAGAAAAATCTGTCTGCCTTTTACCTGTTGCTGTCCCTTCAAATATATAAGTCATCCCAGAGATGCCTTATTTAAAAAAAATAAAATTAATAACAGAATTTGTGATTTACTGAAAGATTTTTTATATATTTCTTACTGTAGTTTCATAGAAACCAAATAACTGATTCACTTACTCCCCCTTGTGGTAAATATTCAGTATTGGCCAAAATTCTCTCAGATACTAGCTCTTGGTATTCCTTTACCAGTGAAAGCAGAAAGTTGAGTAATCCAAAGCAGATTTTAAAAATCATTTCAATTGGGTTTCATAGTTAGGAGGGTGTGGCTAGTACTGCTGAACCCCAGCAGTATGTTAGGGTTACCTTAGCTCCCGGACTACACCTTGAGAGATTGTTTCTCACCTGCCTGCATTCATAATTAAAATCTAATCTAATTTTAAAACTCGAAGATTACTTTTATCGCCAGAGTTGAGAATCACTTTCATGGGTTATAATCTTGATTCTACTAATCAACTCAACTCTGTATACGTAGGGATGGAAGGCACATCCCAATTTCTGTCAAGAGCTTGTTAGTCACCTTGTACTGTATACTGCATCAGGCACATAATTGGTCCATAATTTACATGACTTTTCCCAGGAATGCCTTGTATATGGTAGGATTGGTTTCTGACTGCTCATATTACACACCGGTTAATAGGTGGAACCAGAATTGGAAACCCAGTCATCTTAAATCTGCTTTCTCACCATACTGTAGTCTAGCTTCAGGGTCCTCAACTGAAGAAGGAATCTTGAATGATTTCATCTTTAGAGCTCCTCTAGTTCCATATCATGAAGTGCTTTTTTCCTGTGGCTGTGTTCTGTAAATTAGCCTTACACAAAGTACTAAAGGCACAGTGAACTTCATTCAAACGCGGTGTGTGAACCTCCCAGGTTTCTTTTACCCACCTCAGGCAGATTTCTACCCCTTCGATACCAGGCTTTCAAACTGAGGAACTTCACAGGAGGTTGACATAGATGTAAATAAGAAATAAACATATTGCATAGAAACTTACTGAAGCCTAATAATTACTGTTTTATATATAAGTTCTGGTTATAGACTAGCTGGTGGATTGTAAATGAGTTAGATTAGATTAGATTCAATTATGAAAGAAGAACAATCTCTAGATTTTATTATACTGGAATTTTATTGTATTATTGTTTTGAATAAATGGGATTTTTCCAGTCTTAAAGATGATTTCTATACACAGTATACTTAAATATTTCTAATAACAGAGTTTGTGTTAATAAACTTTGACTTCTGTATATGTTTCTATTTTCTCTTTTAGTTGTTTAAGATAGTGGTCAGTTGTTAGCATTTTCTTTTTAAATACATGTTACAAAAATTCAGCCCTTATTTCAGAGACAAATTTTTCTTCATATTGGCAAATATAAAATAACATTGGAATCTGTTGAATATAAAGTTAAGTTTATGCTTCGTTTGGCCTGTTAACATCTCCTTTTGGATACCGCTTCACTTTTGTTTCCTTTTGAAAACTTGTACCTTTAGTTATACACACACACACACACACACACATATATATATAACTTTGTTTTATGTGGACATTTATGTTCATTTTTAATCTTTTATACTGGTCCATTGTTTTTTGATTGAAAAAATTATACATGCATGTGGGTAAAATACTTTAAGTTACCTTCCTCAGAAGCCATTATGTATATCTTTTCAGGTTTCCTCTTATTTTTCTGTTGTTCTGTTTAGTACAGATGTCAAATATGAGTTGTAACAATCAGCATTGAATCACATTTTTCTCATACACTGGATGTGTTCTAGTTGTATATCACATTCTAAATAAATGAGATATTAGTGACATTGCAATTTAAATTCTGCCTTTTGTTAATGTATTCTCCTTTCCAGTTATTTCAGTGTTAATGACAATTCAGATTATTAAGTCATAATAAAAGTTTGCCTTCTTGTTATTTTAAAATTAAATAGTTCCATCCTAAAAAGTCATAAGTGGTGTTGATACTAGATATTAATGCATAGTATATCTACATGTATATTTATATTGTTTGTGAAACAAATCTTTTTATGTTAATGAAATATTTATGTTAATGAAGTTATCTTTCATTATTTAACCATCTGTATGAAGGTTATATGAAAAGTTATGTGA
Organism: Oryctolagus cuniculus; assembly: GCF_964237555.1. Classification (NCBI taxonomy): domain Eukaryota; kingdom Metazoa; phylum Chordata; class Mammalia; order Lagomorpha; family Leporidae; genus Oryctolagus; species Oryctolagus cuniculus. The sequence goes on along the minus strand of NC_091437.1, from coordinate 76,327,822 downwards.
AGAAACCTTAAGGAATTTTCATAAAGCTTTAAACTGTTTCCAAAAGTTGCCTGTTTGCCTTTAGACAATAAGCAGAAAACAAGGAAACGCAAAAAGAGGCCAGTGTCATCTTTGAGTGAGGGACAGTGTATCTCGTTCCTTTTGACCTAGAACTTTGAAATTGAGATTTCCTTTCTTGCTAAGGAAGATTGAAATGTAGGAGAGAAGTCTTGATTTCCATTCTTAGTACCTTGGTCATTATGCTTATGCATTCAATCTTAGGCTTGGAAACTAGAATGCTAACAATATTGACCTTTTCTGATCTCTTTATCTGTGCACCTGTAGTTTTCCTTTTTTATAAAAATGATAGTATAATTGGATTCTTAATGAGTAATGGGAATATAAAATTTTGTCTGTCAGATTGTACATTCAATGGATATCCTTCAGAAGCCAAAAGGGAAATTATTCATTTCATAAAATATTTTCCTTACTGTGTACTTAATGTAAAATTGTAACTCAGTTCAAATTTTTTTTAACAAGGAAAACTTTATTTGGCTTTTCTAAGCATTCTGTGTTCACTATGGAAATTCACGCTTTTAAAATATTCAGATTCAATACTGTATTAAAAAGTGGCTTTAACATGTGTGTTTTCTAAGTTTGTTTATTTTCCAGTTAATTTTTAAAATGAAATTTCAGTTTTACTCAGTTTATATGTAGTAATGAGGAATTAACAAGAAGTCCTAAGTGACTTTGGACTGATTTTCCACTTTTAGATGAAGGGTAACAGTTTGTAAGTACTCATAAAGCAACCAAAAACATGAAGCAGTATATTTAACGTTTTATCCATCTGTACAATTATTTTTAAAAAAGATTTATTTGAAAGGCAGAGTTACAGAGGGAGAGAGCAGAAAGGGATTTTCCATCCACTGGTTCATTCCCCCCAAAGGTCATAATGACTGGGGCTGGGCCAGGCCAAAGCCAAGAGCCAGGAGCTCCTTCCAGGTCTCCCATGTGGATGCAGGAACCCAAGCATTTGGACCATCTTTCACTGCTTTCCCAGGCATGTTAGCAGGGATCTGAATTGGAAGTGGAACAGCTGGGTCTTGTACCTGCACCCCATATGGGATGCCAGCATCATGGGTGGCAGCTTTACCCGCTACACCACAATGCCAGCTGCTACAATTTATGTATGTATGTATGTATGCATGCATTTATTTATTTTTTTTTATTTGACAGATAGAGTTAGACAGTGAGAGAGAGAAAGGCCTTCCTTCCTTTGGTTCACTCCCCAAATGGCCGCTACGGCCAGAGCTATGCTGATCTGAAGCCAGGAGCCAGGTGCTTCTGCCTGGTCTCCCATGTGGGTGCAGGGGCCCAAGCACTTGGGCCATCCTCCACTGCCCTCCAGGACCACGGCAGAGAGCTGGACTGGAAGAGGAGCAACCGGGACTGGAACCCGGCACCCATATGGGATGCTGGTGCCACAGGCAGAGGATTAACCAAGTGAGCCACGGCGCTGGCCCTCACACAATTTGTTTTAAAAAGTAAGAATTAAATGGCAAGGCAAGTTAATTCTGTTGGTTGTGGTTTGATGAACAAGTAATTTTCATTTAGTCTTCCTATCTGAATACTTTTTTCAAGTAAAATCCAATACTCATCAAGTATAGTAGGAATATATGCTTATGTTGGTTTGAAGATTATATCTATACGTTTAGGTTATATTTTTATAGGTATCTTCCAGACCACAAACTGTTATTTTCCTGTGCCTTTTGACCAGACATGGTAATTTATGACGCTGATTTTTTTTGAGTACCTAGTGGTTAATAGAAACAGCTCCAGTGTACACTATATTTTTAATGACATTTGATAGGAGGCACATCCAGATAAGTATTTCCTAGAGATAGGGAAAATACACACACACACACTTCTTCTAGGAGACCAATCTCCAGGTAACTCAAAATGTCAAGTGGAAAACTTGATTGGCCCAATTTCAGAAGTTTGAAAGGAACTAGAATAACTTGATGCGATGATGTGTTACTCTCATGTGGGTCATGGGGTGGGAAGTAGCAGCCTTACGAGTTTTCTTACTCTCAGTGAACCTGTGCCTGGGTGAGGGAAAATGCCACCCCAATATCAGAGGGAGGCTGAGAAAGTGCTTTCCTGTTCCCCTTTTTCTGGGAGGTCATTGGGTCTCTAGTTGTGTGTAAAAAGAAACACCAATGGGAAATGTGAAGATGGCTGAAACCAGAGTCAGATCAGCTCTGGTGGCCCTGTTCTGCTGGACACTGGGAAGTCTCAGAGGCCCAGGAAGTGATCTTGGCTTTCTAGGAATTTAGTAGTTTTTGGGGAGGAGTGTGGATGCTGGAAGCATTTAAGCCATATCTGTGCCAGCCCATGGTTTCAGGCATCTCAGAATTAACTTTGGCAAATGACAAATGGAAGTAGTAGTAGAGAGCTTGCTCTTATTTCTTATGGAAATAATATTCTTTTGGTAGTAGTATCCTGCCAGATGGAACTATTCCCTTGGAAGAACTCCGTTGATTTCAACCTATGAATAGTCATAATTTTTGGTAGAAAATTCAGGTTATTTTTTTTTTCTTTTCTTACATTAAAATGATATAAATTGATTTGTATTCATTTTAAATCTGTGGCTAGCAGGTATTTGCATATAGCGAACCCTTTTTAAATGCTCCTGTGATAGAAAAGTGAGCAGAAATTAAAAGTGCTCTCTGTAAGGGCATCTTATTAATGTTTTTTATAAAAATGCTACTACGATTGCAGGTCCTTTTGGAATAAATCATGGGATTGAGCTTCATTCAGATGTGGTGGAATATGCCAAGGAAAAACTGGAGAGCTTCATCAAAAATAGTGATAGCTTTGATAAGTAAGTATTCATATCTGTAGTTTTGGTTTGAAAGCACTTAGTAAATAGATGTATGTAACATGCCTGTTCTTCAACACTATTAGTTCATTATTAACCCTGAATTGCTCAGTTGAATATGACAACAACAAAAACCAGTGTATTATAAAATGAGTGAAAGAAATCAGGAAAGTTATTCTATGCTATAATTTTTACCACATGCACTTCTACAGTAAATTATGAGTAACCTCTAGTCATTTTATACTGCTGTCAGCTTATTACTGTCCCATTGTGCCCCATGCACATATCTTTTTGAAGATGTAAAAATGCTTGTGATTACTTTTCTAGAACTGGCTTTGTACTGTTACATAGTAATTTAATAAATCTTTATTTATGACATAAGGGTGATACCATCAGTATACAAAGACTTTCTGTAAAATAGTTTCTTTGTAAGATCTTCAGAAGAAATTATGCTAGAAATTCAGTGGTATCTTGTAATAGGAGCATGTTAGAAATTTTTAATGAACCTATTGCCTTGAACTCACTTTCCTGCTAAACAGGCTTTGGTCCTTGGGCTGGCAAGCCAAGTGTTTGGCATGTAATCTAAACTTCTGTGCTTACAACCCTGTGGATCAAGGGCTCTCGTGCCAAAGTTTCTCAGCTTTGTGAAATTAGGTAGTTTATCTCAGTTTTCTGCATAACTTCTATTTTTCAGGAGAAAAAAACCTTAAAAAGGCTACAGAACATAGCCACTTTATATATAAACAAAGTTCTAGTGCAGAAGCATTCAGAGTTCCAACTTGGCTTGTTTGGAATGTGCCCTCACTCATCTTCAGCCCCTGACCATAACTGTCAATATAAGAAACTTGGGGAGTGTGGACTCAAACTGAGGGCTGTCTGGAGAGAAGTAGCTTGGCATTCAGTACCAGGAGAGAAGTTGGGAAGACCCTTCTTCCCCTTACTCTCTTCATTCACCCATGCCATTGCCAGTATGTCTATCTGCGGATTACGTGGCACTTGACTAGTTAAGGAATAGAAAACTAATGTGCTGCAGCAAAGTCCTCGGTATGGAGAGGAGAGGTGAGGTGGTATGGTAGTAACTGGGTTATTGGAGGCCTCCTGGGGGAGTTGGGAAATACTCAGAGGTTTTCTATGATTAATGAATCTGAGCAGGTTAATTGAATTTTCTGCACCAATTTGCTGAACACCATCCTTTATCTTTACGCTTGTCTGTCATTTTTTGAATGTTTCTGTGTTGGTTTCATATTTTATTTCCAAGGAAAACATCTGACAGTAATAAAAGTTTTTAGCCCAAGTTACATTTGGTAAGAAGTTGAGGTTTAATTTTAGCATCCTTTTATGTCCATTGTTTCTTACAGTTAGCAGCATGGTGATTAAGATGTGGGCATGGTTTTTAAATTATAGTTATTAGAACTATAAAATTTGTTGTATTTACTGAATTCCTATAAGTACAGATGCTGTTTGACTTACATCAAAGTGGTTATAACCTGATAAACCCATCCTAAGCTGATACTATCAAGAGGAAAATGCATTGAGTACACCCAACCTACTGAACTTCCTAACTTAGCAGTCCAACACACTATAAAACACCATTTGTTTCCCCACGTTATCACACAGCTGCCTGTGTGCTGGGACTGCTTCACTGTCACTGCCCCGCATCTCAGGAGAGTGTATCTGTATCATGCTGCACACTGCTAGCCCAGAAGACCGAGACTGACAATTTGAATATGGTTTCTACTGACTTTCACACCATTGTAACCTTGAAAAACCCAAAGTTGAACCATCATAAGTTAGTACCATCTGCATTTGTTTTGATGTTGACACTTAATGTATATATAATGGCCTTTTGAATACATTTTGAACTTAGAAAATATAAAAATACTAGTAGAAGCACCTGTGTAAGGTCTGTTGCGTTAGTTGTGAATACATTCACTCTGTTAATGCATGAAGACAGGTGATTCAGTTTTAGGTCAGTAGACCTGCATACCAGGCTGAAGCAATGCTCTTCAGTTATCTGGGGAACTCAGATTTGTTGCTGATAACTGGGTATAGTCAAATATGATGTGATTTAAAACATTTCTATGTTGATACAATTTAAATATGAATCTCTAACCTGATAAGTTTGAAGACTGCATATTCAAGTATCTCAGTTTTTAAAAAATTTTCCAGAATTATCTTCATGTAATTGTCAAATCAGATATCCTTTGGTTGTATTTCTTGAATTTTATTTTGTTGTTACTGCTTTATACATGTTTAATAGTCATAAAATACAGTGATAAAGCATCTAAATGTTTCTTTGGTTTTTAATGGCGTTATTTTAGTTATAATAATTGAGCCTTTTAGTTGTTTCTGAACTGTTAAAATTTAAGTTCGAGCAGATTGTTGTATTAGTAAACTACTCTGAAGAAGAAAATTCTGCAAATTTATTGGCCTAGTTTTCAAAAGCAGTGTTCTGAAGTGTTAGATGTTTCAGATTACAGAAGTAGCTTGTTTACAAAGAGCAGTAGATACCAGGAAAATGTTTCATTTTTCATTAAATAGTGGCTTGAAGTTAAGTAGTCTGACTTGATTCAGTGAGCTCTTTTTTTAGTTGTTCTTTTCATAGTGACTTGCTTTTGATGAAAAATTATAAAAGATAGAATATTTTTCCTTGTGTCTTGATGTTTTCTTTACAACTTTTCTTGATGTTTGGGATAGTGTGTCTCCTTATTTTAAACTTAAAAAGTGTAAAAAATTTATGTGCAGAGTAATTTAAAAACCCCACTTCTAAGCAGTTTGTGTTTAATTTTATATGGCTCATCAAGATAGATACTTTAATTTACAAAACATTAAGATAAATTAATCACCGTATTTCTTAGTACAGAGTCTCCTTGATGGCTAAAACCTCTCACTGTCCCAATTCTGTTTATCCTGTTACTTTGGATCTTTTTTTTTCAGTCCTGTCGAAAGTCTTGTCATATTACTTATGATTTGAAACCACATTTTTAACAGTTTCTTACATACATGTATTGGAGATCATAGTGAATTCCCAAACATAGTAGATGTGTTGGTGGGCAGAGTCTAAACTAATCAGCATCAGAGTATATAGCGTGAAATGACCTTTTTAAAAAATACACATTTTTGTATGTGTGTTAAGCTTGGTTCCTGTGTCCTACAACTTGTATTCCTTTAGAAAAAAAGTATCCTTATTAGCTTGTAATGTGTGTACCTTTAAACATTCTATGTCTTAGTACTATATCAGCAGGTGAAATTGTTTAGAGAAGCTACCCTGACCTCACTGTGCATGGGTGTGGGAGGGAAGGAGAGTTCTTGCATCTGATTGACTCCTCTGGTACCTATGATACACCCAAATTTACTGAAATTCTCTTATAAACCTGATCTGATTACAAGGCTCCTTTAAAGCATTGTCATACTTTTTCTGCAAATAGCCAAATAATAACTCTTTTAGGCTTTATGGGCTAAACGGTCTTTCTTGTAACCATTGGATTCCACCTTTGTAGTGGCAATAGCAGTCTCAGAGGCTGTGAACAATAGACATGGAAGTGTTTCAGTAATACTTGACTCAGAAAAACAGACTGTGGACTCCTGTTCTACTCTGCACACTCTCCAAAACATCCTTTTTTAAATCAAAAAAAAACAAAAAAAAACAAAAAAACAAAAAACCTCACTCTGACACTCTGATCTAGAGAAATCTGAGTCTTGGATTTGCCTAAAGTTTAAAGGCCCTTGCATGTCTTGCTTCTGTGAGTTGAGGAGGTTTAGGAAGTTAAATTAGCAATATCTGTGCATGTGCAGTAAGAAATCTCACCAACTATAGTTACTAGAAAGACTGTTAGTTAAAGGAGCCTAATCTGTAAACTTTTGTAAATACTTTGCCAATGATCTGTTAGTATAACATTGATTTGTAGCTGTGTGTGTTTATGTAATATGTATACATGCCTGTAGTTGATTTGACTGCCAAGAATGCATGCCTTGGAAAGTGCTGTTTCCTTGTAAGGCAAAAAGATTTATCGATCCTGTATCTTCTCCTCTCCAAGGGAACTATAGCTATGCTTTTGGAAATGCTCCAGTATTAGTAGCCAAATGAGTGCAGTATAATTTGAAATATTGGGGAATTTCATTCCATATGAACTGAAGGACCACTGTTTCTATATAGTTTTCCATATCAATAAGTAATTATAGAACTAGTGAAAACAGTAATGAGATGATAATAAAACCTAATACACAGTATCTACTCAGTACCATTAAACCTTCTAAATTCTTTATCAAATAGGAAAACTGAAGGTCATATAGAAAGGCTATATATACCTGAGCCAGCAAGTCATCTTAGTTTGGTTTGGTTCTGATCATATCAACATTGGTTTACTGTACTATTTCCCACCAGTGAGCTGCTGCTAGGGAATTGCAACCTAACACCTATACCTCAGGTATGAACATTGAAGCAGCACTTTTATTTTCATTGTTTATTTCCTTCCGGTTAGACTTAAGAAATGCTGCCGATGTGGATCGATGCACTGTAATATTTATATTAACACACCCACCCTGTTCATTATTGAAGCTTACCTAAGGCATGTGTTTTTATTAGGGGTTAGGTGTGAGTGGGGGAGAGAATGCATTCTTCAGATCCAGTTGAAATTTTAAGTTTTCCATGCAAAGTTAGAATAGTCTTTTATAGTTAAGAAGATTGGATTGATACATGACAATATCTAGTATCCTAATTTTATTTTAAATTATTAAGTTCCACTTTCATGTGTGTTTTACAATTGAAAATTAAATACTTATATAGTCTGTCAGTTTTTCCTCCTTAGAGTAGTCTCACCTCATGACACGCTTGAAGTAGTTTTGTTACATTCATTATATGTTCAGCATTATTTCAGATATTTCTCAGGTATTTAAACATTTTGTAATACTAATGTTTAAGGTAATTAGAAAACAGTTGTTATAAATTGTGAACATTTTTAGATCATGACATATTCGAATGCTGGAAGAGAAAATATACTAAGGGTTCTCAGATATTTTAACATTGAAAATGGAAGGGAAAGAGTTTAATGGCTTTAAACACATTTTATAGAGAAGAAATTATTGTTGAAATGTTCAGGCTTATTTTTATATAATTTACTTGTCATATTCCCTATATAATGCTTAGAGGATGTTTATGGTCCTGTGGTTTTCTCTAATGCTTTATTCAATGAACAAAATCACTGTATTTACTACCTTCAACCCTTTGGTTTGAATAATACTTTAAGTGAGGTGGTTTTGATGCGTTTGGAAGGGAAAACACTCGAAAAGGTAAAATCTTTTTTTTAAGTTTTAATTTAGTAGCTAAATTAGTGATTTGTAAGAGTATTTGAATGATATATGTAACATTTCCCTTGGTTTTTTCTCCCACTGGGCAGCTCTGAGGTTTTGTCTTGTTTTAACAAAGTAGTCATGGCTTTTAAAACTTAATGTGTATTTTGACAAAATGTTTTAAGAAAAAGAAGTTTTTGTGATTCATTTGACAGGTTGTTTTGGATGAGGTCTGAGAACAAGGTAGGATTCTTCCCAATGTCCTTGAAGTTGCTTTATTCCATTGGAGTAACTAAGATTTCTATGACAGTGTCCTGTGGCACATGATAAACTAGGTGTGCAAATTGTCAGCCCCCACTTCCACAGTGTATTGAAGGGGAATGTTGTTTTTTCTACTCTCAGTCAGCTCCTAGACCTAGACTATCCGTCTAAGAGGGAAGCTACAGGGCAAGGCTAGGTCACCCTGATCTCCTAGCAGCTTATCAAAAGAATTATATGGGCAAGTTTCCAAGGTCCCTGCTGTGATCGAAACCATCTGTCCATCTCAAGATGAAGATTTCCAACATGCACCTATAAAGAATACCACTGCTAAGGTAAGTGCTTAGAATCCTGGTCTTGTTTTGGGCAGATCTTCATGTTGTAAATCAAGATAACCATGTGTTCTCTATTTTCACATAGCTAATGTTTAGTGTACATTTTATATTACGTCAGATATTTCCCTCTCTGCGGAAAAGTTATTGGATTGTTAGGATTAAGTCAAATAGATGAGCCTAGAACAAATAAATGAATTTGTAGTTATTACAAATATTTCAGATTGTTGAGTTTTTTTCCTGTATACAGGTAGCTTAGATTTTTGCTAATTTGGAAGCTTGAGTTATTTCTAGCTGAGAAATTTTGGAAATTTCTTCAAAGAATAAAAGTGATCACTACTTTTTATTTTACTTACAGACATAAAATTTTAAGGAACATTTAAAACAAGTACAAAAAACAAGGGAAAGACACATGCATATACTTTCATAAGTAATCATAACTTCAAATGAAGTATCGTTTCTGGTCGCCTTTTTGCCTCCTCCCCCCAACCCCATCTCAGTTTTTGTGTAATGTGTGGTTGATGTGAAATTCACATTTCCTTTTCCACCATTTTAAATCCGATTTCCAGGTATAAATTCATAAATAGTATTGTATCATTTTGTTATAAACTGAGAATTTTTCTAGTTTATTGTTATGGTTTCCCAGATTATTCAGAAACCATGTGGCTATGTCCTTTGCCTCTAAGGGCCTGTGGAAACTTACTTAGGTAAGACATGTGGGCATTTCAGAAAGTTCATGGAAAAATAGAATTAAAAGGTAAGTTTATTTTGGTACAAAAATAATTTTTTTTGAAATTTGCATAGTTCTCTTTTTTTTTAAAAAAAGATTTATTCATTTATTTAAAAGGCAGAGTGAGAGAAAGAGGGAGAGATACAGAGAGATCTTTCATCTGCTGGTTCACTCCCCAAACAACCACAATGGCCAGGTCTGGGCCAGATTGAAGCCACGTTCCAGGAACCTTCATCCTGGTCTCTCATCTGGGTCGCTTTAGCCCAAGCACTTGGCCTGTCATTGGCCAACGAGCATTATCAGGAAGTTGAATCGGAAACAGCAGCTGGGACTTGAACTGACAGGGGATGTCAGTGTCACAATCTGTGGCTCAACCACTATTCCACAATTCTGGTTCTCCAGCATAGGTTTTTAAACAATACACATTTTTCATGAACTTTGAAAAGACCCTTCATGTCTATGGATTTCAATCAAAGATAAACTTACCTCTTAATTTTTTGTGAACATTTTAAAATGTCCTCCTACAGCTTTTGGAAGATAATCAAAGGAAAAAGAAGAAAAAGGTTTATTTTTTCTTTACTTTGGAAGAACCATTAGAAGTTGTAATTTACTCTGCTTGATGATGTGGTAGCACCATGTATGTCTTGAATAGTTACTGTAAACATGTACTTGAAAAAATTCTAATCATAGACATTTTGGAAAAATATTATCAACAATGGAATTTTGAACATTCTGTACCCTGATTGGTATGAATTCATTTACATGGAATGCTGTCATAAAAATGAGCCATAATTTTAGTATCAGAATGCAAAATGTTTAAGATTTTCAGTTCTGTACCTAGTTGGAAATATTACAAAGCTCATCTCTTCTTTACTAGAAAAATTAATTCATAACTATTTATAGATTTTAAAGTAAGAATATGGAATTTATGAGCTTTTAAAAAAACACTAATTGTGAAGAATTAGTGTATTATAGGTAGAAAAGAGTTAAAAGTATAATAAATTATCCTCAGATGGGATACTATCTCTGGTATACATTTTTCTTATGACTTCTAAGTCATGTGTGTGACATAGGAATTCCCTACTATGTTCTTGATGTGTTAATGGCAACTTGTGTATTTCAGTTACCTTTTTTTTTTTTTGGACAGGCAGAGTTAGAGAGAGAGACAGAGAGTTTTAGACAGTGAGAGAGAGAGACAGAGAGAAAGGTCTTCCTTCCGTTGGTTCACTCCCCCAATGGCCGCCATGGGGATCTGAAGCCAGGAGCCAGGTGCATCCTCCTGGTCTCCCACGCGGATGCAGGGCCCAAGCACTTGGGCCATCTTCCACTGCCCTCCCAGGCCACAGCAGAGAGCTGGACTGGAAGAGGAGCAACCGGGACTAGATCCCTGTGTGCCGGCGCCTCAGGCGGAGGATTAGCCAAGTGAGCCGCGGTGGTGGCCAGTTACCATATTTATATATAAGAATAGCCCAACCCTTTTGAAATACTGAAATATTACCCTTAAGTGCAAGTAAATTTTCAGATTTGAGAATTCTGAGGAAGGCAATTAAATACATTAAATGGAAGTGTAAAAACCTTATATACACTTGTTAGATGTGCAGTAGATTATTTACAAATTTTTCTCTGCAGTGATCCTTTATAATACTGTTTATTTTTTAAATATTTATTTATTTGAATGAGTTATACAGAGAGAGTAGAGGCAGAGAGAGGAGAGAGAGAGAGAGAGGGAGAGAGAGATCTTCCATCTGCTGGTTCACTCCCCAATTGGCTGCAATGGCCAGAGCTGTGCCGATCCGAAGCCAGAAGCCAGGAGCTTCTTCCGGGTCTCCCATGTGGGTGCAGGGATCCAAGGACTTGGGCCATCTTCTGTTTTCCCAGGCCATAGCAAAGAGCTGGATTGGAAGTGGAGGAGCCAGGTCTCGAACCGGTGCTCATATGGGATGCCAGTGCTTCAGGCCAGGGCATTAACCCGCTGTGCCACAGCGCTGGCCCCTATAATACTGTTAAGATACAAGTAGATATTCTTGTTCTGATCTCATCAGAAAGGAAAAGATTCAAGTTGTTTATTTGAACAATAAGGAAGGCCTATTTGCGATTTGTTAGAGAGGCCAAAAAATTGAATTGTAAGACAATTGATTTATTCATTAAAGGCAAGAGTATGCTTTTGAAATAAGTGGAAGGAAAGTTGTTTATTATTTTCTTCTTAAGTGACTTGAAGCAAAATGTAGGTTTTAGTATTAAAATATAAAGGAATTACTGAGATATTTTACCCTTTTCGTACTATTAAAAAACCCATGTGAATCTTGTAGCACAGCTCAGTTTAGTTTAGCCACAATTTAAGAGGTCGGTATCTTCAGGGCTGGTGGTTGCCATATTGAACAGGGTGGTAGATTGTCTTGGCTTAATTTATTTTTTTTAAAAAAAGATTTGTTTATTTGAAAGTCAGAATGAATCTGGTGGTTCACTCTCCAGATGGCCACAATTCCAGGGCTGGCCCAGGTGAAGCTAGGACCTTTATTGTTTGGGCAGGAGCCCAAACACTTTTGCCATCTTCTGCAGCTTTTCCCAGGTCATTAGCAGGGAGCTACATTGGAAGTGAAGCAGCCAGGACATGAACCGCTGCCCATGTGGTCTGCCAGCATTGCAGGCAGTGGCTTTAACTCCAGATCTCTCTTGTCTACTTCAGGTCACATCCTGTCATTTCGCTGATCCCCAGAGGTCTGTCAGTTTCCTTCCATCCTCAGACTTAGGATGCGCCTTTAGAGCAGTTACCAGGTTATAAATTACACTTCACTGATTGGGATTGCTTGCTGCTTTTCTCTTCTACCAGATGTAGGCGTGTTTCCCACTGTCTTCTTGATCAGTACACACAGCTGGCACAATAAGTGGAGTTTGAAGGAGCTGTGTGATTGATTGCTGATACAAAGTGGTTTGCCCTTAGTTGCACGTTTGATTTTAGAAACAGGCGGTAAATTCTTTCCAGTTCATTGTGCAGTGATGAGAATGTATAAAATGTCACAAATATGAGAAGTAGTTTCAGTTGTAAGTTGTTTATATGTAGTAGTGTTTGCTTAGTAATAGTTTTATGTTTTTAATTAGTAGGAAAGTTTTAAAACTATAAGCATACTTTGAGTTTATTTAACATATTATCAGTGATAAATGAAGTTTAATACTAAACTTTTTACTTAAATTTGTTGCTCATATTCCTCCTGAAAATTAAGATTAATGTAAATTATTTTAAAATTAAAGCATTTAAAATAAACTTTTATAAGAATGAGGATGTTACATAGATTTTATTGAAAGCTTAATGCTTACTGTGAATTTGATAAGTTAATTTGTGACCCAAATTAATGACTTAAGAGCCAAAAAATTATGATTTGACCGTGTTATGTAAAAGAGAAATTAAACATGACCTGTCACCTAAATAGGTTTACACTTTTGTGTGTGTGTTACAAGTAGAACGCGATACTGTTGAGAGTTGAGGAAGATTTCACTGTGAAAGTGATGTTGAAAGGAATATCAGGTTTAAGGGAAGAAGGAAAAGGAAAGGCATTTCTATCAAAGCAATAGCAGACACAAAATACAGTTTCAAAATAGTGTGCAGTAGTTCCTATAAGGAATTCAGTCTGGCTACAGCATAGTATGTACAGGAAGTGAACCTGGAAGGGCAACTTGATGATAAAATTGTTTTCATTTTTTTTTCTTTTTAAAGATTTATTTATTTGATAGAGTTATGGGGTGGGGGTTGAGGAGAGAGATCTTTCAACCACTGGTTCCCTCCCTAGGTGACCACAATGGCAATGGCTGGACCAGGCCTAGGACAGGAGCCAGGAGCTTCATTTGAGTCTCCCACGTGGGTGGCAGGGGCCCAGGCACTTGGGCCATCTTCTGCTGCTTTTCTTTGGCCCTTAGCAGGGAGCTGAATAAGAAGTGGAGCAGCCAGGACATGAATCTGTGCCTGTGTAGGATGCCAGTGTCGTAGAGGGCAGCTTTACCCATTATGCCACAGGCCGGCCCTTAGAATTGTTTCCTTAGTCTGCTTTGTGTTGCTGTAATGGGTGGGGTTGTATAAGATCATTTGATCTGGTTCTGCCAGGGCAGCTGCAGGCAGGATTCAATAGATTCAATAAATAGATTCAATAGCAGGCTGATTTTTAAGTTTTAGTTTTGTATGACCCATGAATGATGTCATAAACATCCAGCTGACCCTTGGCAGCAAGATGGCTCCCCGCCTCTAGAGAATACCTGAGACTGGAGTTATGTCTGGCAAGTTCCTCTTGTTGCCAAATAGCAACACTTGTGGAAGAGCAGGGAGCAGTGCATACTAAGCCAAATATGTAGGATGGCCTCACTTTGAAAGAACCCGTTCCCTGGAGACCTAGATAGGTATTAATCAATTATTAACCTGATCTTACTGTGACAGGCATTGATCCCTTTCTGTCTACTTCCACCAGGCCCCACCTTTTGAAGAGCCCACCATTTATCAGTAACATTATCTTGGGGACCCAGATTCCAGCACCTGGACCTTTGAGGGACAAACCATATCCAAACTGTGGCAGACATAAAGGGCCCTATGTGGCATGCCTGGGGTTTAACTTAGCGTGTGTAGTAGAGGGTGCAAAGATGGAGGAGAGCCCCTAAAAATGTGCACAGTGAACTAATGGGTCACAGTGCTTCAGTGTGGGGGTGCACAGATGAGCACAGTGTTGGGTATATATAGTGTCCAGTATATACAATGTACCCCAACTGCATCAAGGAGACAAGAGCTTTGCGTAAGTTCTGCTTTTAGTGTGTGTTGATAATATACCTGTGTTTTAGTGAATTTTAATGGAAACTCTGTGTGTGTGTGTGTGTGTGTATGTGTCTGTGTATAAAGTCTGCTGTTAATTACCAGAGAAGAGAATATGTTTAACAAAGTAAAAATGATTGTGATTTAAATCAGTGTCATTTTTTGCTGCATGCCAAATGTAAATTAACTTCATTCTCAAATAATAGCCCGACTTCTGCCACATGGTCATATTAACTGTAATCAAAAGTAAACTGATAGGAATTTTTAAAAAAGTACATGTCTTATTAATGTATTGAGATTTTAATTATGTGTTAGGAGCTGTTTTCACTTTTGTTAATAAGAATTTAAGAAATAAATTAGAAATCTAAATAGGATAGTTTGTAAAAGCATAACACTTTGTTCCATGAACCAGCATCATGACCAGAGACCAGAGACAAGTGGCCTGAGTAAAATACCTTTGCTTTGAAACCACATCCCTTCTTTTGTTGCTAAGGGAGATCATAGGGGACAAGGCAGCAGCCAGAAAACACGATATTCATTCTGTTCTCTGTCCCAGTTCTGTAGTCTTCGTTAGCTAAAACTTACTAGAAAGATCTGCCTGATCCTAGTGGTTCCAGGGTATATGGTCAGGGCACTGGTACCCTGTCTTGACAAAGCCCTAACACTGTCACCCGCAGCCAAAATGTCCACTAAGGTGGATGCTGCACAAGCCTTTCCCATTTTCACTGACCACTCACCTATTTTGAGAAGTCAGTGCGAAGAGAAGCCTTTATGATTTTTATACTTTTCCATGTATCATTTTGGAGACATCACAAGATTAGTGGTGTGATGGGCTTTTCATTATATTCATTTTCAAGCCTAAAGCCTTAAGCTTTCAGTATGGACAAAAATAGATATGTTTTGCAAACATAAACCCTGTATCATCGATTATAGAATAATGCAGTTGGTCAGTGCTGAACTTAATAATTAAACATTTCATAATCATATTTGAATCCTCACAATTAATACTGACAGTTCACTATTTCAAAGGACTGAGTTTATGGTAATTTTTCTAGATTTAATGTTTTATTTGAGTGAGTTGAAATGTATGTATTTTTCCTTGCAGATTTGAGTTCTGTGAACCTGCATTTGTGGTTGGTAATTGCCTCCAGATAGCATCTGACAGTCATCAGTATGATCGAATTTATTGTGGTGCTGGAGTACAGAAAGACCATGAAAACTACATGAAAATTTTACTGAAAGTGGGAGGCATACTCGTCATGCCTATAGAAGATCAGGTAATGGTGCATTGTTGTGGTGCTTAGTTGAGCAGGAAGCAAACATGTTAGTTTAAGATTGGGAAATGTTATTTGGTGAAATGTACATTGATGATTTTGAAAAAGATTCTATTTGTTTTATTTGAAAGGTGGAGTTTTAGAGAGAAAGTGAGAGACAGAGTGAAAGAGAGAGATCTTGCATCCACTGGTTCAGTCCCCAGATGACCACAATAGCCAGGGCTGTGCCAGGCTAAAACCAGGAGCCTGGTTCTTCATCTGGATCTCCCACATGAGTGTCAGGGGCCCCAGCACTTAGGCCATCCCCACTGCCTTCACAGACACATTAACAGGGAACTGGATTGGAAGCAGAACTGCTGATCCAGTGCTGATAGGTGATGCCAGCATCACAGGTAGCCACTCAGCCCACTACACCACAGAGCCAGCCCCCATTGTTAATTTTTGAAGAAGAAATGCTTTTCACAGATCTATCTGTATAGAAAACAGTTGAAACAGACTCTTAGTTGTTTATGCAAAACAGACAAAGGAAAAGGTGCTACAGTGTGGGAGAGGGAACTGGCTTTCAGTCAAGCTCACGACTGGCATTCGGCAAGCTGCTGCCTCCTTCAGTGCCCCCTTCTGCAGGGTGTTTAGTTGAATGTCATGATCTCAATCAGCTGCTGTTTCTGATACCCTTCATTTCTTTGAATGTACATATTGGAAAGACCCTTTTTGTGGTTTGGTTTGAAAGGCTTAACTTTGTTAATAAAGCAGGTGAACTTTTAAAACTTCGTTTTCAGGTGGACTCATTTGAAAATATTCTCCTGCTAGTTATGAGCATCATTAAATTTAGTTTATCTTGCTATGGTATTAAGTATAATAAATAAATGAAACATTAATTTATTCAAAAAATGAGTGGACTTTTAAAAGCAATTTACCTTAAATATGGAGGCCCTTCAAAGAGTTTGTGGAAGATGGATTTTATGAAGAGGCCATGTGGATTTCAAAATTTTTTTGCTCCAAAATGAACTTACCTAAAAGTACTATTTTTCCTTAAAGTTTTTGAAATGTCCTTGTATTTATAAAAATACATTTCAAAGAAATATTATCTTTAATATTTGTATTAATCTGAATCTGAGCTGTGAAAATGGCTTGTGGTTTGTGCAGTACAAGTGGGATATTTACAATGACTGTGACTTGGCATTGTAGCTATGGGGTTAGTATTTTCTTGGAGGGCATTCCCTTAGTAACATAATATGTCAGTCATTCACGGCTCAGTGGGTCTCACCCATTACCATGCACTGTGTCCTATAGCAAATTACTTGTTTTTACAAAGGCAGAATATAAAAAAAGTTATTAAAGGGACTGGTGTTGTGGCTCAGTGGGTTAAACAGCTACCTGCAGTGCTGGCATCCCATGTGAGTGCTGGCATCCCATGTGAGCGCTGGTTTGAGTCTCAGCTGCTCTGCTTCTGATCCAGCTCCCTACTAATGTGCCTGGAAAAGCAACAGAGGAGGGCTCAAAAAATTGTGTCCCTGAAACCCTGGTGGGAGACCCACCTGAAATTCCAGGCTTGTAGCTTCAGTAATCAAAATATGGTTTTATTCATGTAGTACTTTAACAAAATTGCTTAGCATATCATTTCAGATGTACATTTTAGGAAATAATGGCACAGTGGTTTCCTTAGAAGCTATTGAACTTCAAATTAACAGGCAGATTCAGTTGTCTGTATTTGGGTATCCTGTTTTCATTGAAACTCCTATTTTGAACAGGAAATATGTTTTATTCCTTTTGTATTTATTGTAAATACTTAAATGGAAGTATTTTGATTGCTTTTAAACATAGGTGATTATATAATTTGTGGTGTCATTTATGCCCTTGAAACAAAATTTTGACTGTAAAGTGATCCTATTGCCAAGATTAAGTGGCTCTCTTTTTTTCCATCTAACTAGTTAACACAGATTATGCGAACTGGACAAAACACTTGGGAAAGTAAAAATATCCTTGCTGTTTCATTTGCTCCACTTGTGCAGCCAAGTAAGAATGATAACGGCAAGCCTGATTCTGTGGGACTCCGTAAGTAGCTCCTCCCACTTTCTGATTTGATAGTGATTTTTGGTGTTAACCTTGTGTGCTTGAGTCATTATGAGGAATTAAAATAAAAATAAGTGTGCAGTAATATAACCTGTGAATTTATTCAGTCTTTTTATTTTATTTTTTAACTTTTACTTAGTAAATATAAATTTCCAAAGTACAGTTTATGGATTACAATGCCCCCCCTATAACTTTCCTCCCACTTGCACCCCTCCCATCTCCCGCTCCCTCTCCCATTCCATTCACATCAAGATTCATTTTCAATTATCTTTATATACAGAAGATCTATTTAGTATATATTAAGTAAAGATTTCATCAGTTTGCACCCACACAGAAACACAAAGTGTAAAATACTGTTTCAGTACTAGTTATAGCATTACTTCACATTGGACAACACATTAAGGACAGATCCCACATGAGAAGTAAGTACACAGTGACTCCTGTTGTTGACTTAACAATTGGACACTCTTGTTTACGGCGTCAGTAATCTCCCTAGGCTCTAGTCATGAGTTGCCAAGGCTATGGAAGCCTTTTGAGTTCACCGACTTCGATCTTATTCCAACAGGGTCATAGTCAAAGTGGAAGTTCTCTCCTCCCTTCAGAGAAAGGTACCTCCTTCTTTGATGGCCCTGTTCTTTCCACTGGGATCTCACTCGCAAAGATCTTTCATTTAGGTCGTCGTCTTTTTTTTTTTTTTTTTTTTTTTTCCAGAGTGTCTTGGCTTTCCATGCCTAAGATACTCTCATGGGCTCTTCAGCCAGATCCAAATGCCTTAAGGGCTAATTCTGAGGCCAGAGTGCTATTTAGGACATCTGCCATTCTATGAGTCTGCTGTGTCTCCCGCTTCCCATGTTGGATCGTTTTATTTATTTTGTTGTTGTTGTTGTTGTTGTTTGTTTGTTTTTTTAATCTAAACCTTATACCAGACACCGTTAGCTGCTTTCATGGATACATGAAAACGAATGCCAGATCAAACTGAAAATAAACTTAATTATAGTTCGTGGTAGGATACAAAGTGGTCACAGTGCAGGTCACCTCCTTTGGGTACGGTGGTAGGCAGGCCTTTCTGCCGTGGCTGCATCTGAGTTATGGTTAGAACACTATACAGAACTGCTATGTCAAGACTTCAAGACAGCATTTTCCATATTGAGGTAGTGAATACAGAAAGGCTTTAGGCTGAAAAGAGATTGGTCTTTCCCAGGATAGGAATAAAGTCCAGGGTGGTAGAAGCTTATTGGCTGGCTGTGGAGGATGGATATCATCAGGTAAAGGGAAAGCAGGCCAGTTAAGAGGCTATTCTTACACCCAAGGAGAGAGCTGATGTTGATGTGGCTAGAGTTGTGTGGCGAGTAACCTGGAGGAAAGAGAGGGCTTGGCTAGCGTAGTGACACTACCATTTAATGCTGCCAGTGTCAGTTGTCTCTTAGCATACAAAGGCCAGGTAGTCAGGCCGATGCAAGCATCCTCATGAGGGCAGGTCAGCTGAGGACCTTCAACGTAAAGACAGCATTTTTTTTTTTAACTTTGTCGCTCCCCGTCTTCGTGGAGGAGCGACACTGAACCTGCCTAGGCTTCATATCCGATCACGGCACCATTATGTCGCTCCCCGTCTTCGTGGAGTAACGACACAGGACCCTGCGTTGTTCTTTTTTCTGCTCGGCCCTCCCCGGGTTTGCTGCTGGTTCTTCCCGGGTTGGCTACCGTCCCTTCCACCTCCGTGGAAGGGCGGTTCCCCCTAGCCACTTTCCCCACTTCCGTGGGGGAGCGGCACACTGCCGGCCGGCTCTCTCGGGGGCTGCACAGGTAGGTGTTCCTTCAGATAGATGTTCCTGGTGCATGTTGTCTCTCTCCTCCTTTATGGTCCTCTTCCACCAATCCCAACTCTGCTACCCACACGCCGAGTACGCTGCTCTCCTCCAATCAGGAGCAGGTCCCACAGTCTATTGGTTGAACTGGAGGCAGCTGTGTAGAAGCTGTTTCCTCCTCTCCCAGCGCCATATTGTGGGAGAGCAGATGCATAGAATAAGTCTTAATTCCAGTAACTTAGTCTAGTCCGAGTTGCTCCCAGTTGCTCCCCACAAACTTATGTTAGACAAAGAAAGCGTTCCCATCCGCCTGTTCACTTCCCAAATGCCTGCAACATTCAGGACAGGCCAGAACCACTGTTTAGCAGACACCTGTCATGTGTCTACTGTAGACCATTCTAGCTATTGGGTGCCTACTTAAACTAAAAGCAGGAAAAAGTGGGGGCTGGCATTGTGGCACATAGATTAAGCTGCTGCTTGTGACACTGGCAACCACATTGGAACACTGGTTTGAGTCCTGGTTGTTCTGCATCTGATCCAGCTTCCTGCAAATGCACTTGGGAAGGCAGCAGAAGGTAGCCCAAGTGTTTGAGCCCCTGTCACTCTGTGGGAGACTGGGATGGATTTCCTGGCTCCTGGCTTCAACCTGACCCAGACCTGACTATTGCAGCCATTTGGGGAGTGAATCAGCAGATGGAAGATCTCTCTTTCTCTCTCTGTGTCTCCCTGTTTCTGTATTGCTCTGCCTTTCAAATAAAATATCTTTAAAAAATAATAAAGTAAAACCATTTTATTTTTTTCAAACATTAGAATTACAGTTTATTTATGACAGTTTTGTATAAATTATCCTAACTGGATGGAAATAATAAAAAGAAGTAATGAAAAAACGATCTGACCCAATTGGCTTTGACGGTGGCCTAACCATAAACATTGCGGTGACTGTTCCTTGCCACCGCTGGAGAATTAGGCAGGCTGCCCACAGCTTGCCTTGACCGAGGAAGGGAAAGTGCGCCACCTGCCACTCAGCCTTCCCCAAACCTGGGGGACAATCAGGCGTGGTGTGGAGCCCAGTCGAAGCAGGGTCTCACTTTATTGTAAAAGGGAGGTGTATATATAGTTGAGGTACAGAGCAGATGGTACAGAGCAGATGAGCGGATGTGGGCAAGGGGTAGGGTGTTGTGATGCAAAAGGGTCTTAGCCACTCCTATTATACCACCTTAATGATCCTTAGGCAGAACCGCCCTGGGGCTGGGGTGTTTGCTACCAGGGATTTGAAACTTAAAGTCAGGTTTTCAAATTCGAGGCAGGCTCAGGAAGTTCCTCTAGGCCTCTCCGGATTCAGCATCCCCCACAAAACATCATATGTAAGTGTACTTATAAGAGTTCCTGTAGATTTTCATTATGTGTTTTACTTTATAATGGACAGAATTCTTTCAGTAGAATAGAATTCTGACAGTTTTCCTAGTTGAGTTTCTTCAAGAAGAGTCTTCATTGTAAATAAAGTTTTATACTAACATAACTTGCGGATGGCATGGTTGATATACTAGGAAGGAGCAGTTTCCATTCTCCCTCATTTTAGAGATGTTAACACAAGTAGATCTAAGTAGTTGCTAGGACTGTCCCTGGTGAGATCTGAATGACATTCATTGAGTGAGTGGAGAATAGGAATAAACTTAGTGGAGTAGGATAAAATGGGAGGATGAGGCTAACAAAGGAAACTGACCCTGCTTGACAAAGCTACAGATAAAGTGATATGTCTGCATTTTTCATCACACTAATCTGAGGAGGGTATGGGAAAAGGTTGGGGGTGCTGATGAAATAGAGAGCCGTGAGGGATAATTCTTGAATCTGTGTGCCAGGTATATGGGGCTTCACTATATAATTGACTGTCTTTTGTATGCACTTGAAAGGTTTCTATAATAAAAAGAAATCATCATTTATCAACAGAGATTTTAAAAAATGAGCTAGGAATTATGAGAGTTTCTAAAAAGTAAAAGCTTCATATAGTAATGTTCATAGAATGAAAAAGTTTAAAAAATGGTATTGCCTAGATTCATAAAATATTTGGAGAGTAGGAACAAGTGTCCTTTTCTCTTAAAACAAATCAAAGTAGATTTCTGTTCAGAAGACATTTTCTTAATTACAGGGACTTAAAATAGCGAAGAATGCTGGTACCAAAAAAAGCCCTAATAATAATACTCATGCAAATCCTTTGCCAAATGTATCTTACAGCAATAAAAATTCTCATGCTAAACAGTCTATTAAAATGGAGTTATAATTTTTTCTCTGATTCATCACTAATTTTTAGTCAAGTTAAAAGTCATTTTTTCCTGTGTGTGTCAGAAATTTTGAAAATAAGGATATATTGCTTAAAGTTTAAGAACAAAAGAGACTTTATAAATTGTAGAATGGTTGGGGCAAGTAAGCCACTGAATGCTATGCAGGCATTCCATTTGGGTGCGGTTCAATTCCTGGCTGCTCCATTTTCCATCCAGCTCCCTGCTAATGTACCTGTGAAAGCAGCAGAAGATGGCTCAAGTGCTGAGGGCCCTGCCACCTATGTCGGAGACCTGAATGGAGTTCCAGGCTCCTGACTTGGGTCTGGCTCAGCCCCGACCGTTGTAGCCGTTTGCTGAGGAAACCAGTGGTTGGAAGATCTCTCTCTTTCTGTTTTCCTTTGTTTCTTTCCCTCTCTCTCTAACTCTACCTTTAAAATAAATAAGTAATTCTTTAAAAATAAATCAATAAATTACGGAACTATATCACATTATCACTATATGAAGTCGTTTCTTTTTTAGTTGGCCTTTTTGACATAAGGCCCCAGATAATTATTTTGTGCTTCTGCCTGAATGTAAATGCTCCGTTTAATCTTTGTTAACAAGTGAAAAATGAAAGTCCTAACTCCTTAATTCCAACAAAACCTATACAGAGCCTACATTTTAGGAAACAAATGGAGATTAAGTCTGTTTGTTAGGGATGATCTTAGCTTTAATTTTGGAGTGAAAACTTTAAAGCAGATTTTTATAGCAGTCAGGATTAGCATTGCTTGATCCACTGAGTTCTTACCTCCTGACTGGAAGCATTAGAAACAAGGGCATATTGGAGAATGGAAAACACGAGGTGTTTGAAAGGTATGGCTAAGAATTACCTAAGGTTTTTGTGTCAATCGAGAACTCCTGACTGAAGCTTGAATGCTGTTTTTGAACTGCCAAGTGTTAAAGCTACTGAATCCTGACAGAATCTTTGTCCTGCTGGGTCCATTTGTTTTTTGATGAAGTCCAGGTATTCTTCAGATGGTTTAGAAAAGTTCCTCTTGGGGCTGGCGCTGTGACTCAGTGGTTAAAGCCCACCACCTCGGGCACCAGCATTTCATATGGACGCTGGATTCACTCCTGGCTGTTCCACTTCCGATCCAGCTTCCTGTTAATGTGCCTGGGAAAGCAGCAGAAGATGGTCCCTGAACCCAAGTGGGAGACCTGGAAGAAGCTGCTGGCTTTGGATCGGCCCAGCTCTGACCATTGGGGCCATTTGCGGAGTGAACCAGTGAATTGAGAATCTTACTCTCTTTGTCTCTCTCTCTCTCTCTCTCTCTCTCTCTCTCTCTCTCTGTATAATTCTGCCTTTCAAGTAAATAAATAAATCTTAAAGAAAAGAAAGAAAAGTCCCGCTGTGGAATGTCAGGGCAGTGTTGGCAGAGAAAGAACATAATTACAGTGCTGACAGAGAAGAGCCGTAGTGTGAGCAAGATTCAGGAACAGAGAGAAGCTGAAAACGCTGTACAGTTTGATTTCTTAGCTCCTTTATAATTAAGGACACGTTTTTATGAATCTGTGCTCCTTTCTCTCCTCTGGGGAACTCCCTAGATACAGTTTTTCCTCTGCTCTGTCTATACCAGGTACTGTGATCCCACCCCAGGTCTTTGCATGTCACCATGGCTTGAGGCCCTACCGATGTCTCTTTCAGCCCTGACCTGGCCCCAGAGTCATGAGCCACATGCCCTGGCTGGAGAGGTAGTGTAGGCTTTGCAGTCAAATACCTGCATTCAGATCCTACCTTGGTCAGTAGGGCTTTTGAGCACTGAGTGAGCTATATTATATAGAAAACAGTGGCAGTGGAGGCTAGCACAACATTCTATTGTTATTCCTAAAATCTTCATTTTGGATATATAATAGATTCAACACAAACTAAACACATTTTTTTTATTCTACTCAACCTGTATTTTGTTGTATCAGTAACACACCAGCCTCTGCCCAGCTGCTGCGCCCAAAGCCTCCTGTTTTATGTACTTATTTATCTGTGCCTCTTTCTCCACAGCCAGCCTGTGTCCATCCTGTCCTCACAGTGCATCTGGGATTTGCCTGTTTCCCTCCGTCTGTGCTGCTGCCCTAAGTCAGAATGGGGTCATACCTCATGGGAACTCCTGAAGTGTTCCAGCTCACCTGTTCCACACTTCATTCACGCTCTCCCTCTTTCAGCTCCGTGAACCTGCTGAGCTCATTTAAATATTAGAGTTTTGCAGCTGTTTCTCCTCATACCATCTAGTTCCTGGTCAGACAAGATCTCCTCCGGGAGACATTTGTGAATACCTAGGTGAAAGCATGCTCGCAAGTCACTTGCTGTCATATCACTACTGCCGGTTGTTGTTGTTGTTTTTTCCCCCACCCTATTACTATTGGTGGATTTTCTTGTTACACTACTCCTTCCCGGAACATGGAAGCTCCTTGAATGCAGGGACACTCAGTGCAGATCATTTGCCATATTTAAACAGGTTGTTTAACCACTTCTGGTGTACAGTTCACAGTTTATATTGTTGAATGAATGTTAAATAACTTAATGAATAGTTAATGAATAGCTAGGCAGAACAGGTGGCATTTTGCATATTTAAGGGATGAGAACTCATATCTGCTTTTAAGCATATTCAGAAAGCTAACTGAGCATGCCCGTTGTGACTCTGGAATTCATCCATGTCTGGTTTCAGTGTGGTGGTGGGGGTGAAGGGTAAAAAGCTTCAAGAAGAGGTTTTTGTTTTTTGATTGTTTGTTTTAATTTGTTTGAAAGGCAGAGATAGAGGGAGAGACTGAGATCTTAGATCTACTGGTTAACTCCCCAAATGGCTGCAGTGTCAGGGGCTGGGCCAGGCAGAAGGCAGAAGCCAGGAGCTTCATCTGGTCTCCCAAGCGGTTGGGCCATCCTCCACTGCTTTCCCAGGGACATTAGCAGGGAGCTGGGTCAAAAGTGGAGCAGCCAGCACTGGAACTGGCATCCATATGGGCTGGACCAGAAAACCAGCCTTAAGAAGAGGTTTATACAGTGGACCAGTAGGCCTATGCCAAGAGATCTCTGAATGGAACTTAAGAGAGTCTTTAGAAGCACCCTACTGTAAGGTTCTAGGAAACACTCTACTGCTGCTGCATCGTGTGTCCAGTGGGTGACTGGGCATAAGCCAGGGGCTGTGTTTGGAAGGCAGAGCACAGGAGACATTGCAGCCTGGTGTACTAGGCCTGGCTTGTGCTGCCAGTGCCCTGTGGAGAGCACCAAGAGCTAACAGCTACCTCTATCCTCCTGGAGTCTAAAGGGGACAACAGTACCAACACAGGTAACCAAAGGTGAAATTTCCCATGTTAAAAACATAGGAGGGTGTCATCTTCAAGACTTCAGAGTGAGAGAAATGGTAAAGATTTATAGTACTGCCTAAATTAGGAGGTTTATGCTTTGTTTATTTTTAGATACCTGAGAAAGCTTCCTATTCATAATTTTATTTCCACATGGATGGAAATTAGGAGAAATTATTTTCCGATGGAGCATAGAGAATTTGTTTCTCTCTCCATATAAAGTATTGAAGTGGCTATAGGGAAGAATGTGGTTCTAGGGGTTATACATGTGTATTACACATATGTTTCAGCTCTCTGATATATTTTGTAAAAGCAAACATCACTAACTTCAAATCTGTGGTGTTTCTTTGAGCTGCTAAAGTGTTTATTCATCGCATGATTTCTGGTAGCCTTTTGCTCTACTTGTTGGTTTACAGAAGAAAAAAGTGATTTCTCCCTCACCTTCTCTTTCTCTCTCCCTGTGTGTGTTTGCGTGTGTGTGTATGAGAGAGAGAGAGAGAGAGGGAGAGAGAGAAAGAGAGAAAGAGAGAGGTTCAGACTGAGGTAGCCGTTTGTTGCTTCTGAGTTTTTTGAATAACTACAAAGTACTTTTGTGTCCTTTAAACTTCAGAAAGTGTAAAAGGATATACAGGGTATTCTGTCTCCTGTTCTGTCCCCTGATTATTTGGTTCCACACGGCCTGTTTTTGTATTTTTATTTGTCATTCATGAGCACTTGTGCGTGTGCATATATGTGGCAAAGCACACAGCCCCACCCCTATACATCGGAACCTGTGTGCTGTCCACTCTCCTCAGCACCTGGAGCGGTGCTCAGCACATCGCAGGGGCCTGGCAGTCTCTGTCGATGAGAGGTTTTATACTTGCTGTGTCCAGAGTTTGCTAAGAAGTATTTCGTTCTGAGAATAACCGAACAGTGTATAATGCTTTTTTGTGTTTTCCTTTGTTTTCAGCCCCCTGTGCTGTCAGGAACCTGCAGGACTTGGCACGCATTTATATTCGCCGCACACTTAGAAATTTCATCAATGATGAGATGCAGGCCAAGGGAATTCCCCAAAGGGCTCCACCCAAAAGGAAAAGAAAGAGAGTGAAACAGAGAATTAACACGTATGTCTTTGTGGGTAATCAGCTTATTCCTCAGCCTCTAGACAGTGAGGAGGATGAGAAAATGGAAGAAGATCACAAGGAAGAGGAGGAGCGAGAGCACAGTGAAGCCATGAAGCCAGAAGAACCTCCTCAGAATTTACTGAGAGAGAAAATCATGAAGCTGCCCCTCCCTGAGTCTTTAAAAGCTTACTTGACGTATTTTAGAGACAAATAACTTAGATTGAGAAGAATGCCTACTGATAATTCCTTTAGTCTTGAACATGTAGCATTTGTTAGGAGTTAAAAGAATTATTTCTTTCATCAGAGTGAATTATAGTGGGGGACAAAAGTATAACTTGTTTCTGTCAGTAACAAAAATGATGTATTCAGTCTTTAAAAAGAATCCCTTTTATAAAATCTATTTTTCTTTAAATCTTGGGAAAATGCTGTTTTATCTCAGAGTGATTTGAAAGTGGGGTGCAACTATAGTCAAGACCTTGTGTCCTATAAATCCTTTTCTGACTCCTTACAGATTTATAGTGGTAAAGGTTAGATGTAATTTTATATAAGGTTTAAATCATTGTTAAACATATAAATCTGATTTGAATTCCAGTTATTTGCATTTCCTCTATGAAAACTTTCTTATAAGGAAATCAGATGCTTTGTAGACCTATTTACCTTACTTTTATTGCAATCACTATTTCTGAGTTGCTGTAGATGTATTCCGGGCAATATATGAGTGCAATAATAATGCAACATATCGAGTAATTTAGCTTTAAAACACACACACACACACACACACACACGTTTCATGAAATTTTACAGCCCTGCAATTTTTGCTTTTGAATCTGTTGCCAAAAGACCTGGGCGGGGGTGGGTGGGGATATCTGCTTCTCTCATAGAGATTTTTAAGAGCACAGCAAGTGAATATTAGAAAGTATACACTTAATACAACTCTTAGTTTGTATGGACCCTTTATATTTTCAGTATTTAAAGTTAATGAGGTCATCTTGACTCTTTCAAGATTTTCAAGGTTTATTAAGGATCTTTTTTTTCTATAGTTCACTATAGAAAGTATTTGGTTTAAGAGCTCCAGTGTTGTGTGTGACTCTTAGCATAGACAGCGAGTGAGTGAGTGAAATGAGCACGTGTGACTGCCACTTTGCTGGACAGCTCTGAGTTGCAGAGCTAGGGCAGGCGTGGACAGCAGATGCACTTTAGTAAATGGGACTTCAGTTTATCTGAATATTTATCTTTGACAAGGGAGGGCTGAGCTTACTGTATTTGCTTTGGGTCTTTCTAGTATAAGACATATTCACAGAAATTGTTTGTAGACACCTTCTGTTTTGAAAAGCCGGTTCAGAACTACAGAGTAAACTTTGGGACCTACACCATGCTCATCTAACAACTCCTCATACTTTTTAATGTTTCTTTTGGCAAAATTACAATGGTTTTCATTTTTTGCTTAATATCACATACTTAATGTACCCATATGTGAATTTTGTTACAGCTTGTCAGTGATAAAGTTGGCAGGAAGTGCCATTATGACTCTTTCTAGTAAAGCTTATAAACAGTCATGCCTTGCTAGGAAAGTATACACTGTAACCTGCCACTTTATGTTACACGGATTACATATTTTTAAAGGGAAAAATTTGAGGGTATCACTTACTACCACCAGCATCATTATTACAATAATTACTCAGATTTACTTAAGGAAACCCAATCATTGTATAGTAAATGGATTTTTATTTCTCTACCAAGTTCAAATACTGCTTCAAAAATCTCAGCTCCAGTAATTGTACACATCTGAAAACAGGTGTTTGAAATAAATAATGTAAGTATGACATCACTGCAGATAATTGAGGCTGTTTTAGTGATGTGAAGGACAGTTTCAGGGAAAGTACTGCTTCCAGTGGCTGGGGAGTGGGTGGGGGCCTTTACATTTTACGTAGATGATTATCAAGCTGATACTAAGAAATGCCTCATCAAGTTTCTGTCTAGGAAACAGTTTCATATCTGTTGGAAATGGTCATTTTATTTTGAATCAAGTGCTTGTTTGAGAAGTGTAGTTGTGAATTTCTCCTGCCCACATGTTTGTATCTTGAAATCCTGGGGAGACTTAGCCATCTTTTCTCATCCTTCTCCCCCCGATTTTATTGGAGCTGGTGTCCAGATATGTAAAAATACATGTTCTTAAATAATGGCTTCACTGTTTAGGAGAGAGTTTTTATTAGGCATATATTTGAAGATTGACGTTTTCATAATGTCTTTCATTCTCTCGACCTTGTTAAAGTGTACAGTAGATTTTTCATGATCATTGAATACTTTTTGTCATTGAAATGTATCTTTTGTGTTTTTAAATGCATTCATTTTACCATTGCGATGTTATCATTGACTTTAAAATAAAGAGGTAGAAATCAAAAAGGAAAATTCCTGTGAAAGCTTTCTTATATATTAGAATATTTTGGGTTGATGTTTATTTTTAATGAATTCATGTTTACTTGAGTATGGAAAGTTTTTGTAAGTGGAGAAGAGCAAGTAAAGATGAAGTAAAAATGAAAATGGTAATATAGTCTAGGAATTCTACAGCCAGATGAGACAATAGATAATGTCTAATTGAGGACTTTATTTTGCAAATGAAGAAGTGGGCCTCTGGAGAGGTGGCATGTTTTGCCTTAGTCACACAGCTAGTTAGAGATAGGGCCTGATATGAATGCCAAGAATTTGTCAGTGACACCGTAGCTGCCAAGAAGACTTTAAATCTATACAGCTTGTCGATCAAACTATTTGGTTCTAGTATCAATAAAGAAAAATATTAAAATAGCATACGTACATAGTGGTTAAAATAAAATACAAAAAAATGTGTTGATTTCTAGCTGTGTGAGATGGTGAAAGTGAAACAAAGCATGTTAAATCGTTGGAAGACTTGGAAAAATATTTTAAATAAACAATTGCATATAACTAAGCATCGTTCTTCAGTGGCCTGGCTTTTCTTTTTTCTCTTTTTAAAGTTAGACGATCTCCATACCCCTGGGAATACATGCTGAGTTATTTAGTATTTAGTTGTCTGTGTTTGGACATCTCACTTTCCTTTTGACTATTGACACTGCTGATGAATAGGGCTTTTAAAAAATTTATAAAGTATTAAGATGAGAAGGATGATATGTGAAGTATGAGAAGTAGTAATTCAGTGTACATGTAGATGTACTTGTAGCTACTATTGGGTTCAATTACTGGTGTTAGCACCGCATGTGTGCCACTTGCCAATCGCCCTGTGTTACTGGGTTTCATACATGCTAGAATCATACTGAGCTGTGTGTTCTTCTGCAGCTTGCTCACTCCACATCACCTTCCTAAGACAGGCCCGTGTTAAACGTGGTAGTTTTGTTACATTCATGGTTCGGGTTTAATTTATTCTATTTAAAAAATTATTTATTTGAAAGGCAGAGTTACAGAGGGAGAGGAAGAGACTGAGAGATCTTCCATCTGCTGGTTCACTCCCCAAATGACCACAGTGTCTGAGGATGCCAGAAGCCAGGAATGCCATCCAGGTCTCCCACATGGGTACAGGGGCTCAAGTACTTGGACCATCTTCTACTTTCTCAGGTGTATTAGCAAGGAGTTGGATGAGAAGCAAAGCAACAGACTTGAACTGGGGGCCTGATATGGGGTATCTGAAATGCTGGCTTTGCAAGTGGTGGCTTAAGTGGCTTAACCTGATCTGGAGCTGGAATTCAACGTGGGTCCTCCATGTGGGTGACAGGGACCAAAGCACTCAGACCATCACCTGTAGTTTCCCAAGGTTTTTTCAGCAGGAAGCTGAAAGCAGAAATAGAGCCAGGACTTCAACCCAGGTTCTCTGATACAGGATGCAGGTGTCAAATGATCACTTCACTGCAGCACCAAACAGTTACACCTTGGTGTCTTTTATTTTGTTGATAAGTTGTGTAGAGACATTTCTTCAAAAGTCCTTTTCTCTTTCTCTGATCTGCAGTACTAACTTTGTCATAGATTAAGCTTTCATGTTTGTGCTTTGTGTCCAGATTGTGTATTTTAGTTAATTTGCATATTCTTGTGCTGACATCACAGTTTTATGTTCTGTAGATCTGTAATAATTCTTGCTCTTGATCTATTAAAATAAGTCGCTTCAACTTATATCCCAGGAGTTTTCTTGACTATTTTTTTTAAAGATTTATTTGTTTATCTGAAATGCAGAGTTATAGGGAGGCAGAGGCAGAGAGACAGAGAAAGGTCTTCTATCTGCTGGTTCACTCCTCAAATGGCTGCAATGGCCGGAGCTGGGCCGATCCAAAGCCAGGAGCCAAGAGCTGCTTCTGGGTCTCCCACGCAGGTGCAGGGGCCCAAGAACTTGTGCCATCTTCTGCTGCTTTCCCAGGTGCATTAGCAGGGAGCTGGATCAGGAATGGAGCAGCCAGGACTTGAACCAGCGCCCATATGGGATGCCAACATTGCAGGTGGTGGCTTTCCCTGCTATGCCACAGCGCCAGCCCCTTGACTATTTTCTTGACTGTTCTAAAATTTATACAAAATACACCCTTTTAGGATTTCCTTAGTATCACATTGAATTTATATAATATGTGTAAGAAATAACAGGTTTATGATATGGAGTCTTCCAATCCATGAATATGGTATTTTCCCCCTTTTATTGAAGTCTTATTAAGTGTCTTAATAGTTAATACAGTTTGTAAGGTCTAATGTTAGGTTTATTTATAAATGCTTTATGTTTTTCAGTGCTATTTTACTATAAACTTTTTGTTTTTTTTCAGAAAGCAGAGTGACAGCATGTGCATACATGCATGCATACACACAAACACATACACATCTGTCTGCTAGTTCACTTTCCAAATGCTGCAACAGCTGGGACTGAACCAGGCTGAAGTCAGGAGCCTAGGTCTCTAACATGAGTGGCTGGGACCCAAGTACTGGGGTCATCAACTACTGCCTTCCCAGGTGCACTAGCAGGAAGCTGGCATGGAAATGGAATAGCCAAGACACAAACCTACACTGACGTGGGATGTAGAGGTCCTGAAAGGCAGCTTACCTGCCGGAGCCACGACACTCAACTGTTTTACCATTGATTTTCTTGTATGTTAATTAAATCACACTATTTTATTATTAATCTGGGTTTTCTACGTAGACAACCTTAGCATTTTAAAATTTTAGATGCTTTTTCTTTTAGGTTTTATTACTTTACCTTGCTGGATATGCTGTTTGCGGCCTCTAGTGTGATACTAAGTAGACGTGATGACAAAGAACAGCCTTTTTTCTTGTTTTCATTCCTCTATGTGTTCATGAAAAATTTTTAAACATTTATTTATTTTTATTTTAGAGGCATAGAGACAGAGTAAAAAACATCTGCTGTTTTATTCCCTAATTACCTTAGAGCCAGGAGCTGGGAACTGAGTTATTTACTCTGCCTATCCATTGCTTCCAGGGTCTGCATTGGCAGGAACCGAAGTCTGGTATTGAACCTGGCCTCTTGGATGTAGGATGTGGGCTTCTTGAACTGCTAGGCTGAATGCCCATTCCTGCATGGCCTGTATCTGTTTATTTATTTTACAATGAGTTGTTCTGCGGTTGTTCAGATAATCTAGTTTTCTGTGAGTGTCAGGTCGAATATGTTGTGAAATATTGTCCAAATCTAAAATAGCCTCTGGGAATGTTTGTGTATGTGCCCATATCATTTATCAGCTGCTGAGAGAAATTTGGCAAAACCTCTGGCTCTCATGGTGGAATGTCAATTCTTTCTCATAGTTCTTTGAAGTTTTGCTATGGATTTTGATGGGGTAGTAGGGTTATTGTGTCCTTGTGGTAATTGGAAACTTTTTTAGCATGATGTAGAAACCTTTATCTTTAGTAATGTTCTTTTCTTCAAAGTCTGTTTTCTCTGATAATCATGTAGCTATCTTGGTTAGCAGTCACCTAGTGGATCTTTGTTTTATTCTATTTATTTTCACTTTTTTTTATCCTTATGTTCTAGATAATGTTTTGTAAACAGCTGATATGCTTAAAGATTTATTCTGATTGAGACATTCTATCCACTTACTTTAAATACAATAGAATATTTTGTCTTACACATCTTACTGTTTCCCCCATCTTTTAAAATTAGTTTCTCTTAATTTTCCTGTTATTTTAGAAGTTATGTAGTTTTTTCTTTTGGGTGGTTACAGTCAGCATTTCAATGGACTCAGCTAGTTTATCCAAGTCTAAAGCTGCTTATGCATCCTTCTAAGAGATACTTAGAGGCAGGCGGCTCTTTATCACCTGGTGTGTGTTTGTCTTCCCGCTGTGTGAATGGTTCTTTTGCATCAGTTCTGGAAGTTGTTGGTCACTTCTTTCCCAGATAGCAACTTTCACAACTTTTTGTCTCTCAGTATTGAATTTTTGATAATTTCTTCAGAAATATTTTGTCAACACTAATTCTCTTTTCATTTACCTTCTGCTGTTAAACTCAAAATAGTCACAAAATCATTCAAACTATATTAGTATATAATTCTCATCACTTTGCTTGACAAAGTTTTTTTTAAGATTTATTTATTTATTTGAAAGAAGGAGAGAGACAGTGAGCTGTCATCTGCTGGTTCACTCCCCAGATGGCGCTAGTGGCTGGGATGGGACAGGCTGAAGCTAAGAGCCAGGAGCTTTATTAGAGTCTTCACATGCATAGCAGAGGTCCAAGCCCTTGGGCCATCCTTTGCGGCTTTCCCAGGCAGATTAGCAGGGAGCTGGACTGGAAGTGGAACAGCTGGGACTTGAAGTGACACCCCTGTGGGATTCCAGCAGAGACTTTACCCACTACCCCATAATGCCAACCCCTGTTAGACAAAAATTTAAAACAACATGTGACAAAACTATTTGCAGCAAAACTGTTACAGACATTTCAATTTGAGACTTTCGGTTTTGTTTTTTTATTGTAACTGCCACATATAAGGGAGAACATGTGGTATTTGTCTTTCTGGCTTATTTCATTCACCATGATGTCCTTCAGTTCTAATCATTTTGCTGCAAATCATTTTCATTTTTTAAAAAGATTTACTTACTTGAAAGGCAGAGTTAGAGAAGCAGAGACACACACACACACAGAGAGAGAGAGAGAGAGAGAGAGAGAGCTTCCATCCACTGGTTCACTGCAAATGGTCACAATGATCAGTGCTCTGCCAAGCTGAAACCAGGAGCCAGGAGCTTCTTCCAGGTCTCCCATGTTCTCTCACGGGGTTGCAGGTGCCAAAGACTTGGGCCATCCTCCACTCCTTTCTCAGGTGCATTAGCAGGGAGTTGGATTTTAAGTGGAGCAGCCGGGCCACGAACTGGTGCTAATATAGGATGCCAGCACTTCACGCTGGAGCTTAATGAGCTGCATCACAGTGCCAGCCCTCATTCTTCTATTTAGCTGAAGAAATCTTCCATTGTTTGTATATATCACATTTTCTTTATCCATTCATGTCAATGATGCTCACCTTGATTGATTCCCATATCTTGGCTGTTGTTAACAGTGCTGCTACAAACATGATGGACCAGATAAGGTCTTTGGTGCAATGTGTTCACATCTTGAGTTACAAGTAGTGGGACTGCTGGATCATACAGCACATCCAATTCTATTTTTAATAAGTCTCCATTTCATTTTCCACAGTGGCTGCACTAATTTACATTGCTGCCAACAGTGTATGAGTCCCCCTTTCTCCCCATCCTCACCAGCATTTGTCGCTCTCTTTTTGATAATAGCCATTCTGACAGGGGTGAGGTGATATCTCATTGTGGTTTTGATTTGCATTTCCCTGATGGCTAGTGATACTGAGCATTTTTTCATATATTTGTTGGCCATTTGTATTTCTTCTTTTCAGAACTCTTCTGTGCCTTTGCCCATTTCTTAACTGGATTGGTTGTTTTTGTTGTTGAGCCTTGTGAGTTGCTGATAGATTCTGGATATTCCTTTGTTGGGTAAGTAGCTTGCAAATATTTTCTTCCGGCCGGCGCCGCGGCTCACTAGGCTAATCCTCCACCTTGCGGCGCCGCCACACCAGGTTCTAGCCCCGGTCGGGGCGCTGGATTCTGTCCCGGTTGCCCCTCTTCCAGGCCAGCTCTCTGCTGTGGCCAGGGAGTGCAGTGGAGGATGGCCCAAGTGCTTGGGCCCTGCACCCCATGGGAGACCAGGAGAAGCACCTGGCTCCTGCCATCAGGATCAGTGCGGTGCGCCGGCCGCCGCACACCAGCTGCGGCGGCCATTGGAGGGTGAACCAACGGCAAAGGAACACCTTTCTCTCTGTCTCTCACTGTCCACTCTGCCTGTCAAAAATATATATATATATTTTTTTTCTTCCATTTTGTTGGTTGTCTTTTTCACTCTATTGGTTGTTTCTTTTGTTGTACAGAAGCTTTTTTAAAAAAATTTTGAACCAGCAATTTTATTTTTTATTATTTTTTAAAATATTTATTTATTTATTGGAAAGGCAGGGTTAAAGAGAGGCAGAGAGAGAGAGAGGTCTTCCATCTACTGGTTCACTCCACAAATGGCTGCAATGGCTGGAGCTGGGCCAATCCGAAGCCAGGAGCAAGGGGCTTCTTTGGGGTCTCCCACACAGGCACAGGGGCCCAAGGACTTGAACCGTCTTCCACTGCTTTCCCATGCCAAAGCAGAGAGCTGGACTGGAAGTGGAGCAGCTTGGAGTCAAAATGGTGCCCATATGGGATGCTGACACTACACACAGCAGCTTTTGTTTTCAGTTTTTTTTTTTTTTTAATATAGAAAGCTTTTATTTAATAAATATAGATCTCATAAGCACAACTTTTGGATTATAGTGGTTCTTTCCCCCCATACCCACCCTCCCACCCCCAAACTGTCCCACCTCCTATTCCCTCTCCCATCCCATTCTTCATTAAGATTCATTTTTAATTATCTTTATATACAGACAACTGTATACCAAGTAAAGATTTCAACAGTTTGCACCCACACAGACACACAAAGCATAAAGTACTGTTTGAAGACTAGTTTTGCCATTAATTCTCATAGTACAACACATTAAGGACAGAGGTCCTACATGAGGAGCAAGTACACAGTGACTCCTTTTGTTGATTTAACAATTGACACTCTTATTTATGACATCAGTGATCACCCGAGGTTCTTGTCATGAGCAGGCAGCAGCTTTGCCTGCTATGCCATAGCACCGGGCCCCAGGCTGAAGCTCCTGACTTCAAATATAATTCAGTTTATTTAGTTTTGCTTTTGATGTCATGAAACGTTTCCCATGCATTTTCTTCTACCAATTTCATGATCTCAGGTGTTGAATTTAGATCTTTGACTCATCTTGAGTTGATTTTTGTATAAAGCCAGAGCTAGGCATCTAATTTCATTCTTATATAAGTCTAGTTTTGCCAGCACCATTTTTTTTTTTTGAGAATACACTTATTTCTCCAGCATATATTCTGGGCACTCTGAAAAATAAGTTGGCTGTATGTATGTCTATTCTGTCCCATTAATCAATGTGCTAGTTCTTGTGCCAGTTCCATGCTGTTTTAATTACTATAGGTTTGTAATATGCTTGGAAATTTGGTTATATTGATGACTCCAGCTTGATTTTATTTATTTGAAAGGCAGAGAGAGGTAGCAAGACAGAGATTCTGTCTTCTGATGCACCCCCTAAATGCCCACAGCAGCCAGGACTGGCTCAAGAGCTCAAACCAGGTTTCAGTCCAGGTGACAAGGACCCAACAATAGCCATTGTCTGCTGCCCTCTGGGTGCACATTAGGAGAAGGGAGTCAGGAGCAATATGGGATGTGAGCATACCAAACGGCATCTTAACAGCTAGCTACACCACTCACTCACCCTATTTACCTTGAATTTTAATGTCTGTCATGTTTTTTAGGTTTGCTTTTTCAAATCTGCTGGATTGTTTTTATTGTCCCCTAACCTAATCATTTTATATTCTATGTTTGAGCCTCATACCTGACCTAGCTAAGGTGGGCTTCTGCTCAAGGTGTTTCTTTGTCTCTTAAAAAAAAAAGAGAGATTTATGGGACCAGCACTGTGGCACAGCGGGTTGACGCCCTGACCTGAAGTGCTGGCATCCCATATGGTCGCCAGTTCGAGTCCTGGCTGCTCCACTTCCGACCCAGCTCTCTGCTGTGGCCTGGGAAGGCAGTACAGGTTGGCCCAAGTGCTTGGGCCCCTGCACCCATGTGGGAGACCCGGAAGAAGCTCCTGGCTGGCTGCTGGCTTAGGATCAGTGCCACTCCAGGCGTTATGGCCAATTGGGGAGTGAACCATCGGATGGAAGACTTCTCTCTCTTTTTCTCTCTCTCTCCTCTCTCTGTGTAACTCTGACTTTCAAATAAATAAATCTTTAAAAAGAAAAGGAAATTTATTTTTGTTCATTTATTCAAAAGGAGGAGAGAGAGAGAGAGAGAGAGAGAGCGCGCGCTTCTATCTGTTGGTTGACTCCCAAAATGACCATAACAAGCAAGGAGTCAGGCATTCCATCCAGGTCTCCCATGTAGGTGACAGGGGCCATGCACTTGGGCTGTTATCTGCTGCTTTCCCAGGTGCATTAGGAGGGCGCTGGGTCAGAAGTGGAGCAGCTGGGACCTGATACGGGATGCCACTGTCACAAGCAATGGCTTAACTTGCTGTGCCACAACACTGGCCTCTCTGCTCCAGTGTTTCTGATGGCTAGCATTCGTAACTTTCTCTGTATTTTGTGGGTTTTGACCAGGCTGTCTTGTAGAGCTTTGTGGAAATTATTAGAGACCTGAGGGTTTTCTTCCAGGGGCAGTTCCAGCTCATGACTGTACATCCTGGGCTTCCAGAGTTTTGGAGCATCCAGGTGGAGAAGCCTGAAAACCCATAAGCAGTCTACTTTGGAGATAACCACATCTCGAGGGAGATTTTCCTCCCTGTATCCCCATGGCAGGTTTTAAATGAGCAGTTGACCTTGCATTCTTTGCAGGGGAGGGAAGTTTATTTCAAGTTCGTGCTTAAGGTAACCATTGTGGCTTTCCACAGGAGATCTCCCAACAGAGACTCCATGCAGAAAAGGTCCCTTTCTTCTTCCTGTCCCTGCTACTCCCAGTGCTTCGAGTTAATGTCACTTGGTTGGGCAACAGCTGAAGTGGTACCAGCCTTCCATGTTTGGCTTCCCTCCGAACCTCCCTTTTGAACTCTTGTGTCCATCTTACTAATTTCCCCATGGACTCATTCATAAAGACACTGTTCGTATTGCGTCGAGCACTCGGGATTGGTTCCAGATGATGGGTTGTCCCGAGGCCCTCTCCAAGGGGACCCACAGTCACTCGTGGGTGCATCACACATGGGTATGGTGATTTGTGCCTTAGAGTTACTGGCTCTGTATTCCCAGTTGATATTGGGTGAATTTTTTTTTCTCTCTCAACATCAGCTTAAGTTTCTGAAATGGGAAAATTGGCACCTTTACTTCTAGAAAAATATTTTGTGAATACATTTCTTATCTTTTAAGCTGTAAAAGAAGACAAACCTGCAGATCAGATCTAATCTTCATCTTCCAACTCACAGACACTGGCACCAGCACGGAAATTCTGAGGGGAGAGTAACAAGAAATTTGTGTTCTTGGTGTATTGGTAACCTAAGATGTCTGAACAATGTCAAGGATCCTTTAAATTTTATTTTAAAATCATTCTAGTTCATGGAGAATAATTTCTTCAAATTAAAAAAAATTTTTAATTCTCCTCCTCCATCACATATTTAAATACAAACATTTTGCCAAAAGAGGGCAGTATTCACCTACAGTAAAATGTAAAGGGATTGGAAAAAAAATACTTCAGAGAGAAGGATGAGTTTATTTTTCCTCATAAAGTTGATAGAAGTTGACAAAACTAACTCCTCGCTCAATAGACGAGTCTCCTGGTCCATCTGAGATTGACCAACTGAGATTGACCATCTGAGATTGACCAACCAAGTTTTAATTTGTTTTCAATTTTTTATATTTTAAAAATAGATGTGTTTGAAAACTTCAGACTTTTTTTTTTTTTTTTTTTTTTTTTTTTTGACAGGCAGAGTGGACAGTGAGAGAGACAGAGAGAAAGGTCTTCTTTTTTCCGTTGGTTCACCCCCCAGTGGCTGCTCCGGCTGATCCAAAGCCAGGAGCCAGGTGCTTCTCCTGGTCTCCCATGCGGGTGCAGGACCCAAGGACTTGGGCCATCCTCCACTGCACTCCCGGGCCATAACAGAGAGCTGGCCTGGAAGAGGAGCAACTGGGACAGAATGCGGCTCTCCGACCGGGATTAGAACCCGGTGTGCCGGCGCCGCAGGTAGAGGATTAGCCTGTTGAGCCGCTGCACTGGCCAAAAACTTCAGTCTAAAACCAAAAAATATTTTTAAGAATGCAAACTTAGAGAATAACCAAAAAGTAGGGGTTTAACCTCAAGGGGTGCTTATTGAAGTCTGCTAGTTTGCACACATGTCCCCAAGGAGGGTCCACCAACCTGGGCACAACATGGCTGCTTCGGACTGCTGATAAGAAATTCATGGAAAGTGGTGTTACAAGATAAGTTTATTTTGGTGCAAAGATTCTTTGAAACCATGTGTAGTTTTTCATAATAGACATTTTCTATGAACTTTGTGAAGATCCCTTGTCCTAACACATGATTGTGCAAAGGTTGCCTCCTTTTTAAGTGTGAGTTTGTGATTTCAGGCATGCAGTTTTGAACTTTCAATGTTAAAGAAGGATGTCAAGAAGTAGCCACTGTTAATTACACCCGACTGAGGAGTAGAACACAAAGAAGGCAATGAAACCCTGATTTGCAAGCATAGTTTGGACTAACGACAGAATATGTGTGTCCAAATCAACTGATGAGAACTCTGCCTGCCCTTTAGGATTTGGTAATTTTACCAGATTAGAAAAAAAAGAAAGAAACAAGAAAAGCTGTTCTGCAGGAATTCAATAAATAATTAATCAACTTGAGCTTCAAAAGGACAGCTAGGGGCTAAGAGGCTGGAGCTTACATAAAATGTGCAATGGAAACAACTTTGGCAAAGTGTGTGTTTATTTGCCTGCGTCTGCCTAAAGAGGTTTTCGCACTGCCAAGCTTCTCTTCCCAGTTCCTGGGAGTCCAGTGCCTCCCAGAGCCGCCCCTTGCCCTCAGCCCTGTAATGTGATCTCCCTCCTCCTGGATTGGCCAGGGGGTGCCTCTTCCCTGGGAGCGGCTCTCAGCCACTGCTCCCAAGCTTGATTCAGCCAGCAGCGACCACCACCACCACGGTCGCTGCTGGGGCTGCTGCAGCAGTTGCTGCTGCTCCTGCCTGCTGCTCTGCCTGCCTGCGGTGGATGGAGCCATGGAGCCCAGACTGCTCTGCTTGGCCACCTGCTTTCTCCTGGCTGCCCGGTGCCTGCAGGGGCTGCCCTGCCCCAGCCGGTGCCTTTGCTTTAAGAGCACCGTCCGCTGCATGCACTTGATGCTGGACCACATTCCTCAGGCAGCACAGCAGACCACAGTCCTGTAAGTTCACACAGACTCCCCAATCCCCGTTCAGAAGACCTCCATGGCTTCTGCTGGGACTGAGTGTCCTTTAGGCTTAGGATTCCTGGTGCTGTCTCTGCTTGTGTATTTGCAAGAGCTTTTTCCCTTCTCAAACAACTTCGTGGGTCTACTAGAAGGTGTGAACAATGATGCTGTCTGCCAATATGTTCCAGAACTTATCCTTGAGAATTGTCATCTTCATTCCTCCTTCAGTCATTTTTCTGCACAGATTCCTGATTTATTCCTTCCTATTCTCTTCTCCCAGTTCTTTGGGACTCGACTGAGTCAGCACTTGTCTGTTCCATTTGGAAAGAATGAATTTAACTTCAGAGTGTGGTTCCAATTGGTTATGCACTGGTGAATTGTTGGGTGAGCGTTGTGTGTGTCTCCTAGGACGGACTTGAAGCAAACAGACTGGCAAATGAATGTGTGGAGCCCTGAGTGCTTAAAGGCTTTGCTGTGCAACTACTCTGATGGACCAGCATCCACAGACATTATGGGATGGTAGAATAACCCCCAACTTAAGAGTCGTCATATCTGAGGTCCTATCTTACCTCCTTGTCTTTTGGATAGAGATAATGAACCTGTACCAATTAATTGATCTTAGATTAAATTAGATACTAGCTACAAGATGATAACTCGATGGGAGGGAGAAATCTTTATTCTAATTTACAAGCTTTATGCCACAAGAAAAGAAAAGGATGAATGCCAAAAGATCACGCAGACTCAAGGGGTTCCTGTGCCATGATGAAGTGTAGGAAGAGGGCGTGCTGTTCCTGGAAGACGACTGCTTTCGTGTTTCATGTCTATTCTTGGGCAAAGGGAAATAGCCTAAAGCTCTGAGAATTTGGAGATACAAATATTTAAGGTCATCACTGTCTGTTTTCCAGTTGTAATCAGGAAAGGATTTGGTTGGGTAATGAAAAGTCCAAATGGATGGTCATTGTGTAGAATGGCAGAAGTGCTCCATGGGTTTTCAACGTTGGTAAAGTGTTTTGTTAATTTTATACCTGTGCTATTATCAAAGTAAGTCTTAGGGTAAAAATGAAAAAGACACATTCTTGCAGCGGGAGCCATTGCTTGTGGCTGTGCAGCTACTCGGAGCCCAGCTCTAGAGGTGTTTTCAGACACAGAAGCCTCATCTTGCGAGGACCACCTCCTGGCAGATGGCAGCAGAGCTGTGGGGAAAGGGTGGTCTGGCTAGTCAGGTGCCCCTGGGTTAGATGCTATCCAGCATCTGATCACAAACCCAGAGTTTGCTGTCTAAGTGTTTCAAAGAAGGCCATGAGCAGCACTGTGTGGCCAGTGCCCATGTGATCCTAAGGAGACTTCCACTGTGTGTGCATGAAAGCTGAATGGTTGGGTTCTCCGGCTTGGAGCCAGAGGCCTGCGTGTGAGTCTGGTGCCACCACATATGAGATGTGTGTTACCTTTGCTGGGTTCCCAACTTCTTGGTGTCTCAGTTTCCTAACCTGTAAAATGGGAGTGCCAGTAATGTTCACTCTACAGATTAATTTGAAGGTTAAATGAGTTCATGTATTTTTAAATGAAAAACTGTGTAGCCCTGGTAAACACAGTGGAAATTTTGGCTATTACTGCATCAATGATGAAGGACAAGAGTTACAAACTTAAATACCTCCAGGAACCAGGCTTCCAAAGTAATTTGAAGCAAGTAATGTGGAAGAAAGACAAACTAGCATGTGAGGAGAATGGTGGATAGCAACCAGCCTCCATCCTGGAGTGTGGGGATGGCTGGGAGCGTGGGGGACGGTGCAGGTGCCTCTTGCTCATGGCATAGCCAGCTACTTAGCTAATTGGGGCTTGTGGGAATTGGGATCCATTATTAATGATCTTGTCATATTTTTCAAGAAATATGGAAGTTACAGCTGAAATTCTCTCACTTTTAAATATTCTCAGCTAATTAAGTTTTAAAGAACCAAAGGCAGAAATATCCAAGTCCTACCATGAATATTTGCAGGTTGCTTTTAGCTTAGTACCTTCAGTTGGTGACCTGTACGAAAGAAATGCTATGAAAGTTGAGAAATGCCTGTAATATCTTTAAAAAGAATTATGATCCTTATCTCCTTTTGGGCTAAAACTGTTGTCATACAATTATATTTTTGAAGTAAGCAGTATCATGAAAAAACTGTGACTGACCTGATTAAAACAATTCTGGAAAGGAAAAAACCCATCAACCTTCAAAAAGCAAATACTTGAATGTCTCCCTAAGAGCAGAATCAGTGGTTTTTGTTCAATCACACTTCCATGTATGTTATCATCAAGACACAGAAACAATATCAGTAGCATTAAACTTTTTTTTTTTTTTTTGACAGGCAGAGTGGACAGTGAGAGAGAGAGAGAGACAGAGAGAAAGGTCTTCTTTTGCCGCTGGTTCAGCACCGCGCTGATCCGATGGCAGGAGCCAGGTGCTTCTCCTGGTCTCCCATGGGGTGCAGGGCCCAAGCACTTGGGCCATCCTCCACTGCACTCCCTGGCCACAGCAGAGAGCTGGCCTGGAAGAGGGGCAACCGGGACAGAATCTGGCGCCCCGACTGGGACTAGAACCTGGTGTGCTGGCGCCGCAAGGTGGAGGATTAGCCTAGTGAGCCGCGGCGCCGGCCAGTAGCATTAAACTTAGCACTGTTGTTGTCTTAGTGCTTAGAAAATGCGGATTAGACTATTTTTGTTTCAACTTCCTTGATCCTTTTTGTCTTTACATATTTTGAAAATTTTTAATGAGCATACAGAAAATATTTTCCTCAGCCGTACTGGGTACTTTGAAAAGTTCATGGAAAGTGGAATTAAAAAATAGGCTTATTTTGGCGCAAAATTTTTTGGAACCCATGAATGTGGCAGGTCTTAAAAATTCATGGAGTGGCTGGCATTGTGGTACAGTGCGATAAGCTGCCACCTAAAATGCTGGTATCCTATATGGGTGCCAGTTTGAGTCCTGGCTACTCCACTTCCGATCCAGCTCCCTGCCAATGCACCTGGGAAAGCAGTGGAAGATGACCCAAGTACTTGAGCCCCTGTCACCCAGGTGGGAGACCTAGATGGAGTTCCAGGCTCTTGGCTTTGGTCAGATCCAGCCCCAATCATTGAGGCCATTTAGGAAGTGAACCAGTGAATAGAGGATTTCTTTCTCTCTCTGTAACTTTGCCTTTCAAATAAATAAAATAAATATTTTTAGAAGTTCATGGAAAATGAGTTTTGTGAAAAAATTGCATGGATTTCAATTTTTTGATACTAAAATAAACATATTTTATTCCATTTTTCATGACCTTTTTGAAATACCCTAATAGATAATAAAACTTCACTATCTTTTAAGATTGATTATTGACGTTGATCCGAGTTGTAAGTTTAGAAAAATGCAAAACTATTCCCCCAATGTTTAATTAGATTTCATCTGAAATGATATCACTATGCTTTCAAAACCAATGTCATTTCCCAAATGGCCTGGTACCATTTAGAAACTCTCGTTCTTCACACTATTTTACTTATTTATTTTAAAAAATTATTTATTTGAGGAGAGAGAGAGAGAAAGAGAACACATTCCCAAATGTCTGACTCCCCAAATGCCTGCAGTGGTTAGGACTAGGCAGGGGCATAACTAGGAGCCAAGAACACAGTCCAGGTCTCCCACATGGGTGGCAGGGACCCAATCACTTGAGCCATCACTGCTGCCTCCCTGAATCAGCAGGAAGCTGGAGTCAGAGGCCAGACCCTGTGTTGAACTCAGGGACTCCGTATGGGACACGAGTGTCTTAACAGCCACCTCCTCACTGTGTATGTTAGTAAGCAAACTGCAGAATTAGCATTTCCAAACAGTTTCTAGTGATGAACACAACCTCTTTGGGGAGCCTGTTCAAATATCAGAAGCAGTAGTGCTTAGGTTAACTGTAACTGAATCTGCCGGCGCCGCGGCTCACTAGGCTAATCCTCCGCCTTGCGGCGCCGGCACACCAGGTTCTAGTCCCGGTTGGGGCGCCAGATTCTGTCCCAGTTGTCCCTCTTCCAGGCCAGCTCTCTGCTGTGGCCAGGGAGTGCAGTGGAGGATGGCCCAAGTGCTTGGGCCCTGCACCCCATGGGAGACCAGGAGAAGCACCTGGCTCCTGCCATCGGATCAGCGCGGTGCGCCAGCCTCAGCGCGCCGGCTGCGGTGGCCATTGGAGGGTGAACCAATGGCAAAAGGAAGACCTTTCTCTCTGTCTCTCTCTCTCTCACTGTCCACTCTACCTGTCAAAAAAAAAAAAAAACCAAACCTGTAACTGAATCCATTTTATCTAAAGATCCTTAGGCTGCAACTCCCAAATCTTAGTTCCCTAAGGTTAAGAAATGTGGT
Source organism: Oryctolagus cuniculus (assembly GCF_964237555.1). Classification (NCBI taxonomy): domain Eukaryota; kingdom Metazoa; phylum Chordata; class Mammalia; order Lagomorpha; family Leporidae; genus Oryctolagus; species Oryctolagus cuniculus. Next base: position 76,283,869 of record NC_091437.1, on the reverse strand, counting down.
CGTCTTGGAATTTCAGGAGTGGGAAGATGGAGAGGCAGATGGTCTACACGATTGAAAAACTGAACTTGGAAGACCATATAGATTACAGGACAAAGATCTGTAAGCTTAGGGCTATTTCAATGGTGGAGACTTTTCCCCCCAAAAAAAAGACAATACAAAAGTATGTACAGTGTGAAATTCTAAACATTAAATTTAAGGAAATTTATATTCATTAAATAAAAGATAAAAAAAATTTAAAGATATTTCTTATATATAGAAAACTTGCCTTACCCTCCAAATAACAATCATTAAAATAACTGTAGAGAAAAGATGGGGGAGGGGGATGGGAAACTGACCAGCTGTTGGGAAAAAGATGTATCTGGAGGATAAAAGTTTCATCTTGTTCAAGAAAAAAATAAGGTTCCTTCAGCTCTTAGCCATTTCCATTCCAGCTGTTTTTTTTTTTGTTTTGTTTTTTTTTTTTTTCTAATTTAACCCTCAGAGGTTATTTGACCTTTGAAACAGAATTTTTTTCTGACTGACATAACTTCCTGGCTTTAAATTATCATTTAAGAGTAGAGAACAGGCCTGACCCCTCTGGACCTTTCCATGTGTTGGACTTTATTGAAGTGAAGTGTAAGGAGTCCAGCCTACCCAGTGGTTGACCTGGGGGTGGGGTGGGAGAAGTGGAGCTAAGTGCTGGATTGCATTTCCTACTTAATTGCCTCCTTGATCTGTCCAGGCAGACTGACTCCTGGAGCACACAGCCCTACTCTGGGGAGCTCACTGTCGGTCACCTCCCTGCCCTCATGATTCAGGCTAGCACCATGCTGTGAGAGGGGCTGGGCGAGGCCATTCTGAGAGGAAGGCAAGGTGAGTGCTGATGATGTCCAAGCAGAATGGACGCAAGGACAGTGAAGAGAGGCCAGGGCAACGGGAAGGAGGGTAAAGGCCAGGGGCTAATGGCACTGCTGCCCAGGGTGCGACCTGCTCTTGAGATTTGAGAGTCATCCTTCAAGAAGCAAATGTGTAGGAGAATTGATTTGGGAGGTCAATGAATTCATTGTGCTGATTCTCCTGTAAACCTCAAGTGTCAGGAGAACTGGTTTGGGCATTCAGAGATGCCGGGATCTGTGTAGGTGGTGTCAGGATTTCCTCCAATGGCCATACTTAGATGGTATACCCTGATTAAGTAACTGAAATCAATTAGTGATTTCTAAACTAAACTCTGTGTTTCAGTCCCTACTGTAGGTTCTCTAAGTGAGGTAAATGGAAGCATGCTGGGAAAATGGCTTTTGGGGGAATTGCAGCAATAGGAGGGAAGGAGGGAGAGAGAGAGATTATGGGGCCAGTGATGTGGCATAGCAGGGAGAGCCGCCGACTGTGATGCTGGCATCCTATATCGGCACTGGTTCATGTCCCAGCTGCTCCACTTCTGATCCAGCTCCCTGTTAATGCACTGGAGAAAGCAGTGGAGGATGGCCCAAGTGCTTGGGCTCCTGCTACCCACTTGGGAGACCCAGAGAAGCTCCTGACTCCTAGCTTCAGCTTAGCCCAGCACTGGCTGGCTGTGGCGGACATTTTCGGAGTGAACCACAGATGGAAGATGTCTCTCTCTCTTTCTCCCTCTCTCTCTGTAACTCTGGTGACAGGAACCTAAGTACTTGGGCCATCTTCTGCTGATTTTCCCAGGCCATTAAAAGGGAGCTGGATCCAAAGCAGAACACGAATTGACCCCTATATTGGATCTGGTGTTGCAGGTAGTGACTTTACACACTATACCATGATGCCGGCTTCAGAACATTTTTTAAAAAAGACTTATTTATTTATGCATTTGAAAGGCAGAGAGAGAGGAAGAGAGAGAGATTGATCCTCTACTTGTTCTCTCCCCAAATGCCCAGAACATCAGGATTAGCGCCAGACCCCACAGGAGCTCCATCCTCATCTCCTACGTGGATGGTAGGGGTCCAAGTACTTGGGCCATCGTCTGCTGCCTGTTGGCAGGGAGCTGGATCAGAAGTGGAGTAGTGAGGACTCAGACGGGTGCTCTGACATGGACTATGTCGTGTGGGTGTCCCAAGGGGCAGTTTAACCCACTGAACCACAATGCCCATCTCTGGAGACTTTTTTTTTTTAAGTTACTATTATTGATTTCTTTCTTTCTTTGAAAGGCCACAGAGAGAGAGACAAAGACAGAGAGCTCTCCCACCCACTGCTTCATTCCCCAAATGCCCACAACAGCCAGGGCTGGGCCAGGTGGAAGCCAGGAGCTGGGAGTTACATCTGGGTCTCCCACATGGGTGCAGGGGCCCAAGGAGCTGAGCTATGAGCTGTAGCCTCCCAGGGTCTGGTCTGCATTAGTAGGGAGCTAGATCTGAAGAGGACAGGGCTCTCTTATCCTGGCACCCCGAGACAGGGTGCAGGCACCCCAAGAGGCTTCTGGACCACTCCTAGTTTAGAGGATTTTGTTGATCCTCTCCAGTGATTCTTTATCTGAGTAATAAACAAAACCAGAGAGGCAGACACTATGCAAATCTTATTGTTTTATCTTTAGATTTTAAAATGAAAAAAAAAAAAAAAAAAACCACCTTGAACATGGTTCCAGCTAAAGGTAGTTAAATTTTCCTTAGTCTCTGAACGTCATATTTTCTTAAACAAACAGAACCAAAAGCCTTCATTTAACCCCAAATGCCACAGAGTGCTAATGTTTAGATGTAATAGACATCCATAATCTTTTGTGCAAATGATTTGCAGGAGTAAAGACGTGTCTTCAGATTCTCCCACTCTGGCCACCTGGAACGTGAGCCCCATGAGTAATTGGGAGAGACAGCTGCCTGCATGCATGGTTTGCAGAAACCCTATAGGCCCTGAATATCGATTCCCCAGCAGCTTTCCAGGGCCTGCCATTTGCTGTGATCTGCTCTGGGGTTAGGTCAGCTCGCTCTCCAATGGAAGTCATTCATTCATCTTACAGGAATGTCATGCTCTTCAGCGGAATAGGACTGAACCAGCATGTTATGTTAGTACTTACTAGAGTCAGCCTCTGATCCAGAAACTCCATGGGAGCAGGTTGTGGTTTGTGCAGGCGCAGCAGAAAGCCTAGAGATACGGGAAGCCTAATGGGTTTATGCACACTGCTCTTCCCGCCTGGAAGGCCATCATGCCCTCCTTTCCCGTACTTGGCCTGCTCTGGCTTGTCCTGCTTGTCTCCTCTCACTCCCAGCTGTCGTGAAATGCCTTTCCTGTCTTATCAGAATCAGGGGACGTGCCACACAGTATTAGAGTTATGAACCTGTGTTCCTGACAGATTGAATCGCTCCAGGGCAAAGAAGATAGACATCTTTTAAATGAACTCGTAGGGCCCTCCCACGTCAAGCATATTGACTGTAGGAACCATCCCCACTCAGTGCACAGTGGACTTTGGGAGGGAGCAAGACTTTCCCCCTTTGAAGGTTTTATATATGCAGGGCAGGCCTGGATTCTTTTTTTGCTTTTGTAATTTTTAAATTTATTTACTTTAGGGCTGGCACCATGGCATAGCAAGTTAAGCCTCTGCCTGTGGTGCCAGCATCCCACATGGGTGCCAGTTCGAGTCCCAGCTGTTCCACTTCTGATTCAGCTCCCTACTAATGCGTCTGGGAGAGCAGTGGAGGCTGGCCCAAGTGCTTGGGCCCCTGCACCCACACGGGAGACCCAGAAGAAGCTGCTGGCTCCTGGCTTTGGCTTGGCCCAGCCCCAGTCATTGTAGCCATTTGGGGAGTGAACAGCAGATGGAATGTTTCTCTCTCTTTGTCTCTCCTTTCTCTCTCTCTCTCTTTCTGTTTGTATTTCTGCCTTTTAGATAAATAAATAAATCTTTTAAAAAAAATATTTACCTGAACGGCAAAGACAGAAGCAGACATACATACAGAGAAAGAAAGAGAGAGAGAGAGAAATATCTTCTCTCTGCTGGTTCACTCCCCCAAATGCCTACAACAGCCTGGAAAAGAGAACCAGGAACTTAGTACAGGTCTCTCATGGAGGTGGCAGGGACTCAGCTATTGGAGCCATCACCTGTTGCCCCCCAGGGTGCACATCCCAGGAAGCTGGAATTTAGATAGAACTGGGTCTCCAACCCAGGCACTCCATAAGAAAGGTGGCTGTCCCAAGTGGTGTCTTAGCTATGGCCTACAGCAGGCCATCATGGTAAGAGGGCTGCAGGCACTGCATTGAACAGAGTTTATTGCCTGTACTGAGCTGCCCTCAGCTGAGAGCCTTCCCACTGCCTGGTCCATGGGCCTCGTCAACTCTCTGGGAGGATGTGTGGCATGGTCTGCAGGCATGAAAAGGAAAACAGATCCCAAAGACATCTCTGGGGAAAATGAGGTAAGGGAGAAAAGAGAATGAAGTGCCAAGAATTCTGACAAACAGACATGAAATACGTGAGTGCTGATGCAATGCTTAATCCTGTAATGCTGTGAGGGTGGTGGGTGGAGGGGGTGCCCCGAGGGAGAAGTCTAGGGAGATCTCTGTTCCTCTGACTGGAGGTTGGGGGTGCCTGCTTTGCACTTGACGTGGCTGCTCAGTGCAGAAGTCAATGTTAAACACCTGGATCAAGAAATGCCTTTCCACCTGGACCTGTTTCCTGCCTGGCTCACCCTGCCTTGTCAGAGACAGGCAGACTTTGCTATGGCCTGTGTTTTGGCCACTTCTAAACACTAGCAGAGTTGGAAGGCTTTGACAATGTTTAGAACTGACTTCTGAATTGTTCCAAGTCGGTGAAAGGCAGCCACCAAGCAGGGATTATTCCCCAGTCTCAGGGGACTCCTTACAACTGTCACAGAGCCATCCAAGGAAAACTGTGCCATGGAGGATTATTATTTTTTTTTAAAGATTTACTTATTTATTTGAAAGACAGAATTACGGAGAGAGGGAGAAGGAGGGAGGAGGGAGAGAGAGACAGAGAGAGAGTGATCTTCTATTTGCAGATACACTACCCAAATGCCTGCAACAGCCAGGGCTGGGCCGGGCCAGGCCTGGCCCTCCAACCAGGTCCCCAACGTGGGTGCAAGGGACCCATCTTCTGCTGCTTCCCTAGGCAAATTAGCAGGGAGCTGGATCAGAAGTGGGGCAGCTGGGACTTAAACCAGTGCTCATTTGGGATGCCAGTGTCACAAATGACAGCTTAACCTGCTGTGCTACAGTGCAGGACCCCAATTATTATTATAACACTTCTGAACTTCTCAATAATAGCCATAGTAATCATTATTTTATTTAGTTAAATCTTGCACTTGCCAGAAAGGTATTTCAAAGATGCTATTCTTAGTTCAGAGAAGATAAAAATCGGTGTTCTAAATCATTTGTTTTTCATTTTTGTCCTTGCTTTGTTTCTGACCAGACCTTTTCTTTTAATATTAGTCTCCTTGGACTTTCAGAACACAAAAGAAGACAGATGAAGTTCTGTGGCAAGAAAATTTTTTTCCGTCTAGGTGTGACATCAGCAGATTTACATGCTTCTGCTGACTCCTACTCAGCTGGAACGTCCTAGTTTTTACCAGAGTAGAGCCCATACAAAGAAATCTGCTATCTAGGAACAGCTCTGATAACTACTAATGCTGAAGGATTTAGTATCCACTGTTGAGTTTCCCTTTGCCATTATCCGGTAAAGTAGGAAAAGGTTAGTACCGATATGAATAGGGAGAGTAGGAAGCAAATCCTACAAAACAGAATCTATATGAACACTTTACGTGTAAAGTGGCCTGGACTGGAAGGATAAGCAGGTTTTGCAAATCTTCTGTATTTTTCTTCCTTCAATAGACTGAAATAAGATCTGGCCAGGGCAGCAGAAGCTGTCCCCTCTGCGTGTGGGGTCTCTCACCATTGCAGAAGGGCTTTTTGTGGGATGACCTTCGAGCCCAGAGCAGTTGTTTGTCAAGGGTGCCGCCCTGAGTGATTGCGCGACACGTCTGTGTCATTGGGATGGATCTCTCACCCACGGTCTTGACCAATCTGGACCACGCGGTTGTGAATGGGACCCTACTCACACTTAGAATAAATGCCATCAGAGACATCTGCATGATTTATCCGTGTTTCTGTGTGCAAGAATCTTAGCAAGTGCTGGCCGGTGCCGTGGCTCACTTAGCTAATCCTCCGCCTGCGGCGCCGGCACCCTGGGTTCTAGTCCCAGTCGGGGTGCTGGGTACTAGTTGCTCCTCTTCCAGTACAGCTCTCTGCTGTGGCCCGGGAAGGCAGTGGAGGATGGCTCAGGTGCTTGGGCCCTGCACCACATGGGAGACCAGGAGGAAGCACCTAGCTCCTGGCTTCGGATTGGCGCAGCACGGGGGCCGTGGCGGCCATTTGGGGGGTGAACCAACAGAAGGAAGAGCTTTTTCTCTGTCTCTCTCTCACTGTCTATAACTCTCTCTGTCTAATAAAAGTAAAAATAAATGCAAAAGCAAAACACCTGTTTTCTTAAGAATTTGAACAAGGGTAAGCTTAGAGAGGTAGCTGAGAGGCATGAGAGGCAGCAAAACCTGGTAGTGAGCATCCCGGATCCCTGGGCTAGACTCTGCTATTGAGCTCTCTTTCACAATTTATTGGCTGTCTGTCCTTGCCCAAGGAATTTCAACTTCTTGGCGTCAGTGTCCTCATTTGTAAATCAGTGATTACCATGTGCCTGGGACTGCTTATATATTAACTCCTCCTCTTAGTATTCATATTACTGTATTTATTACAGCTGGGTGGTGGAAATGGTCCATTCTAGAAATTTCTGTTTTTTTTTTTTTTTTTTTTTTTAACAAGGCAGAGTATAAAAATGGTGTGTACAAAGGTTTCTCAAAAATTATCATCTAATGTCTCTTGAAGTTAAAAAAGAAATCACTATTGTTGAGAAAGCACTAGGAAAGCTCACACCCTTGGCACGTCTTTACTAAGACTGTAAGTGCCTGTAATGAAAATTTAATGTTCAACAATCAGTTCACTGTTTTTCCTCAGACTAAAGTTTTTGTAGGATGTGAGGAATACAGGGAGTGAGATCTTGGGCCCTGCAGGTGCTAATCCACTGAATTGGTTTTTCGCGCTGATTTTGATATCATGGCCGTCCTGCTCACATCTTGGTCTGGCCTCACTGCCCTCACTAGAGTTTAGGGAGCAGCTTTGTGCAACAGGAAGGAAGACAGTCCTCCACATGTCTGCTGGTTGTGGAACAGGGGCAGTTCCTAGGTGCCCCATCCAGGGATGGCACAGTGTTGAGCAGAGTTCAATACAGGTTAAAGCCACAGCTTGTAAACGGTGAGTGATTTTTTTCCCCCAATTCCTGGTTTGTCTTTATCAAGACCCTGAGATCTGTGCTGCAGGAAAGTGCTCTTTTCATCTTTCCCTGGGGAGACACGGGTGGGGAAGGAAAATCTTCAGGTTTTGTTTTTGTACACACAACAGCTGTAGAGCCTGGAATTTTAGAGATTAAAACAACAACAACAACAACAACAGGAGGACTCCAAGGAGGGGCAGTGCAGTGGTCTAGAAAAGATCAGAAAGCCCTGGAGATCTGGCAGGTACCCAGAAACAAGGAGGAAGGAGAAGCCGGGAAGTCAATCACTTTGGAGCTGCCACCTCTTGAGTACAGGAGAGGTATGAACCCAGCATTGGTGTTTGCAGAGGTAGGCTCATGGTGCAAGGAAACCAGTACTCCTGGAGTGGGTATACAATGCATCAGAGCAGGTAGCCCTCAGTTTCAGAGTTGGGGGCAGGCATGTTGCCTGTGGGTAAGATACTTGGGTCTCACATCGGAGGGCCTGCTGTGATTCTGGGCTCCTGCTCCTGACTCGAGCTTCGCGCTAATGCAGACCCTGGGAGGCAGAAATGACTGAATGCCTGACATCTATGTGAGAGACCTGAACTGAGTTTCTGGATCTTGGCTTTGGTCAGCATTTGAGGAGTGAATGAGAGTTTCTCTCTGTCTGCCTCTCAAATAAATAAAAAATTAAAGAAAACCATTTGGTATTCCACCAAAAGAACAGCAAACAAGTTAGGAATTTCAAGGTTCAGGGCCAGAGATGTAGCACAGGACGTTAAACCACCACTTGTAATACGGGTATGCCATATCGATGATTGGTTAGAGTCCTGGCTGCTCTGCTTCTGATCCAGCTCCCTGGTGATGCATCTGGTAAGGCAGCAGACAATGGCCTGGTCCAAGTGCATGGGTGCTTGCTACCCACGTAGAGACCTGGATGGAGCTCCAGGGCTCCTGGCTTTAGCTTCGACTAGCATGGGCTGCTGCAGCCAATTGGTGAATGAACTTGTGGATGGGAGATCTCTCTGTCTCTCCCTCTCTATCCCTCTTTCAAATGAATAAATAAATCTTAAAAAAACCAAGGCAGTTTTTAGAGTAGTTTAGTGTTTCTTTGAATATTCATTCTTTGGGGTCTAAGGCAAACTGTGCCTCACAAATCACTCAGTGGCTGACCAATACCATATTAGTGATTTGAGTACAGATGTGCTTGAGAAAGATTCTTCTTTCTCTTACTCTTGCCCCAGAAAGTTGTCTACACATAATGTTTTCTTTCAAAACTGAGTTTGTCCAAAAAAAATTAGTACAAATTAGCATGAAAGAAAATTCACTTGCAGGTTGTTCTCATGTTTATGTCTAATTAAACTATTTTGTTCTCTTTTCTCTTAAAAATAGTACATTTAATTATCCTTCAATAAGCTCATAGATTTCAATACATTGGAGTTATTTTGAAAAAAAAAAACAAGCATTTATTTTGGACTGTTCATGATGAGTCTTGTTGCATTTTAAATTAATGCTGTAAACTTCCCTGGAACTGAAAAGTAGTGAGAAAAACCTATTAGAAAAATATTTTACAAACATATTATATTTAAAGCAATAATAGCATTTATTATAATTAATTTTTAAAGTGACTGAATGTAAAGTTTGCATTAATTTCCCAATATTTGTTTTTCCTTTTAAACTCCAAACTCTATTATTTGCATGCTCTTCTTTCTAAAAGATACACCTCGGATGGATTTATCTTGTAAAGATAAGTCTTTTGCTATTCTAATCTGGTATGGAGTTTATATGGGGGCAGACAGCATGCAAAATAGAAGATACTGCCCATGGTTTCTTTTGAGTGATTTATTTTCATGTGGCATTTTAAATTGCCCATGCATGACATCATGGGAGGCCACGAGTCAGAATATGTACCTGTCTTCTGATTCTAACAAAGTGACCTTGAGCAAATCATCCAAGCCCCAAAGCCTCTGGGTTTTCCTTTTTCTTTTTCTTAATCTATAAAATGAAAACTATGCCCAGTAGCTTCCCTGGCACTGCTGGGTACTGGTTGTTGCTTGGCCTAAACACCTACATCTTGCCTAATCTCAGTCTTGCTCATTGTCTGTGCTTGATAAACTCAACAGCTGTCTTTCCCCAGGAAGAGAAAAACTGAATCTGACCTCCCTGGTAGCCAGTCTGAGAAGGACAGATCTTTTCTAGAAATATTGACTATACAATGTGAAAAGTTCATGGAAAAGTCGCATTGTCTTTTAATTCCATTTCCCATGAACTTGCAGAAGCGCACTCGCATATAAGTCAAAGATGAATCTTTGATTTCGAGTGACCTAAAGCATCATCATGAGTGACATAATACACAGATATATGTATATAAAATTTATGTATGTAGTTTACATATACATTTATAAATATATAGGTATAAAAATATATGTATTTTTTGCACTCAAGATAAGTGTCTTTGAATTCCATCTTTTCATGAGTTCATTTTTTCATATTGTTTTTTGAAAGAGAGAGAGAGAGAAGAAAAGGAGAAGGGATACAGAGAGAGAGAGATAGAGAGAGGGCTCCCATCTGCTTATTTCATTCCCCAAAATGCTGACAGGGAGCTAGGAACTCAATCCAGGTCTCCAACTTGGGTGACAAGAACTCATTTACTTGAGCCATCACCTTGCTCTCTAGGGTATGCATTAACAGAAAACTGGAGTCAGAAGTGGAGCTGAGAGCCAACGTTGTCATACAATGGGTTAAGCCATTGTCTTCAATGCTGGAATCCCATATGGACGTTGGTTCAAGTCCTGGTTGTTCCACTTCTGATCCAGATCCCTGCTAATGTTCCTGAGAAAACACAGGAAGATGGTCCAAATGCTTGGGCCCCTGCATTCGTGTGGGAAACCTGGATGGAGTTCCAGGTTCCTGGCTTCAGCAGATAGAAGATCTCTCCCTCTCTCTCTAATAAAATAAATCAATCTTTAAAAAAAGGTGGACCTGAATATTGTTCCCACCACTCCAGTGTGGGATGGTAGCATATGTTTGCCCCTCTAGAACTTTTTGAAGTATTCTCATATATACATATATTGGGTACAATAATGAGGAAAACCACAGGCCACCCTCATGGTCTTGTCCTGTGACGATTGAGACTCTAGAAATTGTCTTACAGAACAGGGAAGAGGGGAGGCATTAAATGTGGTCACCTTAAGAAGATTGGCAGATATTACTATGGCCAGAGAAATGGGGCCTTTTGAAGGGGGTGGAGGGAGTGCACTAGGGGTGAGCATTCCCAGGGATGAAGGAGGGACACAAATTCTGGACACAAGAGGTAGAGTATGCCAGAGCTCCCTTGACTCAGCCTGTGAGGAGTATTGAGAACCATGGAATGCATGAAGTGTAGGATGGAAGCTTGAGCCTCTGAGACCTGCAGCCTGGCCAGCCCGAATTTGGGAATCCTTAGCTGAGATCAATAATGTGACAATGGGATTGTCCTTTTCTGAAAAGCTAAAGTGAGGCCAAGAGACCATCCTCGACCCTGGGCCCACCATCTACAGGACTGTGAGCTCTGAGTTCCCTGGACTGTCCAGAGCAGCTGTGAGGAGAAACAGCAGGAAAAGACCAAAGAGGTTGCTTGTAGCAGCTGACTGTACTGACCTCTGGGGCAGGAGTATTGAACTTTAGGGCAGGGTGGGGAGCCCCAAGTGGGAGACACCGGACTTCTCACTCTGAAGACACCTAAGTTTGTGAAACAACTCATACTAATGATGCTCCAAAGGATTCAAAGTGCACATGCATCTCTGTTTCTACATTTTACAAAAGGATGTATTTTATTTATTTGAAAGACGGAGTTACAGAGAGAGCTAGAGACAGAGAGAAAGAGAAAGAGGGGGAAAGAGAGAGGTCTTCCATCTGCTGATCACAGCAGCCAGAGCTGGGCCAATCTGAAGCCAGGAGCCAGGAGCTTCATCCAGGAATCCCATGTGAGCGGCAGGGGCCCAAGGACTTGGGACATCCTCTGCTGCTTTCCTAGGCACATCAGCAGGGCGCTGGATCAGAAGTGGAACAGCTGGGACTCGAACCACTGCCCATATGAGATGCCAGCACTTTAACCTGCTGCAGCATAGTGCCAGCCCCTATTTCTATGTTTCTACTCCTGGTTTCTTCACTTTATGCCCAAGATGGAGTGATCATTGTCTCTTCCACTCTGAAGGCTGTTCCAGGAACAACCCAGTGGTGACCAATGCATCTGCCTCTCCTCCCCAACAAAGAACTTTCCTTCCCAGCCACACATTCTGGGGGAGGATATTGTCATTCCTAGCTCCAGCAGAGCAATATTTCCTGGTCCTCAAACTCATTAGCCAATTTACACACATTTATTATTAATAATTGTCATATCATTCAGAATAATAATGACATCCTATTTTATTCCTTTGAATTAAGCTTTCAAATGTGCCTGCCCTCAAGAATTAGCTGATGAACCATGCTGTTAATTTCATTCAAGTCCTTTGTTGGTGCAAACAGCCAGCCTTATATTGTTGATAATAAAGCCCAAATAGTAGCTTCTGGAGTTAGAGGGGGAGCAAGCTTTACAAAATGTGAAGTGCAGTCATGAAGTGCATATGAGAAGCAGCTTCTTCCATCTCAAATATTTTATACTTCTAAGGATTGTGATGATGAGCCAGGATTTCTGGAGGTCATTTACCTGGAAGAAATGTGCAATCACTGATATTGTCTCGGTTCTTTATATATAATCTTGTGACCCTAGAAACATTGCCTTCTTAGGCAATATAAGTATTTCAATAAGCAGTGTTTGGTGCATCAGGTGAGTTGTCACTTGGGGTATCGTTGTTACATAATAGAGTGCCTGGGTTTGAGCCCCAGCTCTGCTCTCCATTCCAGTTTCTTGCTGATGTGCACCCTGGGAGGCAGCAGATGATGGCTCATGTACTTAGGTGTCTTCCACCCATGTGGGAAAACTGGATAGTTTCTGGTTTCTGGCTTTGGCTTGGCCCAATCTTTGCTGTTGCAGGCATTTGGGAAATTAACCAGTGAATGGCAGATCTTGTCTGCCTGCCTGTCTCTGCATGTTTCAAATAAATAAAATAAATAATAAAATAATTATTTCAATAAATGAAATAGATATGCACACATTTTTATATTTAAATATATTTAATTTTCATAGTAGTATAATTTTTCCTAATAAAAAGAGGGATTAAATGAATCACTTTGTTCTTCAATTGTTTTAGGTATTAGCATATTATTTATATTTTTCATGATCATCCTACATTGTGAAATTTACAGCGACACTGTGAAGGGAAGCTGTGTAGAATGATGATTTCTAACTATAGAGTAAAAAGTCTTTGCCTCCTAATAAGTGTACCTCTGATGAATGAGCATGCTGTTTATCGTGTGTTCAGGCATTTCTTTGTCTTTTATTACAAGATGCAAATTGCATTTGTTCCGTGTAATGTTGATGCAATTAGGAGCGACACCATGTAAAAGAGATGGAGGATGCTAAGATTGACTATAATAAGAGGAGTACATCAACGAGGCTCTCTGACTGTCATATTTTCTATTTAATGTTTATGAACTGTTGAAAGCCCTAAGGTTATTTTGCTCCTTACAATGATTCTACATTGCCCTTATAACAAATGTGAACAAAGCCCACAGAATCTATGAATGAGATTCTAGGATGAGTATATTATGCTGATCTGGTTAAGAATTCACAAAAACAATAAAAAAGCACGATTTGTCAAGGGGAAATAATTAGATTTTGACTGGTAGCATATGCAATTTTGTTCCTTGATAGTTTTACAAGGATTTTTCACACATTAACAAATATGAAAGTGATGTCTCATTGAAATGTCTTCTCAAGTGCCAACAGAGAAAGTAAAATTCTTTATCAAATATGTCCACTTCTTGCTAGAAAAATGGAGAGCCTTTTAAAGTTTTTTGTTTCATCAGACTTTACAATTTGCTAAACTAAGAGAATGTTGAGCAGAGATTTCTGGATACTTGTATCATTCCTATTCTATCAACAGATGCATGCTAACTTCCATTTATTTTACAGTTTTTTTTTTTTTTTGAGAGACAGTAAAGTTAATCACAGTCTGTATCTTCCATAAGAGAATGTTTCATCTTTACTTTGAAATTTCAAGAATTTAGCTTCTAAATCTAAGAAATATCATGTGAGCACCATTGATTTAAAATATTTCCATTTCGGGGCCTGCACTGTGGAGTAGCAGGTAAAGCCACCACCTGCAGTGCCGGCATCCCATACGGGTGCCGATTCAAGTCCTAGCTACTCCACTTCCAATCCAGCTCTCTGCTATGGCCTGGGAAAGCAATGGAAGATGGCCCAGGTACTTGGTCCCCTGCGTCCATGTGGGAGACTGGGAAGAAGCTCCTGGCTCTTGGCTTTGGATCTGTATAGCTCCAGCTGTTGTGGCCATTTGGAGAATGAACCAGTGGATGAAAGATCTCTCTCCCTCTGCCTCTGCCTCTCTGTAACTGACTTTCAAATGAATAAATAAATCTTTTTTTTAAAAAAACTTCCATTCCTTTTGACCAATTCCTTTCCATTGAGATTACTTCTAGCCTTACCAAACACACCAAGAGTCGTTTCATGGTTTCAGATACAGTAGAAACTCATCTATCGGATTATTAGTTCAAAATTCCTATTCCCTATGGAATTTCTCTCTGCTGCATACTAGAAATACCAGTATTTCTATATGGTTTAGTTTTAAAAAGGCATGCATAGGTAACATTGGAATTCAAAGTACCCTATGTTGTCTCGTGGCTCCTGGAGTGACCTCTGCCCAGTTTTACAGGGATGTGAACGCTCTGAAGTCCAGGCAAAGCATCCAGCTACGATAAACTCTTCAATTGCTGTTGTCTGTTTCTACCCTGAGGACATCTATTCTGAACTACTTCATTCTCTGTTAGGAAGGTCATTAAGTGTTACTGGACTCAGCAACATGCAGAAGTTTCTTCCACACTGTGCAGGAGTTATGAGCATATCAGCCTGTGCATACATCATGGTGAGCATTACAAAGCACTTCTCATCCTCATGCTAGGAGTATGTACAGCTGCGTGATACCTACTAGGTCTGGGGCACCAACTCCTTATGGCTCAAGAATTCTTGGCAAATGAAACCGGAGTCAAATTTCAATTGATCTCCTACAGATCTATACTAATTTTAAATCTGTCCTGATTCTGTTGACCCAAGTAGAAACTGTACCCATAATTAGGCAACACTGAATTTCTCAGCTTAAATTTCTGGATATTGTTTATTGTCTGAACTATCAGCAGATCCAAATGAGCTGTACTTGTTCTTTAAGTCAATTTGCTTTATTAATATTTAATCTCTGATGGTCCTGCTTCTTAAATTGAGTACAGAGGGAGTGCTCAGTAGGGAAATTCTCTGACATATGCAGCCCACTCAGAAGATACTAAAGTAAGTTTTCTATCTACAAGCTACATTTTCTGGAGTAAGGTTGTGTGAACTCCAGAAAGTTGTTGTTGAGTGATCTTGGCTACATCATATGCAGCAAATCTTGAAGAAGTTGGCTAGAAGCTGTGCCTCCTAGACTGAAATTCTTTCCTTTATTTAACATGCTGTAAAAGAGTGAGCATATGTTAGACAGCTTATTTGGTGTAACTCAATAAATATGATAAGAGATTGAGAAGCATCTGTCAATATTCTTGTGTGGGACAATTTATTCAACAAATATTTGGTCAGTGAGTACTCTGAGCTCTGCCTTGCAGTAAGAACAAGAGGGCAGAACATGAATAAATTCCATAAGAAGCTGAAGACTGAGATCAAGCCTACCAAAGCGTGTGTGAGTCCTGTGAAAGAAGGAAGATAACAGGAGAAACCCTTTATCCAGGTACAGGAACCCCAAAAGCATGTGGGAAAATGGAATTAAAAGATAAAAATAAAACAATTTTGGGGCCGGCACTGTGGCCTAGTGGGTAAAGCTGCTGCCTGCAGCACTGGCATCCCATATGGGTGCCAGTTCAAATCCCGGCTGCTCTACTTCCAATCCAGCTCTCTGCTATGGCCTGGGAAAGCAGTAGAAGATGGCTCAAGTCTTTGGGCCCCTGCACCCATGTGGGAGACCCTGAAGAATCTTCTGGCTCCTGGCTTTGAGGCCATTTGGGGAGTGAACTAGCAGATGGAAGACTTTCTCTCTGCCTCTCTGTATCTCTGCCTTTCAAATATAAATAAATATTTAAAAAAATAAATAAAACAATGTAAATGTTATCTCTCGACATAACTCCACCAAATTCAATATATTTTTGTATGTAATGGTGGCAGCCATTTAGTCTACGTTAAGGAACTGAAGGTCTTGAGAACTTAGCCATGTCAGTGCAGCCTATCTTACATTATTAACAGAAGAAAACTGGATGTCCTTGAAAGATTTTTTTCATGTCAAGAAGCAAAAAGAAGTCAGAAGGAGCCAAATAGGGACTCTAAGGTGGATGCCTAATGATTTCACATGAAAATACTCACAAAATTGGCCTTGTTTGATAAGAGGAATGAGCAGGATTGTCGTGGTGGGGAAGGACTTTCTGGTGCAGCTTTTCTGAGCATTTTTTCTACTAACGTCTTGACAAACTTTCTCAAAATACTCACTTATTAGGCACATGCCATTGTTTGGCTCTCCAGAAAAGCAACATACAAAATGCTTTGAGCAGCTCAAAAACTGTTGCCATGACCTTTGCTTTTGACCCATCTGCTCTTGCCTTGACTGTACCTCTTCCATCTCTTGGTAGCCCTTGCTTTGATTGTGCTTTGTCTTCAGGATCATACTGATAAAGTCTTATTTTATCTCCTGTTACAAGGAAAAGCTTCATGATCTTGATCACTTGTTTAAAATTTCTTCTGAAACATTGTTCTAGTCTATAGCTGATCTGGGTGCAATAGTTTCAGCATCCATCAAATAGGAAGTTTTCTCCACGTTATTTGGTTTTTAAAGATTTATTTATTTATTTGAAAGGCAGAGATACAGAGAGGGTGGTGGGGGAAGAGAGAGAGAGAGAAAGAGTGAGAGAGAGAGAGAGAGAAAGGGAGAGGAGAGATCTTCCATTCACTAGTTCACTCCCCAAATGGCTATAATGGCTGAGGCTGAACTAGGCCAAAACCAGGAGCTAGGAGCTTCTTCCAGGTCTCCATGTGGGTGCAGGTTCCCAAGCACTTGGGCTGTCTTCTGCTGCTTTCCCAGGCACATTAACAGAGAGCTGGATTAGAAGCAAAGCAGCCAGGACTCGAACCGGCGCCCAGATGGAATGCTGGAGCTGCAGGCAGAGGCTTAACACACTATACCAAGCACCGACCCCTCCACCTTAATTTTTAAGATAGAATTGTGGCTGGCGCCGCGACTCACTAGGCTAATCCTCCGCCTGCGGCACCGGCACCCCAGGTTCTAATCCCGGTTGGGGCACCAGATTCTGTCCCGGTTGCTCCTCTTCCAGTCCAGCTCTCTGCTGTGGCCCGGGAAGGCAGTGGAGGATGGCCCAAGTGCTTGGGCCCCTGCACCCGCATGGGAGACCAGGAGGAAGCACCTGGCTCCTGCCTTCGGATCGGCCATAGCGGCCATTTGGGGAGTGAACCAATGGAAAAAGGAAGACCTTTCTCTCTGTCTCTCTCACTGTCTAACTCTGCCTGTAAAAAAAAAAAAAAAAAAAAAAAAAAAAGAATTGTGTAACCTGGGGGCTTGTGTTTAAGCTGCAGCTTTTTTTTTTTAACTTTTATTTAATAAATATAAATTTCCAAAGTACAACTTTCGGATTATAGCAGTTTTTCCCCCCATAACCTCCCTCCCACCCGCAACCATCCCATGTCCCACTCCCTCTCCAATCCCATTCACATCAAGATTCATTTTCAGTTATCTTTATATACAGAAGATCAATTTAGTATATACTGAGTAAAGATTTCAACAGTTTGCACCCACACAGAAACACAAAGTATAAAGTACTGTTTGAATACTGTTATACCATTAATTCACATAGTACAACACATTAAGGACAGAGATCCTACTTTTGATGCCAGCATCCCACATGGGAATGTTGGTTCAAGTCCTGGCTGCTCCGCTTCTGATCTAGCTTCCTGCTAATGTGCCTGGAAAGGGCACAGAAAATGACCCAAGTTGTTGGGTCCTTGCCACCCACATGGGAAAGCCAAAAGGAATTCCTGGCTTTTGGCTTCATATTAGCCCTATTGTGGTCATTTGGAGATTGAACCAAGAGATGGAAGATCTCACTCTCTGTCTCTGTCCCTAACTTTAAACAACAAATAAAATCAAACAAACAAACAAACAAAAGCATAAACTGAATCCAATGAGATGTCTATGGCATTGACTAGTGTTTCGATTGTTAACAGTTGACCCTCTTCAATTAGGGAATAAATAAGATTAACATTTTCCTTGCAAATTGATGTGATGATCTGCCAGTATGGCTTCATATTCAACATCACCCTGTACCTGAAAGGCCACCACAAAATACACCAAACACCAGAGTAAGGGAAAAGGATTATTGTCGGGTGGGGGAAACCCGACAGGCTGCCTACCTGTGCATGAGAGAACAGCAGGCTGTACTGGGAGAACAGGTGTTATATATAAGAAAGTGGGAGCAGCAAATCCCGTTAGAGTTGGGGTGGAGCTCACGTTTGTGGTTGGGCCATTTGGTTACCAGACTTCTAGTAAGCCAGGCTGGCCTTAGGATAGAAGCTTATTGTATAAGATGGCGACAGGGTTGGAGCCCAAGATGGCATCTGGGGCTTAAGATGGCACCCCAGATAAGATGGCACCATTTTACTAACATTATCCTCTTTTAAAATTTTTTAAAATTTATTTTATTTTATTTAGATTTATTTATTTATTTGAGAATTAGAGTTACAGACCATGAGAGGGAGAGACAGAGGGAGGGGTGTTCCATCAGCTGGTTCACTCCTCAAGTGGCCTCAACAGTGGAGCTGGGCTGATCTGAACCCAGGATCAAGAAGTTCTTCCAGGTCTCCCATGTGGGTGCAGGAGCCCAAGGACTTGGGCCATCTTCCACTGCTTTCCCAGGCTATTAGCAGGGAGTGGATCTCAAGTGGAGGAGCTGGGACTCAAAGCCATACCCAAATGGGATGCAGATGCTGCAGGCAGAGGCTTAACTTGTTATGCCAAAGTGCTGGCCCCCATCCTGCATCTTCCTAAAATGAGTTAGCGATTTGTAAACTGCTGATTTATTTGGCATGTTGTCCCTATAAACTTTTCATAATTTCACCATTCTCCCACCCAAACTTCACCATCAACTTCATGTTTGTTCTTGCTTTGATTTTAACACTATTTATCTTGCTATGAGAAGGGGTCTTTGCAAATTGATGTCTTAATCCTTCATAGTGCATAAAACTAGGTCTTGTTCAGACATGTTATAATAAGTTAGAATGAATTTATTTTGGTGCAATATTTTTTCATAATATGCATTTTCCATGAATTTTTTGAAGATCCCATATATGTCAGGGCATGGAAGATTTCTCTTTGTTAGAGACTTTGAAAAATGGTGACTAATTCTTTGTCCCTTTTGCTGTTGCTATGGATGCTGTGACTCCTTTAACCACTGAAGTAAGGGGCAAGCCTGAGGGGTCCTTGCAGGCCAGGGAGCTCAGCTCATTCTTAGAACATTTACTCTAGGACTCTGAGCTCCTTGTGGGAGTCCAACCCCCTGAGGCCATGGGTTGGTACTCCTATTACCTGTAGGGTCAATCTTTCTGTCTTCTCATCTGAGACCCCAGACACCAGTGAGTAGAGGCAAGCCCATCCTGCTGTATTCTGCCTGAATCCCTGACCCGCACATCATGGTTTCATGGTTAGTGACGCAGCAGCAGATAACTGGAACACATTTCCTGAGGAGGTGACACTAAGGATGCACTGGCAGTATCCGAGGGAGTAGAGAGTAGTAGTTGGTGTGAGCAGAAGCAGCCTTGGCAAAGGCTTGCAGTGAGACAAGTCTCCATACACCTGATTCCTGTTCCGATGTGGCTATTTTTCTTTTTCTGGAATGGATTATGACGTCAGGAGATAATATCTAAAAATGGAGATCTACTAACAAGGAACAATGATCTTTTGAGCCCATATGAGTAACAGTCAGAGGTAGCCTGTGCCTTGTATGACTACCCTTTTTCCTTTGGCAACATACAAGGCACTTCAAAAATTCATGGATGAATGAATTAATTGATTCTTTATATTTTCTGTGAGCATTATTTTTTAACATTTATTTTATTATTTATTTGAAAGAGTTACAGAGAAAGATAGAGCCAGAGAGAGAGAGAGGTCTTCCATTCTGCTGGTTCACTCCCCAAGTGACCGCAATGGTCAGAGCTGAGCTGATCTGAAGCCAGGAGCCAGAAGCTTCTTCCAGGTCTCCCACGTGGGTTCAGGGGCCCAAGGAGGGCCATCTTCTACTGCTTTCCCAGGCCATAGCAGAGAGCTGGAATGGAAGAGGAGCAGTCGGGACTCAAACTCATCCCATATGGGATGCTGGCACTGCAGGCTGGGGCTTTTCCTGCTGTGCCACAGTGCCAGCCCCTCTGAGCTTTTAAATACCTCTCATACTTTCCCTGTGATAAATGGGTATGTACAGATTCTTCTAGAAATGTTTGTTGACCTGAGATCCTTGGCATGATGTGCATTTACTCATGTTGTTGGGTGTCTGAGGATTTTTCTTCAGAAACTTCATGTTATTTTCATTTTGATGGCATTCTGAACTATCTATATCAGCAACCCTCAAGCTTTTATGTGCATGTCACTCACTGGAGGAGCTTGTTATAACATATTCTGATTCATAGGTCTTTGAAGGGCCAGCAAATCTGCATTTCTGACAAGCTCTCTGGAACAGTGTCATGAGTCTTCACACAACACTTGAAAGGCAAGGGTCAAGATGCCACCTTCCACCCTACAACTGTTTAGTGATATCACTGCTCGCCTTGTATGTGTGGGAGAGAGACCGCTGGTGATCCAAGTTGTGCTGCTCTCATTGCCACAGATAGAAGGATTGAGATAGCCATTATCTCCATGCCATCAGTGCTCCTTCTCTCTGCTCAAGTTTCATTTCTGCTGTCTTGGCCTGAGTTTTTGGAGCATGTGGCTTTCATGGTGATGGACATGTTGTCACTGATGGTGCCAGATTCCATCCACCCAATCCCCTATGACTATACTCTGCTTTGCCACCTCCATCACACGTGCTATCATTCATTTCCTTGCTAAGCTGCTCAGGGAAGTAGCAGTTCCCTCTGTGACACCCCCTGTCAGGTTGTTGCAGCTGTCCCTTGCTCATAGTCTGCTTGGAGGACACATAGACACTGGTATACTGTGTGGGAAGAGGAAGACCTGCTTGAATTACATACAGCTTGTGTGCTGATAATAAACTATGAGCCCACAAACATTAAATATGAACCTTTATCCAAGCCTTTATCTTTATTTATTTTTTAAAATTTCCTTTGCTTTTCATTACAAGCAGGAAGAGTCTTTAGGAGACAGGTCAGAGCCAGGTCTGGGTGGCACCCCTGAGATGGAAAAAAAGTCGAGATCCAGTGCAAACCAGTCTGCAACAGGAAAGTTCTTAGGGTGTCAGTTTTTCATGCTTTAAAATCTCAAAACTGTAAATAGCAAAATGCAGTGTGTTCTTTAGAAAGTAAAAGAGCATACTGTTGGAAAAGAAGACTTGCAAGAACTGAATCATAAATAAAATATAGCTTCTGGCAGCAATTGGAATGCCAAAAAGAAGACATAAGAGCTATTTTAAGAATTATCATTATCTTCCATTTTAAAGTGAAGGCGTGGGAGACTGCAAAGCAGAGAACAAGCTGGATTTTGAGGTCTCGCCTGCTTGAGTTTGGATCTCGGCTCTTCCACTTCCAACCCTATCATCTTGGGCCAGATGATACTCCACGTCCTGGAGTTTATTCCCCCTGTATTAATAGCAGCCACCATGCAAAAGCTGTGAGTGTGAAACATACACAATGAACATGAAATCCTTGGTGAGCCTGTAATGCATGAGGACCACTCAGTCAGAAAATTGTTGTGATTTCTTTTTCATGTGGATAGAGGAGTGATGAAGAGACTCAGGATGTTACATGGCAATGTGATAGGATGATTCCAGAAGGCAAGAGTGGACCTGAGGGACATAGTTGGCCACTGTGGAGATGTTGAAGAGTAGCCCTGTATTGCCCTCCAAATATCACCACTTACACTAGTTCATGATAGTGAAAAATTCTTGTGAAAGAACAGCAGATCAGACTGGTTTTGCATATTTATTAATTTATTGATAAAATATTAAATGAGCTTGTGAGCATTTGCTAAGTATCTATAGCTTTCACCTCTGGCTCTTTATTTCTTTCTCTTTTTTTTAAGTTAATATTTACCTGTTTGAAAGGCAGAGTGACAGAGAGAGGGAGAGATATAGAGAGTAAGAGAGAGTGAGCAAGAGAGAGAAAGAGAGAGACCTGCCATTCACTCATCCACTCCACAAATGGCTGCAACAGTCAATGCTGGGCCATGCTGAAGCCAGTAGCCAGGAACTCCATGCTGATCTCCCATATGACTGTCAGAGTCCCAAGTCCTTGGGCCATTTTTCACTGCCTTCTTAAGAGCGACAGTGTGGAGCTGGATTGGAAGTGGAATGGTTAGGGATCAAACCAGTACCCCAGTATGGGCGTGTCATGGGATGTCATAGCTTAACCTGTTGTGCCACTGTTGCAGGTAAAACAGCAGCAAAGAAAGGCTACTTCAGTTCTTTGTCCCACATGAAAGAAGAATTTCCACATGGACAAAGCAGTGAGCAAAGAAAGATTTATTTAAGTCACAAACCTCCAGCTGTAGTAGCCAGGAGAGGACTCCAAGAGAGGCAGACCCAAGAAACTGACTGGTCCAGTATTTTAAGTGCAATTTTGTTGGTGGAGGGGGGGCAAAAGAGAGAGAGAGAGAGAGAGAGAGAGAGAGAGAGAAGCTAGAACAGCAGCTAACAGTCAAAGGGCAGGGACAAATCCCATCAAAAGGCCAGATTTGTAATCCTATCTGTCCTATCTATCTTGCTCAAGATAAAACAAAAAAGCCATCAGAAGGATGGGATTAGCACTTTCATCTTGCTAAAGGTAGCTTTTGGGGGGGAAGGAAGCATTTTGCACCATCTTAAAGAGATTTCTCTTTTCCTCAATCTGATTGGGACTGACCCAACTGCCTATTAATCACTGTCACAACCACCACGTTGTGCTTCTGGCTCTATAATTCTGTTCTTTTTGTTTTCCCCATATACATCAAGAAATGATTTCAGTGTATGTGAGCTGAACTTGTGAAGTCTGTGAATTTGGTACTTTTGAAATTTGCAGTAAAAAAAGTCAATCCATAGAAACTTGAGAATTGGATATGAACTTGTACAATTTTACCTCTTCTTTCTGTTAATGGTTGGCAACATTTTGCTGAGAATTATTGTATCCCAAATGCCATTCTAAGCACTTGACATGTATTAATATTTAGCTCTCCCCACAAAGTCATAGGCTAGATAATAGCATTATTACTGCTTCGGAAATGGGGAAACGATCTCAGAGAGGTTCCGTGCCTTGCCCACAGTCACCCTGCTGTGTAAATGCTGGAAAATTGGAACTTATTTTCTCACTGTAGGAGCAAGCAGTGATATTTAACAGAAGTTTTAGAGACTAGCATCTCAGATGAGGGTCTTCAAAAGGTTCATAGAAAGTGTATTGTTATGAAAACACTGTGAAGTTTTCAAAATCTTTTTGCACCAAAATAAACTTATCTTTTAATTGCATTTCCATAAACTTTTTGAAATACCTTTGTGTCTATTAGGTTGGCATGTAGCTATAAAACATCACATAGGAACCGAGTAGTTAATGCATTTTACTTTATATTGCTTTATTTTCATGTGAAATTGTTAAAAGTTTGAATCATGACTTAAATAAATATGTGGTGAAATGTCTTATTGTGAATAGTGAGGTTGCTAGCTGTAAGGTGTGAAGTGGCTGAACGTTGTGGATTATGTAGGTCTATATTTATTTGGGTTCATCTAATCAACAATATTAAAACCATAACAAAGTAAACATGAGTTTTAAAGAAAGATTCATACTCTTATAAGATGGTAAAGATGATACTATGGAGGAATTTTGCAAAAGGTGTCAAGCTAATTGCAGTAGAAAAGAAAGATGAGACTCAATTCTGATTACAATCAGGGTACCTGGGCTCCCAGTCATGGAGTGAGTGAAGGGTCAGCACGTGGAAAATTACCGAGGACAGACATCAAGGGGAGGGGATTCTTCTAAATGGACTTGACGTGATTCTTGCTGAGAGCAGGCCAGGGTGACAGTAAGGCTAGGGGCTGTGGTTAAACGGCCTTCGCAGGATTCTTAGTACCGCTGGATGAGGTAGGCCAAACATGAAGCCAGAGGATGAGGCTCAGGGGAGCCTGATTTATGTTTAGTCAGTGAAAGAGTCTTTGTCAGAAAGACACCAATGAGAAATGTGTTGCCCATGGACTTGAGAACTGGATTGTCTTATTCAGTTGAATAGTACAATGGAGAAGTATGTTCAGTCAATTTTTGGTATTTTTCTGGGTTGATTAATTCCATGGTAAGGCTAATAATACTAGAACCACTCATTTTCTATTGAGCTTTTTCTCGATGGAGGAAATACAATTTTATTAGCTTTGTTTTCACTTTTAAACTGCTGAGTCTTTCATTTTAGTAATCAGATCAGCTTGTGAATTTGCAAGAATGGCCTTTGTGGATGGGTAGATATTAATTAGTAAGCAAGCTACCTAAGCAAGTAACTATTGTATAAACATATGTTCAGTGTAATTAATGCAAGAACCAAACCCATAAAAGGCTATATTATTCTATGTGCATATTTAGTTTTGGAAGGAAGAAAGTTGCTCTGAAACCAATGATTCAGCAGCCTCTTGCTTAGGTCAATTCTATGCAAAGTTGAATTTCATAATGACATAAAATATATTGTGGAGTTTATTCTAATATGTAAAAATGTATTATGATATTAAATGAATTTTCTTGACATTTTATATAAACTTGGGCCATCTTTCACTGCTTTCCTAGGCCATAGCAGAGAGCTCGATTGGAAGAGGAGCAGCTGAGCCGGCGCTGCAGCTCACTAGGCTAATCCTCTGCCTTGCGGCGCCAGCACACCGGGTTCTAGTCCTGGTCGGAGCATCGGATTCTGTCCCGGTTGCCCCTCTTGCAGGCCAGCTCTCTGCTGTGGCCAGGGAGTGCAGTGGAGGATGGCCCAAGTGCTTGGGCCCTGCACCCCATGGGAGACCAGGAAAAGCACCTGGCTCCTGCCATCGGATCAGCGCGGTGCGCCGGCTGCAGCGGCGGCCATTGGAGGGTGAACCAACGGCAAAAGGAAGACCTTTCTCTCTGTCTCTCTCTCTCACTGTCTACTCTGCCTGTCAAAAAATAAAAATAAAAAAAAAAAAAAAAGGAAGAGGAGCAGCCGGGACTAGAACTGGTACCCATATGGGATGCCGGCGCTTCAGACCAAGGTGTTAACCCGCTGCGCCACAGCGCCGGCCCCAATCCCAGCTTTCTGCTAATACAGATCCAGGCTACATCCTGTCTTTGAAGTTCTAGAAATTCTAGAACCTCTTTGTGTTGCTGCAAATGTTAAAGGAAACGAGTGTAGCTTACCTAGAACCACCACAGGCACAAGAGTGTGCATTAAATGTAGTGTCTAATTCCTTTGACTCTGATTGGTTCTGTGGCGATGCTAACATTGGTCAGACCTGCCTGTCACGTGACAGGGACATGCCAGCAACCACAAGTCCCACAGTCAATCTCTAGCTCTTCCTACGGGCCTCCCATCACTCAGCGTTCACACAGCCCAGAGTTCCTAGATTGCTCCAGGCTGAAGGCAAAGTAAGATCAGTTCCCCAGCTGTATTCCTCAGCTTACCTCTGCTCTGAGCTCATCCTTGCAGGGGTTCCTGGAGCCCTCATGGCTGATCTTGGCCTCTCCACCTGGGTGACACCCACAGCAGCAGCAGCTCTACCCTGTCCCCTGCCTCTGTCCCTACTCCCAGGTCACTCAAATCTGCAGAAGCTTCCTTTGTTCCAAACCCTGCCACTCACCCTTCATGTTGCTAGCAGAAATTTCTTCCGCAAAAGGCAAATCTGATCCTTGAAAAATCTGTGATGTTGTCTGACCCCACATGACTTCCCCAGAAAAGCATGGGCGCCAGCTACTTACATCCAGCCAGGATAGGGGGAAGGCAGGGGGCCTGGCAGTACTCAGGCACCTGGGAAGTGCACTTTGCTTTCCTCTTCTCTGTGTGCACACCCTCCCCTTTGGTGTCTTCTGAATCTCGTTGCCAGCTCACCTCCTGGCTCACAATCCTGCTACACCACTGCCCAGCTCTGTGACGCTTTCCAGTCTCTGACAGGCAGCACTGAATTGCCCTGCACTTGTCTCTATTTCTCAACTTCTGTCTCTGTCTCTCTCTGTCCCTCTCTTTCTCCATCTCTGTCTTTCACTCTTCGGCATGCAAGGACTGCCCTCAAAGTGAGTGACACATGTGCAGAATCTTCTTCCTTAACCGTGCCCAGGGGTACTGGGAGGGTCCCAGGTTTGGATATCTGTCGCTCCCCGTCTTCGTGGAGGAACGACACAGGACCCTGCGCTGTTCTTTCGTCTGCTCGGCCCTTCCTGGGTTTGCTGCTGGTTCTTCCCGGGTTGGCTACCGTCCCTTCCACCTCCGTGGAAGGGCGGTTCCCCCTGCCACATTCCCCACTTCCGCGGGGGAGCGGCACACCGCCGGCCGGCTCTCTCGGGGGCTGCACAGGTGTTCCCCTTAGATGTTCCCCTTAGATGTTCCCTGGTGCATGCCGTCTCTCTCCTCCTTTATAGTCCTCCCCCGCCAATCCCAACTCCGCTGCCCACACGCCGAGCACGCTGCTCTCCCCCAATCAGGAGCAAGTCCTACAGTTTATTGGCTGAACTGGAGGCAGCTGGGTAGAAGCTGTTTTCTCCTCTCCCAGCGCCATATTGTGGGAGAGCAGATGCATAGAATAAGTCTTAATTCCAGTAACTCAGTCCAGTCCGGGTTGCTCCCCACAGATATCTGCAGGCCTTGCAAGGATGGCAGTGGATAAAGTTGACCATGTCAGTATTCATTATGGGTATGGCTGCTCTTCTCACAGATTACAAACTCTTGGTGTGATGAGAACAGTGTATTCTTTAGAATTATTCCAGTTCAATGCCTGTCATCCAGAGGATTCTGCAGTCTTTGTTTCCCAGGCTTGGCCGTGGCCGACTGCTGGGGAAGGGCCTTGTATGTCTGCAGTGCTTCCTCTCAATGCTCTCTGCGGCACTGAGGTTTATCAGGAGCACAGAGTGTTTCTGGTGTCACTTGGTGGCTTTGGCTGGACATCTTTTTATTTCAGACACATTTTTGAAAACAGAACAGAACACCCATGGTTTAAAAGCGCTCTTTAGTTGGGCTGTTGTTTTTGGATTGCAGAGGCGGGACTGAGAGGAGCCTACTATCGAACATGTTGTCACAGTCATCAGTATTCCAAGATCCCATGGCTGCCGCCACTGTTGTCCACGTCTGAGACGGCTGGCGGGACAAGCACTTTGCTTCAGTGGGAAGATGGCATGAGGTGCAGCAGTGGTTACTGTCTTGCTCGTGTCTGGCAGTCACCTGCCAAAGTTCTGTCTACCGCCGAGGGCCTGTGTGACACAGCTCACTGTCCCAAGGCATCTGGAAATGTTTCTTCTCTCTTTAACATTTTCATTCTGTCCACTTTAATTTTCTAGAAAGAGATCTGTCTCCCCAAAGATAGAAGGTTGTTTTGTCAGGTTTTGAAATGTGGTGTGATCACCTCGATCTTCAATTAAAAGCAGTAGTTTACATGGCAGAGCCGGCTGAGGGCCTGCTTTGTTCTCAACAAGAGACAAGACAGGACAGGAGGCACAGAGAGGGTCACATCAAGATTGCTGCCTCCTGGGTTCAGGGACTGCTGGGAAGAATGGTCAGGCACACTCTGCAGTAGGCAAAAAGCCCAGAGGAAGAACTCCTGCAGAGTGGAAGACAGGACACCTGGGCCCTGTGCTGAGCTAAACTGTGCCCCTGGAGCCTCTGTTCCTATTTTGTAGTATTAGCTCCAAGACATCTTGCTACTAGCTGGTGGTTGAAAGCCTTTTCTTTTCTTTCTTTTTTTTTTTTTTTTTAAGATTTATGTATTTATTTGAAAGAGCTATAGAGAAAGATGGAGAGACAGAGAGAGAAAAAGATCTTCCATTTGCTGGTTCACTTTCCAGATGGCCACAACATCCAGGATGAGCCAGGCAGAAGCAAGAAGCAAGGAACTTCATCCAGGTCTCCCATGTGGGTGGCAGGGGCCCAAACACTTGAGCTATCTTCTGCTGCTTTTCCCAGGTGCATTAACAGGGAACTGAGCTGGAAGTGGAGCAGCTGGAACCCAAACTGGTGTCCATATTAGCAGGTGGCAGCTTAGCCTGCTGGATCACAATGCCTGCCCCTTTCATGCCTATTATTAAGCACTGAAACATATATCGCAGGATGAGGAGGCATCGTGGAGGAAGCAAGTATGACCACATTCATGAAGGCTCAAAGTTCCTGGATAATCGGAGAGAAGGGCTTCACGCCAGTGTCTTCAAGACTACCCAAAGAATGAGCTTTGGATCTGGGAAGGCAGCTCCAGATATCAAATAACCTGAGCCAGGATACAGTCTGCTGGGTGACAAAGCCAGAGGTGGGCTGTTGGCCAAAGGACAGTCCCATTGTGAACTGGATGAACATCCAGACAGGCACAGAGCTAGCACAGGGCTTTTAAGTCATCAACATTTTCTGATGCTTGAGCTGCATGTTGGAGCAATAACATGTGTCAATCAGTTTTCTTAGAGTGGGCGTAAGATTGGCTAAGTGTCCTCATCTGCTCCCGAGCCTCGAGTCCTAATTCCAAGGAGCAGTTGATGAACTCCTAGGCACACATTAAATTATACAAAAATGTTTGGTGGAATGAATGAATGAATGAGGTTTGATGTGTTTCAGCTAGGAAGTCATTCCACAGTTCCTCCTGTTGCCAGTGATGTGCATTCTTATTCACTCTGTTTTAGCCTGATTTTTAATGCAGATATCTATAGAGTGGTGCTGGCGGCTGGATGTGCTGCAGTTCCTGTGGTGCTCATGTGAGTGAGTGTGTGTGCACACATCCACATATGCAAGGAACCCAGGGTAGTACTCAGAGCTCCTTTTTCTTTTCTCTACTAAATTTGCCATGGCTTGTTTTACATGCTGAGAAAGCTATTCCAGTCCTGCATCAGCATAATTATCAGAAAATTCAGAACTTGGTTTTTAATGACATTGGGAATTTTCTCATGACTTCTCTTTTTTCCCAGAAGTTGAAATTACATATAAACTTGACCACAATGAAGTTAACTTCTTGAAATTCATTTACTCCCAACATAGCAGAAAGGTCACCAATTTGATATGAAACTGAGATTCTTATAAAGACTCAATTATCAGCTAGCTGTGTGACCTTGAACAAGTCAGTTAAATTCTCTTGGTCAGGTGATGCACTCTTGGAATGGCAGGATAAGTACTTCCAAAAAATCCATTTTTCATAAAAGCAACAAGAACACTGGGAAAAACTAGAAAAATAACTCCTTTTCCCCAGAATTCTGAAAAAAATGTTGCTTACAATCCAAGTAGCATTTATGCAAACCAAATGACTGAATCTTAGTAAGAATGGGGAGTTTCATGGTATTTTAACTTGCCGTATTCCTTTCTATTCCTCCCCAGCTCCACAATAGCTTTTTTTTTTTTTTTTTTTTTTTGACAGGCAGAGTGGACAGTAAGAGAGAGAGACAGAGAGAGAAAGGTCTTCCTTTGCCGTTGGTTCACCCTCCAATGGCCGCCGCTGCAGCCGGCGCACCGCGCTGATCCGATGGCAGGAGCCAGGAGCCAGGTGCTTTTCCTGGTCTCCCATGGGGTGCAGGGCCCAAGCACCTGGGCCATCCTCCACTGCACTCCCTGGCCATAGCAGAGAGCTGGCCTGGAAGAGGGGCAACGGGGACAGAATCCGGCGCCCCAACCGGGACTAGAACCCGGTGTGCCGGCGCCGCAAGGTGGAGGATTAGCCTATTGAGCCACGGCGCCGGCCCACAATAGCTTTAAAAAAATCAGAAAATAAAAATGTATTTATTCAAGAGGCAGAGAGAGAAAGACAGAGCTCTGGTCCAGTGGATCATTCCTCAAATTCCCACCATAGCCAGGACTGGGCTTGGCTGAAACTTGAAGCTGGCAACACATTCCACTTATCCCACACGGGTGCCAGGGAACCAAGTACTTGAGCCTTTACTGCCTCCTCCCAGAGGGCACATTAGCAAGAAGCCAGAACTGGGAGCAGAGCCTGTACTTGAACTCACGTACTGTGTTATGGGATGTGGGCATAGTGCTTTTATCAGTAGGCCAAATGCTTGCCCACCAATAGCCTTTTTTAAGGATGAATGCTATTTCACTATGTGTATGTGCCACAATTTATT
The DNA here is from genome assembly GCF_964237555.1 of Oryctolagus cuniculus. Classification (NCBI taxonomy): domain Eukaryota; kingdom Metazoa; phylum Chordata; class Mammalia; order Lagomorpha; family Leporidae; genus Oryctolagus; species Oryctolagus cuniculus. Next base: position 76,254,059 of record NC_091437.1, on the reverse strand, counting down.
TATCCATTTACCCATCGACAGACACCAAGTTTGGTTCCATATGTTGGCTATTGTGAACAGTGTACAATGAACATAGGAATGCAGGTATCTCTTTCTTGTGGTGATTTAATTTCCTTTGGATGTGGACCACAGACTGAGTCTCTCATGAAGCAGACCATCCACACCCCTTATTATGTGTCCTAAGAGCTGCCCCTGGGGAGGGAGGCCTGGGTGGAAGATCTGCTGCAGCTTGCATGCGGCTTTGGACACAGAGAGGGAAAAGTGCTTCACCAAGCATGCACTGTCACTCTACCTGCTATGAAGAGCTCATGTCAGCCCACCCAACCAGCTTTCCCAAATTCCCTTACCTCAGATAGGTAAATAAATACATAAGATTTTTACAAAAGGAAACCAACGGCCTCCTTGCCATGGTAACTGTGAAAACCAGAGCTTAGAGAACACTGAGAGGGATGAACATGTTTGATGATTCTAAAAAAAGACCAGTCATTGTCCCTATTTGATCTTCCTGGAAATTCCCTGGAAAATCCGCATTTGCTGGTTTTCTGTTTACTTGATTTGTCCCAGAGCCAGCTCAGTGAGGAAAGAATTGTCTGCAGGTCATTGTTGAAAGCAAGCCTCAGCAATTGCTTCACATCAAAGCTTCCCACGGCAGTGACACCTGTTGGGTCAACAGAGGTGGGTGATCAGAAAATCTGAAAAGGAAAATTTGGGAGGAAGATGTCCGTAACCAGCTTGGAAAAGCTCTGATGTATTCCAGGGCATTCAGAAGGCCACAGGCTTGTGCAGGAAAGGTTTGAAAGGATCATTTACATGTGATTTTGAGGCCCTGCAAAACAGGAAGGGAAGGCTAAGGCATGGCCATAAACCACTGGGACACAGTTTGCTTCAAGACCAGTGTCTGTTATGTCCTGGAGGACATAATCCTGAGTGCCATGATTCTGATGTTGACCCCAAGGAACCAAAGGCCCTGCCCTGATTTGGATAGTAGTTTGGGTGTTGAATGTCCCCTAAAAGGCAAGGTGTTAAGTGCCTGGTGCCCCAAGTGTTATGTTAATGGTAAAAAGAGTGTGGAAACTTAACTCAGGGTGTTTGGGGTGGCGCCTTTGGGATAATTGGATTGACTGAGTCATTAGAGTCAAGTCCCATGATTAAATCCTTTTGGCTTTATAAGAAGGTATACACAGACATAGGCAGGATCCCCGTCTCTCGCCATGAGATGCTCTGCACCACCTGGGGACTCTGACGCTAAGAATCACAGTCATTGAAGACAAACCACCGCGGCCACCTGATCTTGGACTTCAACCCCCAAACTGTGATCTGACTGAATCTCTTCTCCTTAAAAAATTAGTTGCCATGAATATTTCAATGAAAACTTGACTAATGCAATCTCTAAAGTCTAAAACTCCAAAAATCCCAGTGCTGAAAGAATAAAATTACAAGTGTTGAAATCTACAAAGCCAAAACTGTGAAAACTGCAGTTTCTACTGAAAAAAGAGGCTATGTAAGAGGCATTGATAACCGAATTCCGAGCAAGGGATTAGAACATAAGAAATCTGCTCTGCCGACTTCTTCATTGTATAGCACTTCTGCTCCTCCCTACACTGTGCCATGCATACTGCCAAAACATACCCATCATCAGAGAATAAAAAGGATGCAGCAAACTCAATGGCCTTCTGAATCAAAGTCACTGATATAGAGCCTCCTCCATGTTACAAACACATTAAGGGGTGAGCTACTCTGGGGTAGGCACTGAGTAGAACAATAGATTTACCACTAAGCTAACATAGAAAAACCAGCATATGCTTTGCTTTGGCCAATGGATGGCATTTTCAAATATTTTTCTCCTATTTTTTTAAATGAAAATATAAAATCCATGCCCCATTTGGATCTGAGAAACCTAGGAAAAGTGAAGTACTTTATAAGTGCGTATCTGAAGGTTCAGTGGATTTTGCAGAAATCAATGGATTTCAGCTGAATTCATAAACCATAACAATAGATTTGGAGTTAAATGTAATCAAGTCTTGTAAATTTTTTTTCTTTTTTAAGATTTATTTATTTATTTGAAAGGTAGAGTTATAAAGAGAAGGACACACACACACAAACACACACACATGCACAGATCTTCCATTTGCTGGTTCTTTCTGCAAATAGCTGCAAGACTCAGTGCTAGCCTAGGCTGAAGCCAGGAGCCTGGAACTCCATCTGGGTCTCCCATGTGGGTGGCAGGTGCTCCAGTACCTTGGTCATCTTCAGCTGATTTCCCAAGCCCATGAACAGTGAGCTGGATAGGAAGTGCAGCACCTGGGACTTGAACCTAAAGGCTCATATTGAATGCAGGAGTTGTAGGGGATGGTGTAACTCACTGCGCCACACCACCAGCCCAGCAAAAGTGAATTTCAAGGTGTTACCAATAAACTTTGTTTTCTTAGGGAGCCCCACGCTCTGGGCAGAAGATTCACAAGTGCAATGGGCACATAATACAGAAACAATGAAAAATCCAGTTTAAAAATGCATCTTGCTTGCATTGACTTTCCTTCCAGATGATGAGATTCCAATAGTTTTTAATGAATTAAAGATGCATTTGCCTGAAGAAGCCAAAGAAGTTTCTGAGTGGATAGAAAATTATGATGTGCGTGTCAGGATAAGACACATAATGGTGTTACTGTGTAATCACCAGTGTTATTCCCACCAAACATGTGGAACATATTTCTGTAGAGCCAAAACAACACAGAACTGTGGCACAGAAGAGAGACAAGCTTAGTATAAAATATGCATATTGGTGCCTTCTGAATCACAGTAGAATTTCTACAAGATTGGTGTCAAGTACAATGAATATGAACATATTCTCTGAGAACAGCATACTCTGAAAGAAAAAAAAAAACAGCAGCTATTGCTGTGATGCAAGAATCCAAGATACCATTAATGACTATGAAAGCTGGCCAGCTCTCTCTCTCTTTTTATCTGCTTTTTAAAAATTTATTTGTTTATTTGCATGTGTTTCATAAATAGAACATTAGGAACATGGTAATTCTTCCCACTATACCCACCCTCCCATCCACTCTCCCACCCTTCCTCCTCTTCCCTCTCCTGTTCCTTGTCCTGTTTATCACTAAGATCTATTTTCAAGTAACCTTTTTTTTAACTTTTTATACAGAGGATTAACTCTATTCTGGGTAAATAGTTCAATGCTTAGTATGAGAAAGAAAAAGAAAAAGAGAGAAAGAGAAAAAGAAAGAAAGAAAAGAGAAACAACAAACTGTTCCTCAACAGTCCAGACAAGGGCTGTTCAAAGTCGTTGCCTCTCAAAGGTGATTTTGCTTTTTTTTTTTTGTTCCTTCCTCTTTCTCCCTCCTTCCTTCCCCTTCTTTCCTTTTGAAGCTCAATTATCTTTAAAGAAGAACCCAAGAATGATACATCTTTTTTGAGCTCTTAGACATAACTATAACTTTTGAGACACAAAAATATCCTCCAGTTAATACACTAAAAGGAAGTGACTCTTTTTTTAAAAATTTTTTATTTGACAGGTAGAGTTACAGACAGTGAGAGAGAGAGACAGAGAGAAAGGTCTTCCTTCTGTTGGTTCACCCCTCAAATGGCCGCTACGGCTTGAGCTACACCAATCAGAAGCCAGGAGCCAGGTGCTTCCTCCTGGTCTCCCATGCAGGTTCAGGGGCCCAAGCACTTGGGCCATCTTCCGCTGCCTTCCTGGGCCACAGCAGAGAGCTAGACTGAAAGAGGAGCAACCTTAGGCCGGCGCTGCAGTTCAATAGGCTAATCCTCTGCCTGTGGTGCCAGCACACCTGGTTCTAGTCCTGGTCGGGGCGCCGGATTCTATCCCGGTTGCCCCTCTTCCAGGCCAGCTCTCTGCTGTGGCCAGGGAGTGCAGTGGAAGATGGCCCAAGTCCTTGGGCCCTGCACCTGCATGGGAGACCAGGAGAGGCACCTGGCTCCTGGCTTCAGATCAGTGCAGTGCGCCGGCTGCAGCGGCCATTGGAGGGTGAACCAATGGTAAAGGAAGACCTTTCTCCCTGTCTCTTTCTCTCTCACTGTCCACTCTGCCTGTCAAAATAAATAAATAAATAAATAAATAAATAAATAAGAAAGAGGAGCAACCGGGACTAGAATCTGGTGCTCATATGGGATGCTGGCGTTGCAGGTGGAGGATTAGCCAAGTAAGCCACAGTGCTGGCCCCAGGAAGTGATTCTTGAGAACAAGTTTTACTGTTAAGTCTCATGATACAACTCTTTGAGGACTGAAGTCCTGCACAGGAAGTTAGTGCACGGTGCCTCTTGTTATTTATTTAACAATTAACACTCTTGTGTATGATGTCAGTAATCACCCAAAGCTCTTGACATGACCTGCCTAGGCTATGGAAGCATTTGGGATCCACTAACTTGACAAGGCCATAAGCAAAGTAGAAGTTCTCTTCTCCCTTCAGAGAAAAGTACATCCTTCTTTGGTGGCCACTTCTTTCCACTGGGATCTCACCCACAGAGGTCCTTTATGTAGAACATTTTTTGCCACAGTGTCTTGACTTTCCATGCCTGAAGTGCTCCCCTGGGCTTTTCAGCCAGACTAGAATACCTTACAGGCTGATTTTGAGGTCAGAGTGATTGTCATTTTATGAGTCTGCTGTATGCACTGCTTCCCAAGTTGCAGCATTCACTCCTTTTTAATTCTATTATTTTACCAAACATTTAGTCCTATTTATATGATCACTTTAACACTTGATCCTATCCATATGGTCACTTTTCCACTTAATCCTATCCATATGATGTCTATAACACTTAAACTGCTATTTTTATCAGCCACCTTAAGGGAATTTGGGGTCCCATGACAAGTTTTTGAACTGTACCCCTAGAAATAAGTCCATAGTAATGTATGCAGAACTATACTACTTTGCAGTTACAAACTTCACACATTTCACAATTACAAATTTAGGATCTTGGTGATTCTTCCCATTGTGCCCAACCTCCCACTCCCACTCCCACCCCCTTCCTTATTCTCATGCTTATTTTTCCTAAGATCTATTTTCAATTAACTTTATATATATATGATTAACTCTATGTTAAGTAAATAGCTAAACAATTAGTATAAAAAGATAAGGACAATATGATAAAGGAAAAGGAAAGAAAGGAAACAAAACAAAACAAAAAAGCTGTTCCTTCAGTCAAGAGAAGGACTGTTTGGCCAGCTATCTGTGATACACTTTCTCATGTGTCAAATCTCCTTACTAGTTTTGTTTTTTCTTTTTTCTAGTTTTTAACTATTTAAAATTCTTTGCTTTTTTGGTATATTTATTTATTTATTTATTGAAAGGCAAAATTATAGGCTGCAGGAGAAAGAGGGAGTCAGAGAGACAGAAGAGAGAGATCTTTCATTCTTTGGTTCTCTTACCAAATGGCCACAATGACTCAGGCTGGGCCAGGCTGAAGGAAATGCATCTGGTTCACCATATAGGTGGTGGGATCCCAAGTACTTGGGCCATTTTCCACTGCTTCACCAGATGTGTTAGTAGGGAGCTGGATGGGAAGTGGGGCAGCCGGGACTTGAACTGGTGCAAAAATGGCAGCATCTCAGGTAGCAGTTTAACCTACTGTGCCACAGTGGTGGCCCCTGGAATTATTTTATGTTTTACAGTTTATTTGCTATGCTATGTAATTCATTTAATCACTTCTAGTAATAGAGGTATAAATTGTGTAAAAACTTTTAGAGAGTGCTAATTCATTTTATGCGTTTTTTGGTTGCAAATTTGACTGTGAAATTATCACAGTGTTGGCTTTGTGTGCAAGCACTGTGCATGAGCATAAAAAAAAGTGAGACCTCAATAAATGAAGAAGTGTCTTTTGGTACATTTGTAGTTCTGGAAGATAAAATTTCTCAGGATCTTAGCTCTTTTGGTGACTGCCTGAGGGGTGGTGACCTGTCATGGTATTTTATAGATCTTCTCAAAAGACTTAGGTTGCTAATCACAGTATTTTTCTGACTACAGCTATAAATCTAGGTGCAAACAATTAGTGATAAGTGCTAGCATATATCACTTGTGGCCTATTTATTTATTAATGTGATTTGTCTACTTGTAACTATTAGAGCTGTATGTCTGTCACAGATACACCTTCCAAAAATGTATGTTTTATTGTTTATTTTATTGTGTTAAGTGGCCCATAAAGTGTTCTGTTGTGTTTTTGTGTTTTTTTTTCCCAGATAAATATCCTTTAAAATGTAATTAGTTATTTTTTAAAGGAATTTTAAATTACTTTTTCAGTCATATTTTCAGGATTTTGAACTTTTGGATTTTAGATTGTTAGGGATTTTGATCTTTTGGAATTTCAACATTTAGGATTACAGTGTATGGAATTGTGTCTTTGGGGACTATGGACCAACCTGAAGACCCCTAACAAACACGTATGCACACCCAACGTGTAGATTTACTCTTTCAAGGCATTTAAGGAAATATCTGTTAACTCATTAACTAATCATGGTTATATAACTGTGCAGAAACTTCAGTGGTCTCATACAACAAAGAATATGGACTTTACAAAATCAGTCCAGGAAAATTCACTAAACAAGCAAATAACAACAAAACCAGGGAGTTGTTCTGACTTCCAGAACTGCCATGTTGCATTATGTTACATATTTAGTTTTCAAAAATAGTGAGTGGGAAGCAGGGGGGAAGGAAATAGAAAAAGAGGAGGGAAGGAAGGAGGGAAAGGCAAGAAGCAGGGAATTATGGCTCATCTCAAGGGAACAAGGAACAATCAACAGAAACCATCTATGAGAGCTCAGATGTTGGACTTAGTAGATAAAGACTTCAAATCAGCTATCATAAATATGTTCAAAGAACTAAAGGAAGCCAAGCCTAAAGAATTACAGGGTAGGCATGGGTGTTGTGGTGCCAGTTTAAAGTTATTATTTGGGAGGGTGGCTTTGAGGCATAGCAGGTAAAGTCACCACTTGTGATACTTGCATCTCATATGGTACCAGTTTCTCTCCCAGCTCCTTCACTTCCAATCCAGCTCCCTGCTAATGTCCTGAGAAAGGAGTGGGAGGTGTTTGGACCCATGTTTCCCGTGTGGGATACCTGGATGAACTTCCTGGTTCCTGGCTTCGGCCTGGCTCAACTCTGGCCATTGTGGCCATCTGGGGAATGAACCAGCGTTGGAAGATCTCTATCTCTGTCTCTCCTCTCTCTCTCTCTCTCTCTCTCTCTCTCTGTAACTATGACTTTCAAATAAGTAAAATAATTCTTTAAAAAATGATAAAATTGCTGATGGGATGCCCTCATTCCATATCAGAGTACTTGGGTTTGAGTTCTGGCTCTGCTTCTGATTCGACTTCCTGCTAATGTGCACTCTGGGAAGCAGCATGTAGTGGCTCAGTACTTGGATCAGTACCTGCCACCCACATAAGAGACCCAAAAAGTGCTCTGGGCTCCTGGCTTCAGCTTGGCCAGCCTTGGTTGTTGGGGGAATTTGGGGAAGTGAACCAACAACAAATGGAAAATTTCTTTCCTCCCTCCCTCCCTCCCTCTCTCCCTCCCTCCCTCCCTTTTCTCTCTCTTTCTTCCTTCCTTTTCCCTTCCTTCCTTCCTTCCTTCCTTCCTTCCTTCCTTCCTTCCTTCCTTCCTCTCTCTCTCTTCTCTTTCTTATTCTTTATTTTTTAATTTGCTTTCTTCTTTCTTTGTTTCTTTCTTTTTCTGTTGCTCTACCTTTCAAATAAATAAAAACAAATAAAACTTAAAGAACAAAAGGTAGAATAGGTTCATATCTTTAAAAAAAAGATTTATTTATTTGAAAGTCAGAGTGAGAGAGAGAGATAGAGAGAGAGGTCTTCCATCTGTTGGTTCACTCTCCAGATGGCTGCAACAGCCAGGGCTAGGTAGGTCTGAAGCCAGCCAGACTGAAACCTGCTGGACTGAAGTTAGGAGTCAGGAACCAGGAGCTTCTTCCCTGTCTTCCACATGGGAACAGGGGCCCAAGCACTTGGGGCATCCTGTAGTGCTTTCCCAGGCCATCAGCAGAGAGCTAGATTGGAAATGGAGTAGCTGGGAATGGAACAGGCACATGTATGGGAAGCCAACATCATAGGTGGCAGCTTTATCCATTACACCACAATGTTGGCCCAGTCCATTTTTTTTTTTAAAGAATTACAGGACAGTATATGAATAATGTCTTACCAAACAGATAACATTAGTAGAGGCATAAATTACTTAAAAGAACTAGATCAAATTTCTGGAATTGAAATATACAAAGATTGAAATGAAAAATTCATTAGAGGGGATGCATTTTTGAGCAGGCAGAATCAAGAATTAGTGAACTTGAAAGCCTCTGAATGGAAATTATCTAAATTATCTAATCTGAGAAGCAAATAAAAAAGAATGACAAGAAATGAACAGAGGCTAAAAGCTTTGTGGAATATCATCAGATAACATCATTCATAGCAACATACACATGATGGGAATTCTAAAAGGAGAGGAAGGAGAGAACAGAACAGAAAGAATATATAAAGAAATAATGACTGAACTTCCAAAATTTGATGAAAAAGCAATTAGTATACACATCAAATAAATTTAACAAGCTCCCAAGTAGGATATATTCAAAAAGCCCTTCCCCCACAACCAGATACATCATAACAAGTTGTGGAAAGCTACAAAGAATTCTTTACAAAAAGATATGTATCACATACAAAGGATCCTGAATAAGACTAACAGCTATTTTTTTGAGCCTTTACTTCTACATATTTCATTACATTTATTCTAAGAAGATTCTCATTGAGACACAATATTAACATATTTATCAAAATTACAATATAATATCACCTAATATCCAGTACAAAATCAGATTTCTCATTTGTCTACAAAATGCCTTTTGTACGGACATCTTTAAAACCAGAATTTATCAAAGTTCATTCACTGCAGTTCATTGTTGAGTGTCTTTAATCTGTTTTAACTTAGGGGGTATCCTTTATTTTTAAATTTTATTCAAGGTATACAAATTTCATTTATTTAATATACACAGATTTAAGAATGTAGTGATATTTCCCACCCTGCCTTCCCTCCCACCCATGCTCCCAATCTTCTTCTTCCTCCCTCTCCTGATTCCACTCTTAATTTTTATAAAGATCCATTTTCAGTTTACTTTATACTTATAAAATTAACCCTACACTAAGAAAGGAGTTCAACAAATAATATGAAAAAAAAAAAAAAACCACTGTTCCTCAACAGTACAGACAAGAGCTATAAGTAATCATTGGATCTCAAAATGTCAATTTCATTGCTATACATTATACTTTAGGCAATCTATTAGTTGCCACAGATTAGAGAAATCATGTTCCTGAATCTGTGTAAATGACATACATGGAATTTGTAAACCTTAAATAAAATTTAAAAAAGGCAAGAAACTTGGCCGGCGCCACAGCTCACTAGGCTAATCCTCCGCCTTGCGGCGCCGGCACACCGAGTTCTAGTCCCGGTCGGGGCGCCGGATTCTGTCCCGGTTGCCCCTCTTCCAGGCCAGCTCTCTGCTGTGGCCAGGGAGTGCAGTGGAGGATGGCCCAGGTGCTTGGGCCCTGCACCCCATGGGAGACCAGGAAAAGTACCTGGCTCCTGCCATCGGATCAGTGTGGTGCGCCAGCCGCATCGCGCTGGCCGCGGCAGCCTTTGGAGGGTGAACCAATGGCAAAGGAAGACCTTTCTCTCTGTCTCTCTCTCTCACTGTCCACTCTGCCTGTCAAAAAAAAAAAAAAAAAAAAAGGCAAGAAACTTAAACAAAAATGGAACAACTTTAAACAACAAAATAAAGCAAAAACAAAAAGAATAGAAAAAGCAAAACCATAAATCAGCTAGACCTGACAGACACCTATAGAGTGCCCCACTGAGCAGCAGCAGGCCGCAGATTCTCCTTAGTGCACATTAAACATACTCTAAGGTACTTCATATATTAATCCATAAAACAAGCCTCCACAGATATGAAAGCACTGAGATAATATGAAGTATGACTTTAACCACTTGGATTGAATGTTGAAATCAATAATAGAAGGAAATTTTGGAAATTCACAAATATATGGAATTAAGAAAAATATGCCTAACTAATCAATAGATCAAAGAAGAAATTCAATGGAAGTTAGAAAATACTTTGAGATGAATGAGATGGGAAACATAGCAACACTATGAGATGGAACTCAAAATAGTAACCTAAGCTTTCATTTTTAAAAACTAGAAAAAGAAGAGCAAATTAAATCCAAAGCAAGTGAAAGGATAGAAATAATACCACTAGAGCTGAAATAAATGAGATCACACATAAAAGAAATAGAGGAAAATCAATAAACCCAAAAAGTCGGTTCTTTAAAAAGATCAACAAAATTGACAAACCTTTAGCTAGACTGAGAAAAAAAGAGAGAAGACTCAAATTGTTAGAGTCAGAAATAAAGGATTGGCATTCCTTATTACCTTTTGGAAATCAAAAGGACTATAAGGGAATAATTTAAACAAATTAGATAGCCTGGATTAAATTGATAATTTCCTAGAAAGAAGCAAACTGCCAAAATAGTTTCAAAAATAATTAGAAAATCTGAGTGGATATATAACAAGTAAGGAAATTAAATTTATAATTTTACAAAATTCTCATAGCTAGACCCCTGGTCCAGGTGGCAACCTTTCCCTTCCTTTCCTCCAACACACATTTAAAATTATTTAATAACAATTTCCCACAAGCTTTTCCAAAAGTTTCTGGAGGAAGAAGTATTATTTGGCAATCCAAGCGAATGGAGCACTGCTTCATGCTACAGTGTGGACAATAGCTGGCAACATTTTGCTCAGTGACAAGCATGGAAAGCCAAGACACTCTGGCAAAAAAAAAACAAAAAAACAAAAAACAAAAAACTAAATGAAAGATCTCTGTGAGTGAGATCCCAGTGGAAAGAACAGGTCTTCAAAGAAGGAGGTACCTTTCTCTGAAGGGAGGAGAGAACCTCCACTTTGACTATGACCTTGTCTAAACAAGATAAGAGTCGGAGAACTCAAGGGGCTTCCATAGCCTTGGAAACTCATGACTGGTGCATAGGGAGATTACTGATGCCATAAACAGGAGTGTCAATTTGTAAAGTCAACAACAGGAGTCACTGTGCACTTACTCCTCATGTAGGATCTCTGTCCTTAAGGTGCTGTACATTGAGACTTAATGCTATAACGAGTACTCAAACAGTATATTTCACTTTGTGTTTCTATGGGGGTGCAAACTGTTGAAATCTTTACTTAATGTATACTAAACTGATCTTCTGTTAAAAAAAAAAAGAAGAAATTATCAATTCCCAACTTGACTCTTGCTGGGATTAAACATGACAATAAGTCTGATCTGATTTCATCATCATTTAAAAAATCATCTATTATTTTTCACTTTATGTTTCTGTGTGGGAGCAAACTGTTGAAATCTTTACTTAATGTATGCTAAACTGATCTTCTGTATATAAAGAGAATCGAAAATGAATCTTGATGTGAATGGAAGGGGAGAGGGAGTGGGAAAGGGGAGGGTTGAGGGTGGGAGGGACGTTATGGGGGGGAAGCCATTGTAATCCATAAGCCGTACTTTGGAAATTTATATTCATTAAATAAAAGTTAAAAAAAAAAAAAGCCAGCCACTAACCACCAACTGTCCCATGACTATATAAATGGCCAGAATAGATAAACTACACCAAGAGAAACATAGATTAGCGGTTGTTGAGATAGGGCGGGACAAGGTGCCATGACAAGGTGGGGGAAATAATCTAAGATTACATCATGGTGATGGCTGCACCACTTTGTTAGCCTGCTAGAAACCACTGGATTGTATGTTTTAAGTGGTGAGTCTTTTTTGGATACAAATTCTGTCTAAAAAATAAAGCTGTTTTTCTCTCGTCTTCCTCTTCTCATTCGAGAAATGAGAGGACTGAGACTGATTACTTTTCTAGTTTCTTCCAGCTTATATTTTAATGTTTACATTTTATTTTCATTTATTTGACAGAGACAGAAAGATAGAGATGATATCAACCAGCTTTATTAACAATTTTAATATTAATAATTTTAACACTAATAATTCAAAGGTACTTGCTGTCTCTTCAGGTAAAAATTCTGAATATCAGCTCAAATAAACCAGGAAGCATGATAATTTTTAAACATTTATTCAGTGAAAGAAATGCACAGGAAGGTGAGGGCTTTATTTAGGGGATAAAAAAGTCTAGAAGCACAGGCTGGGTCCATACCAGGTAGAGAGCAGGCCGGGCGCCACATCTTATACAGTATACCCTTGAAGCACCAAGGTAGGTAAACATATTTTAGGTAAAGTAGATACAGACCCTCATGTGGAAGCAAAGAACATTATAAAAGTATGCTACAAACTTAAATTTTAACTCAGACATGAGTGAGTCTATTAAGTTCTAAATTTTAGCTTTTTATTGTAAATATTCATTATCTGTCATCCATCTCTTTTTCTCTCACTTTGTATCATCTATCTATCAACTACCATCTATCTATAGTTAAATGTATGCTAAATCTACACATACGGTTACTAAGTGGCATACTCTTAAAACTTACCAGAGGTAACAGTAAAAATCAAGGCTGACATTTATTGGCAGTGGATGTGTGTGAAGGGATTCATGGAGGACATCTCATTTAATCCTCAGAAGTATGCCTTGTAACAGGAATTCTTCCTCATCCCAAGTTATGGATGAGCAAAGCCAAAGTCAACTGGTTAGCAAGTGGCAGAAGCAGAGCTCTTGGCCTCTAGGACACTTTCTTCATAATACCTTACCAGCAAATGTCCGGAGACCTTTGAGACCCCTGACTTTCATAAACATCAAGCAATGTTGCTCATCCAACACGGCAGGGAGATAACCTACACACTGAAATTCCTTCCTTTGGCTGATGATGGGCACTGGCTGGGGATGGGGTGTGCAATGAATGAAATTACACAAGTACAACTGCTATATGAAGGGACAAAGGGAATTCTCAGAACTGCCCTGGGATCTCCAAGCTGGCTTTGAACCCAGGCTTACTTGCTATAAGCACTCTTTGCTGAAGTTTTCAAATGCCAGAGGCTCCATTTTGTTAACAACTATTATATGAATGACATGGTATTTAAATCGAAGGTGATCTAAATCTCATTGCCATAGATTAATGTTTCATGGAATTAGAAAGTTCAAGCACTTTTCAGCAAATTTCTTATTTGAGTAAATGAGTAAGTCATTGTCCATTTGTCTCACTCCTTGTGACAACATTCTAAGGGAGGATTCGTTTTATTTCTGTGCTCTAAAGTGTAAGTCAAACTTTTTTTTTTAGAACATGATGCTATTTATTACACTGTCATCATAGTTCCTTTTTTCAAACTCAGTAAATCATACCAATTATATGAGCTATACAAAGGGACTTCAAAGAATTCATGGAAAATGGAATTCAAAGAGAAATTTATTATGTTACAAAAAGTGTGAAATGGATTTCACATTTTTTGCATGAAAATAAACTTAGCTTTTTTTTTTTTTGACAGGCAGAGTGGACAGTGAGAGAGAGAGACAGAGAGAAAGGTCTTCCTTTTTGCCGTTGGTTCACCCTCCAATGGCCGACTTAGCTTTTAATTCCATTTACCACACACTTTTTTTTTTTTTGAAAAGCTTCATTTATTTATTTGAAAGAAGGAGTGACACAGAGAAAGAGGGAGAGAGAAAGGGATTTTCTGTCCACTAGTTTACTCCTCAGATGGCTGCACTGAACTGTTATAAGATGAACCCAGAAGCCTAGAACTCCACCCTTGTCTCCCACATGGATTGTGGGGGCCCAAACACTTGGTCCATCTTCCACCGCTTTCCCATACATATCAGCCAGAACCTGGTTGAAAGTGGAGCAGTCATGACTTGAACCAGCACTATGACGTGGGATGCTGGCTTCACAAGCATGGCTTAACCTGTTGTGCCACAACACTAGCCCCTTACATAAACTTTTTGAAGTACTCTCATATATGTATGTTTAGTCATATATTGTGTGAATTGTGATGTAGATTATTTTCACTAGTAATTAGCTAGATCCTGGATGTTTAATTTCTTTTTTTTTAAATATTTATTTATTTATTTGAAAGGCAGAGTTACAGAGAGGGAGAGGCAGAGAGAGAGAGAGAGAGAGAGAGAGAGAGAGAGAGAAGTCTTCTAGTCACTGGTTCACTCCCCAGATGGCCTTCTATGGCCAGAGCTGGGCCCATCTGAAGCCAGGAGCCAGGAGCTTCTTCTGGGTCTCCCAAGCTGGTGCAGGGGCCCAAGGACTCGAGCCATCTTTTATTGCTTTTCCAGGCCCTATAAGAGAACTGGATTGGAAGTGGAGCAGCTGGGACTCGAACTGGCACCCATATGGGATGCCAGCACTCCAGGTGGCGGCTCTACCCATTATGCCACAGTGCCAACCCCTGGATGTTTAATTTCAATC